>NW_006297181.1:0-1139 GCF_000327345.1 Myotis davidii
ATGAGACTAAACACAAGCAAGCTATGGGAACATTCCTACTATCCCAACTCTCAGGCTACCATCTATAGTCACATTCATTCACGCCTTGGCTTTTTTCTTGGAGGTGGAAACCCTGTCTTCAAGGATGATTAAGGAGTTAGGTAAGCAGACAAAAGATAGAATATCCCAAGCTGAGCTAGAAATGTACAAAATCAGAAGCAAAAGAATTCAGGTAATATGGGCTGTTTAGTGCGTTTGGAGCACTAAGTTGGAGGGGAGACTCTCAAGAGGTAAGGTTAAACATTCACGTAGAATGTTTCATTGGATAAATATTTGCAGGTGGAATAGTAGCAGAAACCTGTTCAATAGAACAGTTGGTAGGATAATAAACTTTAGATAAAAATCCGAACAAAAACAAAATACAAGCTCCTCACCAGGATAAACAAATACACCACGCAAGAGTTTATTAAATAGAAGGTTCTCAGACAAATTAATCATGAAGGGAAAAAGTGAAATTTGGCAATTTTATGAGATTATTCCTTCTGAAAATTTTATAGGATATCATATTTTATATGTTTAATGCCTGATCAGTGAGGGTTCAGGAATTCTCATCCTGAATATGTGGAGAATGGAGTAAAATATTAGACTAATTTAGAGATTAGAATAGTGTTTGTTATATTTTGTCAACATAATAGGTTCATGAAATGCACATTCACCTTAATTTGCCTAAGTAACTAACTAAATAAATAATGAGATATCTTAACACTTAGGCCACAGTTCGGTCCTGTAGCACTATAAAGCAGCACTTTTTACAAAATTCCTTTTTACCTATCTCTTCCAATTAGAACTATTTAGATAAAATTATTGTAGCAGATGTTATTGTTTAAAACTTTTTATTATTTCATATTTTGTTATTTTTATTGTTGAAAGTGTTACAGATGTCCCATTTTCACCCTGTTGACCCCCTCCATCCTGTTCCCACCCTCATACCCTCCCCAGGCCTTCACTGCACTATAGTCTGTCCATGGGTTATGCATATATGCATATAAATTCTTTGGTTAATCTACTCCCACTCCCACCCCTTCCCTCTAAAATTCATCAGTCTGTTGTATGCTTCAAGGTCTCTAGATCTATTTTGTTTGTCAGTTTAGTTTGTTCAT
>NW_006297182.1:0-242 GCF_000327345.1 Myotis davidii
GGTGCATGAAAATTCATGCACTGGAGGTGGGTCTCTCAGCCCAGTCTGCCCCCCCTCACAGTCCGGGAGCCCTCAGAGGCAAGAGGTGACCTGGCAATCAGGGGAAGGCAAAGCCCCATCATACCTCTGCTGCTGACACTGCTGGCAGCAGAAGCCTCGGCCAGCCCTGGGCGGCTGGGCAGCTACCATCCGAGGTTTGCCTGCGCCTCGGGACGGCCATGGGTGGCTAGGGGGCTGAGAGG
>NW_006297183.1:0-465 GCF_000327345.1 Myotis davidii
TGCTGCTAGCCTGACCCAGAGCCACCCTGCACCCGCTCCACCCCCAGCACCAGGACTTGCTGTCGAGGCAACCCAGTACACACCATAGGGGCGCTCTGACTGTGCAACCCAGAGCAACCCATGCCCATTCCACCCCAGCACCTGGGATAGTCCTGCCAGGGCCATCTGGAACAACCCAATGTGCACCTCACTCCGGCTAACATGGGAGAGCGATCTGAGTGACACAGGGCAACCTGCCCAGGCCCCATGATGAGGAGGGGTGAACTGGAGCAACCCAGCACAGGTCTCACACCAGGCTACAAGAAAGCCAGGACTGTGTGACCCAGAGCAACATGCACCTGCTTCTCCCTGGCCCCTGGGAGAGCCTTGCAGGGGCTACCTAAAGCACCCCAGCACATGCCTCACTCCGGGCCATGGGAAAGTATTGCCAGGGTGACCCCAAGCAAGCCAGTGTGCCTAGCCAGG
>NW_006297184.1:0-208 GCF_000327345.1 Myotis davidii
CCCATCAGAGGACCTGCTAACAATGGAGGAGCATCTGCTACCACAATGGCCCAAAGAACAACCACAGCCCGACGAGCCACTGCCACCCAGGGAGCAGCTACTGAACGACTCAATATCTATATATATTGGTGAGATCAAACATGGGTAGACAAAGAAACGCCCAAAGAAAAGAAATGGAGGACTCGCCAGAAAAGCAGCTAAGTGATAG
>NW_006297185.1:0-477 GCF_000327345.1 Myotis davidii
CCTGCGATACACTGTTCCTCCGTGTTGTAAACACAGTCCTGATTTTAAAGCAGACCATATTTGTGTCCCAGACTGCCTTAATTTGTATTTACCTAAGAGTCAGTTTGTGGCTCAGCCTCTGGGCGGCAGTGTTTCTGGATTTGCCTCCAAGGCTATACAGCCTCTCTATCCAGTAGCTTGGGTTTATTTTCTCTATTGCACTTAAAACTGGTTTGGGGAGGTCCACTGCCCAGAGCTGGTTCTTTAATTGTTACCCTGCTCTGTGTTGTTGCTGGGACTGAAAGTCCCTCTATAGGCCAGACCCTGTTAACACCCAGGGACTAATCAGATTATTTTAATCCTTCATTTAGGGTGGAATCTAGGTGTGGCTGTGCTCCTTGCCTGGGGGCTCGGGGGAGGAATCCTAACCTCTGGAGAGAATGGCTGCCGTAGTCCTGGGCTCAGGGGTTGACTCAGCACTCAATTTGCTGCCACCTC
>NW_006297185.1:787-6065 GCF_000327345.1 Myotis davidii
TGCTGTGCCTGTCCCAAGAGACGCGGCTGTCTACCACGCGGTCTCTCTCTGCCTCTCTGGGCTCAGAGATCTGGCAAACTTTCCTGCCCAGCTCCCTGGTTTTTTACCTTTCCAGGGGAGCTCTGCCCTTCCCAGCTGTAAACTGTCTCACCAGCTGTGTAATTTCGCCAATTCAGGGTTGGTGTTATTAGTTTCAGCTGCTTACTCCATTTGCTCCGGGACAAGACCTGGGACGCGTCTGCCTATACCGCCGCCATCTTGAATCTCTTCCACTGTTACTTTTAAAAATTAATTAAATTATTGTCTAAAGTTTTTCATATGTCTCCTTTTTCCCCAACTGACCGCCCTCCCCCACCCCCCTGCCCAGTCCCCCAAGCCATTCCAACCCCGGGCAAGCTCCCACCATCCCAGTGTCTGTGTCCATTGGTTATGCTATGATCATTATATTCCACATATGAGTGAGATCATATGATATTTATCTTTCTCCGACTAGCTTATTTCGCTTAGCATAATGCTCTCCAGTTCCATCCATGCTGTTGCAAATAGTAAAAGTTCCTTCTTTTTTTTTAATAGTGGCATAGTATTCCATTGTGTAGATGTGCTACAGTTTTTTTTAAAAAATATGGCACGCTTCATGAATTTGTCTGTCATCATTGTGCAGGGGCCATGCTAATCTTCTCTGTATTGTTCCAATTTAAGTATATTGCTGCTGAAGTGAGCACCTACTGCCATTTTGAAAATTTTGGGGAGATAATGGTAAGCAAAGTTGCCTGACCCTGGCCTCATGACCTTAATGATCTAGCATTTGTCACACTCTGTTGTAATTTTCTGTTTAAATCTATTGCTCCTACTGGTCAATTACCATTTTGGGAGCAAGAGTCACCGTTTATTTATCTCTGTATCCCAATTTATTTAGCACAGACCTTAACACTTGCGAAGTGCTCCAGTTTGGAAGTTGAATGAGTCAATTTGCCTGTTCAAAGCTGGCCCCTGGGAGCTTTGTTTACCCTCAGTGGAGAGGGAGGCATGAGATGGGTACTGGAACTTCAAAACTGAGCAAAACAGACCTGGTGCCTGCTCTTCCAGGCAGGGTTGTCAGATAAAGTCTCCCAGTTAAATGTGAATTCCTGAGAAGCAGCAAATAATTATTTTTTGTTTAAGTATGTCTCAAACATGGGACATACTTGGAGCATCCATCTTATATAAACACTGCCATTTGAAATTTTAACCCTGCTATTTCTGACTTCTGTAAATGCTTGCTGGCTTAAGTAATAAGGAAAATAAGAGTACTCCCATTTCAGAAAGGCCATTAAACCTTCTCCAGACGAAGTTATGAGTGGTGGCGTCAGGCCAAGCACATAGGGGCTCTTTAAGAACTTGCAAAGGGGACCAGAACAGAGCTTCATATTTGGGAGACAAAGAAGATAAAATGGTATAAATACAGGAAACTTCCTGTGTGATTTCTCCCAGAATTTGAGAGACATTTTCCTCTGGGCCCTCAGGTAATAATAAATGTAACTCCATCTCTATAAACGTTGCTTGGTTCTTCTCCGGTTTTTCTGTAGCATACTTATATTAAAAGGTTGTTTATTGTTTATCTGAATCTCACATTTAATGGGGTGTTCTGTGTTTTGTTTGCTAAATAAGGTAATCCTACCCCCAGCTCCAGATCAGCCGTCACCTTCTGCCATCTGTTCCTCCAAGAGCTTAGCCTCCACCTGTGTGCTCACTCCCCACCGGTGTAGAAGAAAGACGTACCAAAGAGGTGTCCAAGGGCCACACCTGTAGTTCTCTTTGGAGAAGAGAGATCATAGTGGTTTTTGCACACAAATTTCAGATTTTAAATAAGATGACCTTGTTAGTCTGGCCATTCCCATTTGGGGAGGAAGTCTTGGTCTTATCCAGAGGCATCCTTCAACAGGCTAAGCATCAGAGGACCAGTGGCTTCTGAGGAAGTCTGGGTGAGAGATCTGTCCAGTATTGGTGCTACATACTGAATGGTCCCTTACCAATCAACAAGAGCCCTCTCAGTGAATTTTGAATGTGAGACAGAAGGAAAACTCAGTGAGTTGTAAAAACAGTAGATGTAACTTGTGGACCTAGTCTAAGAGAGGAAAGTCCCTACCAGGTAGTGGTTGGGACACATGGTTGCATCTGTGTTCGGGGCACTTCTGTTCTCCTTAATTCCCTCCTAGGGGTGGGTGGAGGGTTTGACACTGAGGCTCTTGATTAGGGATGTACTGGCTTTGAATGCCACCCAGAGCACTCTGTTTTCCTGGTCTCAGGTAGGAGGCTTTCACTTCCAAATAATGGACAGTCTAATTCAGCTGTTGAAGACAAAGAGAAAGCTGTTATCTCTTGTCACAGAACACTGGAGCTAGTCTTCATTAATTCGCAGTTCAAATAAGTCATCAAGAACTTAGATTCTTTCCATTTCTCCACACTGCTAGTCTCTGCGCAAGAGCCCTGGCTTCTGACTACTTCTCTTCAGGCAAGCAGGATGGCTGCAGCTGCTCCAGCTAGCACACCCTTGCAGTATCCAGAGGCAGAAAGAGACCTCTATCTTCGTGCATTAATTTTTTTCAGAGCAAGAAAAACCTTTCTCAGAAGTCTCCATGGCAAAATTTTCCTTATGTTTCATTACCCAGAATTGCAATACATGCCAGTGCTGGAATCAGTCTTTGGCAAGGAGAATGGGACCACTTTGATTGGCTTTGCAAACTACCATTCATCCCTGGATGGAGCCTCCCTCCTGAAACACATGGCTACAAGGAACAGACCCAGGAGTAAATCAATCTGTTGGCAAAGAGAAAGGGGCCTATAGCTTTTGCATAGGAAACCAACAACAGGTAATGAACAGTCTGAATCAGATAGGGTTCATATGTAATGGTTTTAATTTTTAAACTCACTGCCTTAAAAATGCTCTGTGAAGCAACCATTTCGGGTCCCTTAATAATATCTCAGGAATAGCACATATATAGACAAATCCAGTCATAATTTTTAAATTTAATTTATTTAGAAAATTTTTTATTGTTGAAAGAATTACATATTTCTCCCTTTCCTCCCACTGACCTCTTTTAGCCTGCCACCATAAACATTTTAATATATTAAAATGTTTCAGCACTCACTTGCTCCATCTCCTCTCTCTGCCTAATGTGATGTATCTCCAACTCTGACCTCTCTCCCTTCAACTCCAGTAGAGAAAGGGAGTAGGAAAAATTGCTAAAAAGTTGGTGAGAAGAAATGAGATTATTTCTAATAAAATAAGTACTTTATGCTTATGTGTCCCTTTGGTCTTCCTCTCCACATCCCATCATGCTGATATTGGCTAGAGTTGTAGTTCTATGGTATTACAGGTTCAGTTCTATGATATATTTTTATTTTTATTTTCCTTAGTCCTTCAGACAGTTGTTTAATGGTTTTTATTTTCCATATCTCCCTAGATAGGACTATTTGAATACTTCTTCCATAATTGTTTTCTACATGGAAGCTTTTGTGGCACAACTTCTGGGTGTGCTTTTATTACCAGCATCATTTAAATGATAAAGTCATCTTTAAGAAAATATGAATGTTGAATTCTTGCCAAATTCTTATGCAGAATCTTGGGGATAGAACCATACGCTTTTCTGTCATTGATCACTGGTGTATATGATTATATTCATACCCTTCTTAGTATGGAACCATTCTTTTGCTCCTGCACTTACTGCTAGATTCTATTGCTAATATCTCACTTAGGTTTTTGCCTCGATGTTTGCAAGTAAGAGAGATTGGTCTGTTAAAAAACATTTTTTCCCCCATGGGCACTCTTTTGGGTTTTTAAATCAGTGTTCTGCTGGCTTCTTTTTGTCTGTGTGAGGTGTCCTCCTCTCTCTGTGCTCTGGGACAGCGTAATGAAACTGAATTCCTTCAAGGGACTAGTGAACCCACTTGTGAAGCGCTATGGGCGTGGTGTATTCTTGTGTGCTCGCTCTAGATGTTTTCTGTTTCTTTGTTAGTAATTCATCTGTTTATGTAGTTTATCTCTTCTGGGGTCAGTTTCCTTGGATATTTTTCTAGAAAATAATCCATTTTACTCAGGTTTAATAAGTTCATTTGCAAATTGAAGCAAAAGCAATCTTTTAATTATTTGAGTTTCTTTTTATTTTGTTATGTCCCCATTTTCATTTTTTATTCTAGTTTCTCTCATCCCCAATCCCCAACCCCCTCTTCTTTTTTTTGCTGTTTTTGCTGTTAAGAGTTAGATAATGGTTTATCTAGTTTTTTTCCCCTAAATAATCAGCTTTTGAATTTTTTTAAAGTTTAGATTCTATAATTTTCTCTTTTCCATTTAATTAAGTTCTGATTTTACTAATTTTTTCTTTCTGTTTTCATTCTATTTAGTTTGTTCTTTAATTTTTTGAGTTGTTTGCTTAAGATTAATTTTTTCATTTTATTTTGCATAGGTTTACTCTTTTTAAAAATTTATTTTAATTTTTTTTATCACCTTTTATCCCCTCTTAACTTTTTACATCATATTTTGACTAATGTTAATATTTAAGACTGTGAAATTTCCCATGTACACCATTTTAGCTGTATCTCAAATTTTGATATGTAGTATTTTCATTATTGTTGCATTCCAGATATTCAGTATTTTTGATTTTATTGTCTTCTTTAAATCAAAAGTTATTTAAGAGGGTTACAAATTTCCATATAGATGTGATTTTTGGGGGGGTGTCATTTAGTTCTGTTCTTAATTTCTAATTTTATTGTTTTATGATCAGGAAATGTCTATTTGCATTATTTCTACATTTTAGGGTTTATTGAAACATTGGTTAAGAGTACAGACTCAGGAGCCAGACTGCCTCAGTTCAAATCCTTAGCTACATGATTTTATTTAACTTCTCTGTGTCTCAATTTTCATGATAGGGTTGTTATAAGCACTACAAAAATTAAAATCTATAAAGTGCTTAGAATAGAGTGTCTGGCACATTTTTAAGTTTTATAGAACTCTTAGCTATTATTATTGCTATAGTTGTTTGTCATTATATAATTTTTGATGCATTTTTTAGGATCAATTTCTGAAGTGCAGGAATATTTTCTCTTTCCAAGAGCATTACATTAGCTCCATCTTACTGTTTAAGAAACTTGGATAAAGACTCCATAACAAGAGTTTCCTGGTCAACTTGACGTTTAGGGACTGAGCTGAATCAGATACTCTCCAACTACTGATCTTGCATTTCTTCTTCTTTTTTAAATCTTTACTGTTAAGATTATTACAGTTGTTCCTCATTCCCCCCCC
>NW_006297185.1:6421-8066 GCF_000327345.1 Myotis davidii
CTATTGAGAAATCAGCTGACAGTCGTATGGATACTCCCTTGTAGGTACCTGACTGTCTTTCTCTTGCTGCTTTTAAGATTCTCTCTTTGTCTTTTGCTCTTGGCAATTTAATTATGATGTGTCTTGGTGTGGTCCTCTTTGGATTCCTTTTGTTTGGGGTTCTCCGCGCTTCTTGGACCTGTAAGTCCATTTCTTTCACCAGGTGGGCGAAGTTTTCTCTCATTATTTCTTCAAATAGGTTTTCAATATCTTGCTCCTTCTCATCTTCTGGCACCCCTATAATTCTGATGTTGGTACGCCTGAAGCTGTCCCAGAGGCTCCTTACACTATCTTCGTATTTTTGGATTCTTTTTTCATTTTGCTTTTCCAGTTGGGTGTTTTTTGCTTCTTCGCGTCTCGAATCTTTGACTTGATTCTTGCGCTCCTCTGGTCTGCTGTTGGGAGTCTGTATAATATTTTTTATTTCAGTCAGGGTATGCTTAATTTCTAGTTGGTCCTTTTTCATATCCTCAAGGGTCTCACTAGACTTATTGAGCGTCTTACTAAATTTATCGGCGGTTTCTAGAAAATTCTTGAAAAAACTTATAACCGTGGTTTTGAGATCTATATCCAGTGGTTGCTTTTCACCATTTCTGTCATTTGTGACCTGTTTCTTTGTCTCCGCATTTTGGCTGTTTTTCCTTTCAATCTGTAGATTTCCATTTTTTATTTTACTTTATATTTATTTTAAATATTTTTATTGATTTCAGAGAGGAAGGGAGAAGGAGAGAGAGGTAGAAATATCATTGATGAGAATCAATGATTGGCTGCCTCCTGCATGCCCCCTACTGGGGATTGAGCCTGCAACCCGGCCATGTACCTTTGACCAGAATTGAACCTGGGACCCTTCAGTCCCAAAGCCAAGGCTCTACCCACTGAGTCAAAAGGGCTAGGGCTCACATTTTTATTATTAATTTTAGTTTTTTTGTGTGGTAAAATACATATAATATAGAATTTACCATCTAACCCATTTCTAAGTATACAGTTCAATAGTGTTGAGTACATTTATGTTGTTGCACAACCAATCTCCAGAACTTTTTTCAACTTGCAAAAACTGAAACTCTTCATCCATCAAACAACTCCCCATTTTCCCCTTACCCCAGCCAGATTCAAATTTTCTTTTATATTTAAGGAACACTTTAATTATGTCTTTAATTCTGCGTTTCTTTCCTAGGTGCTTAGTTCTCTTTCTCAGGAGCGGTCTCATACATATGGTGGATCTAGTTACAAACAAGGTGTCTTTGATTTTGTTCCTCTGAGTATATCATGAACGTTAGAGAAGTTATATTTGTCTGCTCTGTCCATGAGCTGTCATCATGGGACACTGTGTCAGCATCTTCCCTCAATCTGGTTCCAGTTTCACTGGACTTGGCAGAAGTTCTTCATAGAAAGTGTTATTTGGGCCCAGCTGGTGTGGCTCAGTGGTTGAGCATTGACCTATGAACCAGGAAGTCATGCTTTGATTCCCAGTCAGGGCACCTGCCTGGATTGCAGGCTTGACTCCCAGTGTGGGATGTGCAGGAGGCAGACGATCAATGATTCTCTCTCATCGTTGATGTTTCTATCTCTCTCATCCTCTTCCTTCTTCTCTGAAATCAATAAACAC
>NW_006297185.1:8513-10771 GCF_000327345.1 Myotis davidii
GGAATTGGAAGGTGGGAAGGGGGTGGAAAGCTATGCTTGGCCTTTTAGCTGGACACAGATGCGTTTGTATGTGTCTTGAGTGGTTTGTGTCAGAGAGACCACCTTCTGCTCCCCAACCCCCAACAAAGGTAAGGTGTTAAAGTAACATCCACAAGGGGAAGCTGCCTGTGCCTTTTTTCCTTGTTGGTCTGCTAGGGCCTTTGGACTGCTGCCATTGTCTGTGGGGTGACAGATTTCACTAGGCCTGGGTTGTTCTCTGAAACAGTATCTGGGAAACTGCTTCCCCTTTATCAGGCTTTGTCATGGTCGCTGTACCTTCCAAAGCACAGAGATTGGGTGTGAGATGGTTAAAGTTTTCTTTCCTTGGAAGGGGGAGGACCAGGGGTGTGATGGAGTGCTGGGATGCAGATATCACCAGAGCCTGGGTGGGTACTGTCAGTGGGGAGGATGGGAGAGGTGTTGTGCGCAGGTATGGTGTGGCTCAGTTGGTTGGGCATCGTCCTGTGCACTGATGCGGGTGTGCACCTGAGTTGACGGTGCCTACATGAATCTCCATCGTTCAATACACAGGCCATTTGTGAAGTAATCATCTATTATCGATTGAGTATCAGGATATTGAGATGGATCAAATATAAACTTGGTTCTGAAGAGTTATATATCTGGTAAAGAGGTAGCACAAGTGGAGACATTAATTTCACAGGGTGAGAATGGAGAGGTGGGTGGAAGTGGTTTAATACTTTCAATAATACAGATAAATTAAAAAACACAATGAAATAAAAGAAGTAAATACTGAGAAATAAATTTAACCGAAGAGATCTGTGCAGTAAAATCTAAAAGACCTATATATCAATATAATGGACTATTATTCAGCCATGAGACAAAGGGAACTGCTATTTGCAACAACATGGGTAGAGCTGGAGGAGATTCTGCTAAGAGAAATACGTCACAGTAAGACAAATACTTTATGATCTCATTTATATGTGTAATCTAAAAAACCCCAAACTCATGGAAACAAAGTAGATTGGTGGTTGCCAGGGCTTAGGAGGTGGGGGAACTGGGTGACGGTGGCAAAAGGCTGTTACCTTCCAGTTATAAGAAGAACCAGTAGTCTGCTGAGATGTTGAATATGGGAATAGGGGTGTGTGTTAGTTTCCTACCATAAACTGGATGACTTAAACAACATAAATTTATTGTCGCTTAGCTTTGGAGGCTAAAAGTTCAAAATCAAGGTATCAACAGGGCCGTGCTGTCTCCGAACCTGTAGGGAAGAACCCTTCTCTACGTCTTCTTGTTCCTGGTGTTGTCATAACACTAGTCCCTGCCTCCTTGGTCACATGGCCATCTATCCTTGTGTGCCTTACATAATCTTCCCTCTATGTGTATCTGTGTCCCAATCTCTCTCTCAGCTTTTTTTGTTGATGTATAAAGAGTCAGGAAGGGGGACGGAGAAACATTAATGTGAAAGTGACACATCAATCGGCTGCCTCTTGCAACCCGCATCAGTGCCCAGGACGATGCCCAACCCCCTGACAACACCAGCCAGGCTCAGTAAATTAATCGGACCCGTGTGGAAATTGTGAGTGGAAGGCAGGAGGGATGCATTTTTTACTAATGCCACAAGGAAGTGGCTTTTGTAGCAATAACTCAGGATTTGACTATTTTCAGGATGACAAATCCTGGCTCTTTGGAGGTTGATTTAATTTTTGGAACTGCTCAGATGTCACTAGGAGCCCTGTGTGAAGAAGAAGGAGGCAGACCGAACCGAGTGGCATTTGGAGCAGGAGGCCCAGCACATGTGGCTGTGGCTCAGTGTGACTCAAAGGGCTTGTTAGAGGCAGTGTCCTGAAAGTGGGCTGTGACCGGCTCAGGGTCTGGGCTCCAGGCAGGGCTTTTCTTCCCGCACCCCCCAACCCCTGCTCAGGCCCACCCTACAGAACACAGGCACACAACAAGTTGAATGCTTTCAATTTAATTGCTCTGAGCCGTATACATGATTAAAGCGTTAAGTCCCCCGATCCCATTCTTTACATCTTCTCAACCCAAAATTCCGAATGAATCATATTTGTTCAGAGCATCTGGAAGAAAGCAGGGATGCGAATGAGGCTTGACCGGACTAAAGCCCCACCCACCCATTCCATCCTCAACTCAATCTTCTGTCCAACCTCACTGCACCCTGAGGGCCTGACCCAGAAGTCAGAGGAGGGAGCTTAGTTTCACCTGAGGCCAAAGGATGAGCCCTATTCCCCAACCTGGGCAGG
>NW_006297185.1:12373-13202 GCF_000327345.1 Myotis davidii
TACACCTGTCCCACCCGAATCCATGCTCTCCTATTACCACCAAGATCAGGACCCAGTCCCTTCTCCCTGAATTCCTCCCCCAGCCTCCACTGACATCCCAGCTGTTTGACCCTTCCCCAGGGTAGGGACCAGAGGGAGAGAACTCACAGCTCGCAGGGTCCTCAGTAGCTTGTGCAGGACCAGCGGTGGCATCTTCTGTAACCAGGAAGAGAGACAATTATGAGAACGGAAACTGATCCACACCAGAGCCATCTCCCTTGCATTCCCAATCCTGAGCTCTCGGTAATGTTTGTGGACACAGAGGGGCAGATTTCACTATTGGCTGAACAGGTCCTCTGCCACACCAGTGGGTCCATCAGAGCATTCTTTCTGATGTTTAACTTCTCCTGCAGTTTTTTGAAGCAGGTTCTCCTCAGAAAAGTAGGATATTCCTCTGAAAACTGCCCTCCTCCTGTGCCTCTAGCTTGTGAGGTGCCCTAAGCTAGTGTCAGGGAGCCAGCCAAGGCCTGTGGTAGTGGAGGTTGGTGCAGTGGCCCTTGGGTCACGCTCAGTTGGTTTTTGGGATAGGATTCCAGCTCTAATTCCCCATTTTCCATAAACACAAGGTTTATGCAAAGCTCTCTGCTAAGTGAAGAGGGTTCTATGATGAAGAAGGTAGATAAGACCCCGCCCTGACAGAGCTAACTTTCTAACATAATTATTTAGATCCAGGTGAGATGGTGCAATATGGGCAAAAGAGTTCTAATTGATCCTTCATACATTTTTTTTTTGAAGAAAACTTTCTTGACAAATTCATACCTAAAGTGAGATTTCACTGATGGGAAGGCCA
>NW_006297185.1:13739-15619 GCF_000327345.1 Myotis davidii
GATCATTCATACATATTTTTTTTTTGAGGAAGACTTTCTTGAAGAATTCATACCTAAAGTGAGATTTCAGAGATGAGAAAGCACCTGGTTGGATGATATTCAGAGTTGGCTGGGGAAGGGGACAGGCAGAAGGAAGAGCAAGAAGGAAGGTCCCAAATTTTGAGGAGTGGCAGGGTTGTCCTTGCCCAAATAGTGCTTTTGTGCAATTGGAAAAGGCATCCTGAGAGATAGGCATGGGCAGGTTACGCTGCTCGGCTAGTGGAAAACGGGCTCCATCATCTTCTCTGTCTCATACCCTTGTTCAGGGGACAACCTGCTCAGCTATATTCAGTGGCCCAGGGGCCCTGCAATAAGGCAAGTGTGACCATTAGGGGGTAAAGGAGGATGTGTGAGGAGAAGGCCAGATGTTTCCTGCCCTCCCTCTAGCCCCAGCAGTCTGGTAAATAGGCCACATGTGGAGAATTGGGGTTGGGGGTGGGCAGGAGTCACTTGCAGAGGGAAGAGAAGCCAGCACAGCACTGGGAGAGAAACAGAGGAATAAAGGCAGGATCTAAGGCTTTCCTGGATTGTGAGGGCTTTGGTGGGTGCAGGGGGAGGGCCATACTCACGAGCACAGACCAGGGTCCCAGCCAGAGCTGCCAGAAGGAGAAGAGCTGTGAATCTCATGGTATACATAAGACAGTGTACTGTCATATGTTAAAAAACTTTAGGGTTTTCATTTCTTATCGAGGAGTTATGGCTCCTGTACAGGAGAATGGTGAGATAACATATGGCAAAGCATTTTATAGTCAATATATTTCTATGGAGATGTGTGGGATTCTTGAACTTTGAGATGGTTCATCTTTCTGGGAAAGTTTGCTTCCGGCTGGTGCTAAGTGCTAAATTGAACGGGGCTGAGGAGAAACAAGAGTCACTTGAAGAACTGATAGATGGAGAATAGGGTGCTGGATACCAATTTGTGATTTTCCATTAGCTGGGTGCTTGTTCTCACCAGGCCCTGGGTGTTCCTCCAGGCCTCCATGCCTCACAGCTGTTCTTCAGACCAGTGTGGACAAGGGGGTAGGAGGGTGTTTGCGGTGGCCGGGTTCAGAACATTAATCTCCTTAGGAGATAAAGAGGTAGGATATTACTGGCATGAGGAGTGAGTTCTTTCAGGCCATTTCACCCATCCTTAACCTCCAGTAAGATAACAATCATATTCAGGCAGCTGATCTGCTCCACACATAGAGTGTGGGACCTGGGGTAAAGTAATTGTGCCCCCACTAACTCCCTGTGTGTTTCCATATTTGAAATTTATTGGTATCTAATGGTGGTCAGTAGGGGAAGAAGAAGAATGCATTAAATTAGCATAGGGACAGGACTTGGCAATTGACTGCCTACCTGAGGAGGCTTGAAGGTGTTGGGGAGGGGTAAGGGACAAGAGAAAGTGCTCTTGGGTGTGAGTGTGCATGTGTGTGTGTCCATGTATACACTAGACAAGGAGAAGCTCTGACTCAAGAGCCCGGGCAGTCTACCTGAGCACATTAAAAAAGCCAACAGAAGCAACCTATGATATTTGCACAAGTTTTTTCTAAGAGGAAATTAGAACTCTGGCATCAACATTAGAGCTGTCACAGAGCAAGGTCTTTCCAAATGTCACTGCTCATTCCTGATCCTTTCCTAATCCCCCTCTTTGCTCCAGGCATTAAAAAGGCAAGTGTTGCTTCTTCTCACGGAAAGCACAGCAGAGAGAGAATCCTTTCCTTCCCCCTCTTTGCTCCAGGCATTAAAAAGGCAAGTGTTGCTTCTTCTCACGGAAAGCACAGCAGAGAGAGAACTTCATAACCAAACACCTTGAGAAGAGAAATTATGGTGAAACAAAGAACCAACCCAAAAATGTG
>NW_006297185.1:20213-27173 GCF_000327345.1 Myotis davidii
AAAATAAAAAGGCAAGTGTTGACATAAATGGGGTGGCGGGGGGGAGGTGTAAGACACTTGTTCTATAGAAAAATTTCATAACTTTATAACAGGGCCAGTCCAATGTTACCCCAATTTGTAGGGCCTTTGAAAAAATTGCATTTGTGTATTAAAGAAAAGAGATGCATCCCACGTATGTGGGTGAGGGACTTGTCTTCTAGGGTGTTTGACCTCCATGAAGACTGTTGGTTTGCCCATCTGTCTTTTATCATGTGCTGGTAATTTTCTGTCCATCCTACTTCCCTTCCCTTTCTGTCTCAGATCCATTCTCTGATGATCTCTCCCCTGGTCTGGAAAGATGGCCTTTGTGGGCGGTGTCACCTGGGCTTCCTTGCCCTCTAGCCCAGCCTTGGGCAAACTATGGCCCGCGGGCTGGATCCGGCCGTTTGAAATGAATAAAAGTGTTGAAAAAAAAAAGACCGTACCCTTTTACGTAATGATGTTTACTTTGAATTTATATTAGTTCACACAAACACTCCATCCATCCTTTGTTCCGGCCCTCCGGTCCAGGTATTTGGGCAAGGGACTTGTCTTCTAGGGTGTTTGACCTCCATGATGAATGTCAGTTTGCCCATCTGTCTTTTATTATGTGCTGGCAATTCTCTGTCCTTCCTACTTCCCTCCCCTTTCTGTCTCAGATCCATTCTCTGACGATCTCAGCCCTGGTCTAGAAGGATGACCTTCGTGGGCCGTGTCACCCGGGCTTCCTTGCCCTCTAGCCTCTGGTTGAATTTGGTCAATGGCAGACAATGGTGGCCAATCAGAGGATGGGAAGAGAGATGGGTCAAGGCATTTGTTCCTCCTGCTACGTCCCTGTTTTGTTGTGTGTGGTAGGTAGACTGCTAACATACCCTGAGTAACCCCTATTGTCTAAACTTGGGCTGGATCTAGTGATTTGCTTCTAACAGAAAGAAAATGGCAAAAGTGATGGGATGTCTGTCACTTTTGAGATTAGGTTATACAACACTGGCTGTTGGGTGAACCTGGAGAGTATTATGCTAAGTGATATAATCCTGTCAGAGAAAGAGAACTACCATATGATTTCACTTATATGTTGAATCTAATGGACAAAACAAACTAGAAACAGACTCACAGATAGATCAAACTGACAGCTGTCAGAGGAGAGGGATTTTGGGAGGTGGAGTGAAAAAGGAGAAGAGATTAAGCAACAATACTATGATAGTTACCAGAGGGAAAGGGGGGTAAGGCAGGTAGATGAGGGTAAAAGGGGGAATAAATGGAGACGGAAGGACACTTGACTTTGGGTGGTGAACTGCAATACAATATATAGATGATGTATTAAAGAATTGTACACTTGAAAGCTATATAATTTCATTAACCAATATAACCCCAACAAGTATGATAGTTACCAGAGGGAAAGGGGGGCAAGGCAGGTAGAAAGGGTATAAGGGGGAATAATGGTGACGGAAGGACACTTGGCCTTGGGTGGTGAACTACAATACAATATAGACGATGTATTAAAGAATTGTACACTTGAAACCTATGTAATTTCATTAACCAATATAACCCCAACAAATTCAATTAAAAAATTTCAAAAGAACTATGACTGTTATCTTGCTTATTCTCTCTCTCTCTCTCTCTCTCTCTCTCTCTCTCTCTCTCTTCTCTTTTTCCCTCCCTCTCTTCTCAGCTTGCTTACCCCAGTGAAGTGAGATGCTATGGTGTGAGCTGCCCTATGGAGAGGGCCATGTAGTAAGGAACTGATGGCAGCCTTAGCCTGAAGCCAGGGAAGGACAGAGGCTCCCCAGTCTAGCAATCTTTGAGAAAGTGAATTCTGCCAACAAGTGTGAGTGAGCTTGGAAATGGATCCTTTAGTAACTGAACTTGACAACTTCAACCAGGCTTGTCAGAGATTCTGGGTAGAGGACCCAGCTAAGCTGCACCTGGAGTCCTGGCCCACAGCAACCGAGAGATAAGAAATGATGCTGTTTGAATAGCACTAGGCTTTGGAATAATTGGTTATTTAGCCACAAACATTTAATACTGCATGGTTTGGCAATGGTGGTGTTCCTTTATGACTACAGCTTCTTTCTAGTGGCCCTGGTTCCACAGTTCCTTCTCCTAACTGGTCTCAGGGAAAACCATTTCCTCCCTGTGCCACTTCAGTTTTAGAGATGGTAATGGCTTCCTGCTGTTGTTAGTCCTTACTTGGGTGGTGAACTACAATACAATATAGATGATGTATTCATCTATATATATATTCATTAAAGAACCTCTTTAATAAGCTCTTCTGAATGTGCCATTCTTTTTCTTCTAGGACTCTTACTGATATACCCTACCTCATCTGACCTGTGCTGAATGTCTTTTCCCTGTTCCCCTTCTGTGAAACCCTGTTCTGGGGTAGGAGGGATAGCAGGGATTAAAAATGGAAGAAGTGACCCAGAGTTCTTGGGTAGATAGTTCACACATCCAAGACACAGTCATAAGCTGTGTCTATAGGACCATCTTATCCCGACTGCTATAGTTCACATGGCTGGTCTCTGCTGAGCTCTGTGGGCGTGCCCAAGCTCTACCATGCTCCCCTGTTGTATTTATTTGTTGACAGAATTGGTTTACGTGCTTATGGAGCCTGGCTAGTCCAAAACCTGTAGTTCCAGTTTGAAGGCTGTCAGGCTGAAGACCCAGGAAAGAGATGATGTTGTGGTTCAAGTTGAAAGGCCACCTGCTGGCAGAATCCCCCTTCTTCCAGGAGGTCAGTCCTTTGTTCTATTCAGTCCTTCAACTGATAGGATGACACCCACTCATATTATGGAGGGCAATCTGCTTTACTCAAAGCCCAGTGATTTAAATATTAATCTCACCCCAAAACACCCTTAAAGAAAAATCCAAAATAATGTTTGACCACATATCTGGGCACTGTGGCCCAGCCAAGTTGAGCCATAAGATAAACCATCACAGGCCGAAACCGGTTCGGCTCAGTGGATAGAGCGTCGGCCTGTGGACTGAAAGGTCCCGGATTCGATTCCGGTCAAGGGCATGTACCTGGGTTGTGGGCACTTCCCCAGTGGGAGATGTGCAGGAGGCAGCTGATTGATGTTTCTCATCGATGTTTCTAACTCTCTTTCTCTCTCTCTTCCTCTCTGTAAAAAATCAATAAAAATATATTGAAAAAAAAAAAGATAAACCATCACAGCCCTGGCCAGTGTTACTCAATGGTTAGACTGTTTGCCCCCACACCAAAGAGTTTTGAGTTCAATTCCCAGTCAAGGGCATGCACCTGGGTTGCAGGTTTGATACCTGGCCTGATCTGGGCACGTGTCAGAGGCAACCAATTGATGCATCTCTCTCACATCCCCCCCTTTTTCCCCGCCCTTCCTCTCTCTCTAAAGATCATTGGGAAAAATATCCTCAGGTGAGAAGAATAAGACGCAGTCATGAATCTACATGAATCTCTACCAGCAGAGGCAGGGACCGAGCAGGTCACCTAGCCTCAGTACCAGCAACTAAATTGGGCACCTCATTTACAACCCATCAATTCTAGATCCACTGGGGACTGGAGTCCCATATGCTAATGTTTACTCATGCTTGTGTTCTCATTTTCTATATTTGTCCTTTCTCTTTCTCTGTTTTTTCCTTGATAATAGAAGCTGAATTTTTTTTCTTAAAGTATTACAAAGAGTATTACACATGTCTCATTTTTTCTCCCCCTTGACATTCCCCCAGCTTCCCCCACCCCCCAGTGTCTTGTGTCCATTAGTTATTCTCATATGCATGCCCAACCCAACCCTCCCCAGTGTTCCCACGGTAGTTTAACATTCTGCTCAATGCTGCTCTGCCTCTGTATCCGTTTTTGTTCATCAGTCTATAATGTTTCTTATTATCCATAAATGAGTGAGTTCATGTGGTATTTTTCTCAGCTTCCCAGGGGTTGTCTCAGCCTCACAGGGGCCATCTCAGCCTCACAGTGGCCGTCCCAACCTCACAGGGGCCGTCCCAGCCTCACCGGGGCCATTTCAGCCTCATCGGGGCTGTTTCAACCTCACAGGGGCCGTTGCAACCCTACCGGGGCCGTTTCAACCCCACTGGGGCCATTGCAATCCCACCAGGGCCATTTCAACCTCATTGGGGCTGTTTCGACCCCACCGGGGCCGTCTTGACTCACTGGGGCCGTCTCTACTTCTCCAGTGCTGATTCAATCTCACCAGGGCTATCTTAACCTCACTGGGGCAGTTGCAACCTCACCAGGGGCGCTGCAACTTCACCGGGGCTATTGCAACCTCACCGGGGCAGTCACAACCTCACCAGGGCCATCTCAACCTCACCGGGGCTGTTTCAGCCTCACCAGGGCCGATTCAACCTTACCGGGGCAGTTGCAACTTTGCTGGGGCCTTCACAACCTCACTGGGGTCGTCTCAGCCTCACCGGGGCCGTTTTGACCTCACAGGGGCCATTTTTACCTCACCAGGGCCATTTCAACCGCACCGGGGCTGTTGCTACCTCACTGGGGCAGTCACAACCTCACCGGGGTTGTCTCAACCTCACCAGGGCCCTTTCAGCTTCACCGGGGCCGTTTCAGCCTCACCGGGTCCGTTTCAGCCTCACTGGGGCTGATTCCACCTCACTGGGGCCGATTCAACCTCACTGGGGTTGTCTCAGCCTCACCAGGGCCATCGCGACCTCATAGGGGCCGTTTCAACTTCACTGGGGCAGTTGCAACATCACCGGGGCTGCTGCAATCTCACTGGGACTGTTTCAACCTCACTGGGGCGTCTCAACCCCACCGGGGCCGTCCCACACTTGCTGGGGCCATCCCAGCCTCACCGGAGCTGTCTCAGCCTCACCAGGGCTGTCCCAGCTTCTTGGGGCCCCCCTCGGCCTCACTGGGCTGTCTCAGCAACAGGAAGTTTGGCATTCTGTCCTTTGTTATGCGTTTCCTTGCTGGGCAAAATCTCCAGGCGTTCCTGGTGGCTGAATATCTGGTATGCTTGTTTGGATTTCATTTTCTACCAAGTGCACAGACTGCCTGTCTGCCCTCTCCCAGCGTCCCATGTGAGACTGGATCTGGTGGGCCTGCCTGTGCATTTGCTGGTCACTGGCCCAGGCGGGTCAGGCTCCGGCTTCCTCCGAACCTGATTCTGCTTCTTTATTGTGTCCCTTATGTATGCAAGGAGTTGAAATCTGCATTCTGCTGGGCTGGGCTGCAAAAGCGCTGGTGGTTCTCTTTGTGCCACTAGCACAGTTTGGTTTGGGATGTAATTTGAGTAGGGCGGGGTCCCAGGGAATCACCAGGGCGGGGCCAAGGGCAATGGTGTCTCTCCATGTATTCATCTCTCCTTGTCCCTGAGTGCCAGTGAGCAGTTCCGCGAGGCAGCCACTCTCGCTCTCTGGGTCGTTGCAAAGCCATCCCGCTTCTCCCCATAGGGGTCTGGGACCATAGGATCCCGCCCCAAACAGGCTCAGTGGATTTGAGAGTCCCCATCCCCTTCTGTTGTTTTTCTTTTCTTTTCCTTTTTTCCCCCCATCCCCTTCTGGTTGAAAAGAAACCGAGCATCCAGTTGCAGCCAGCCTGTTGTGCGATTCCATACCTTTGTTCTTGGAGCCTCTGCACAATCTACTCAGTCTCAATGCTCTTCTTTCTTCCCTCCCAGTTGTAGAGCTTCCACTGGGCCAGCTTTCCCATGGTTCTGAATGACAACTGTTTCTTTTATAGTTGGTAGTCTCGATGTTGTTGTGGGAGGCAGCACGCACAGGTCTGTACCTTACGCCGCCATCTTGGTTCCCCAAGCTGAATTTTTAGTAGACATGACAGATGACCCGTTTGGAAATGGGTGTACAGTTCTTGACTGTCTCCCAGGTGGCTGGTGTTCAGTTTTACCTGAGCTCCAGCCATTGCTGTGGAACCCCTCAAAGGTGGCAGTTCCCTTAAGCCCTATCAGGGACCCACACTTCAACTTTCTCACCAGGTGCTCCCTCCCCTCATCTGGCCTGGAGACCCCATGCAGCCTCTGGGCCTCTGACCCCTCTCCCACATGCATTCATGGACACAATGGTAAATCCCAAGTTCTCTTCCTTTTCCTCCAAAGGCCTCAGGTGATTGATGTGCATCTTCTTGTATCTCTTCCATGGACTATTATGGAAAACATCCTGCTCCAGAAGTTTCAGATGAGAAACACACACTAGTTTCTTTATTCTTTCTGCCCTGTGGCAAAAGTTGCTACAGGGACACCAACAGTCATTCTGATCATCTGTCTGACAGACATTTAAACAACCCTCGGAGTTAAGTGTGGTCATGAGACTGCGTTCTTGCCAACAGCATGCATCACCTGCTAGTGTAGTCCAGACAAATCTCCAATCGGGTCTCCATTCATCTGCTCTGAGGGCCTCCACTGAAGCATGGTTTGCTCATCCTCAGGTGGCTGGTGTTCAGTTTTACCTGAGCTCCAGCCATTGCTGTGGAACCCCTCAAAGGTGGCAGTTCCCTTAAGCCCTGTCAGGGACCTACACTTCAACTTTCTCA
The DNA here is from genome assembly GCF_000327345.1 of Myotis davidii. NCBI lineage: Eukaryota > Metazoa > Chordata > Mammalia > Chiroptera > Vespertilionidae > Myotis > Myotis davidii. The sequence goes on from NW_006297185.1 coordinate 26,731, forward strand.
CCAGGTGCTCCCTCCCCTCATCTGGCCTGGAGACCCCATGCAGCCTCTGGGCCTCTGACCCCTCTTCCACATTCATTCATGGACACAATGGGAAATCCCGAGTTCTCTTCCTTTCCCTCCAAAGGCCTCAGGTGATTGAGGTGCGTCTTCTTGTATCTCTTCCATGGACTATCATGGAAAACATCCTGCCTCCAGAAGTTTCAGATGAAAAACACACACTAGTTTCTTTATTCTTTCTGCCCTGTGGCAAAAGTTGCTACAGGAACACCCACAGTCATTCTGATCATCTGTCTGACAGACATTTAAACAACCCTCGGAGTTAAGTGTGGTCATGAGACTGCGTTCTTGCCAACAACATGCATCACCTACTAATGTAGTCCAGGCAAACCTCCAATCTGTTGCATGCTTCCTCCCCACATTTGTGGTTGGAATGGTGGTGAAGG
>NW_006297186.1:0-614 GCF_000327345.1 Myotis davidii
GGGTTTAATATCCATTTTCTCTTGCGGTAAAGCTCTGTGTGCCTGCTCATGTTCACCAGGGGAATAAACACAACACTAAGGGTCCCAGGAGATGGACACAGGATGGCTGCAGTGAGGAGCGTTAGTGAACCCTTCACCCTTAGGGGGTAACTCACATTTGAGTTCATGCCTGTGCAGCTCGGTGTTAAATGCGTATTAATGACACTCTCCTGGGCAGCTGTGAGTGAGAGTGTATTGAGACCCACATACACAACTGAAGTCAGTGACACATGAAGACCCGTGGCTTCCACATGAAGACAACTGTCACCTCCATCCATCTATGAGCCACACGGTGCTCTGTGCGGGCAGAGACTGGAAACTAACAGCATTTAGCAAAGCGCTGTCTCATGTGGCAGCTCCATGACCCACATGGCAGCTGAATTAAAGGTCCATGACATGCAAGTCCCCCTGCTCGGCACAGGAGCCACGTGTCAAGGGCTCAGTGGCCACAGCAGCTGGTGGCTGCCACGTAGGAGGAACCGACGCAGAGCGAGTCCTCGCTCACAGAATGTCCTGCTGGGGACCCTGTCTGCACAGGGTCGGGGCCTCAGGTCAGAGCACTCGGCCCATTTGCA
>NW_006297187.1:0-2559 GCF_000327345.1 Myotis davidii
TAGAGGATTACATAGAGTATTACATATGTCTCATTTTACCCATTGTGCACCTGCACCCCGAGCGCATGCCCTTCCCCCCACCCCACTAGTGTCTATGTCCCTGGTTATGCTGATATGCATGCATACAAATCCTTTAGTTGATCTCTTACCCCCTAGTCCTGCCTTCCTCTGAGGTTTGACTGCCAGTTCCAATCTTTTCTGTCTCTGGATCTATTTTTGTTGAATAGTTTATGTTGTTCATTGTATTCCACAAATGAGTGAGGTCATGTGGTATTAATCTTCTCCAACGGGCTTATTTTGCTCAGCATAATGCTCTACATGTCCTTTCATGCTTTTGGGAATGGTAAAAGTTCTATATTTTTGAGAGCAGTGTATTGTTCCTATGTGTATATGTGCCACCGATTGTAATCCATTTATCTGCTGATGGGCACTTAGGGTTATTTCAAATCTTAGGTATTTTATATTGTGCTGCTCCAAATATGTGGGTGCGCAAGCCCTTTCTGATTGGTGTTTTTCAATTCTTGGGATACGTTCCTAGTAGTGGAGCTACTGGTTCAAATGAGAGCTACATTTTTTAAATTTCTTGAGGAAACTCCATACTGATCTGCATAGTTGCTATACCTGTCTGCATTCCCACCAGTAATGCAAGAAGATTCCGTTTATACCCCATCCTCGGCAGCAGTTGTTGTTTGTTGAATTGTTGATGATAGCCATTCTGACCAGTGTGAGATGATATCTCATTGTCATTTTGATTTGCATCTCTTGGATGATTAATGGTTTTGAGCATGTTTTCATGTGTCTCTTGGCTTTCTGTATGTCCATTTTCAAAAAGTGTCTTATTCCTATGTCCTTTTTTTTCATTGGAATGTTGATCTTCCTTTTGTTTAATTGGATGAGTTCAGTATAAATTATGGAGAATAGGTCCTTATCGGATATAATATTGGCAAATATCTTCTCCCAGGCAGTGGACTTCCTTGTTTTGTTGTTGTTGTTGTTGTATTTGTTGGCTGCTTCTCCTCTGCAGAAGGTTTTAATTTGACGTCGTCCCATTTGTTTCTTTTCTCCTCATTTTCCATTGCCCTCGGAGCTGTATCAGTAAAGGTATTGCTAAGACAGATGCATGGTATTTTGCTGCCTGTCGATTCTTCTATGTTTTTCATGGTTACCCACTTAGGTTTAAGTCCTTTATTCATTCTCAGAAGTATACAGTTTATACTTCTGTATGGTGTAAGTTGGTGGTCTAGATTAATTTTTTTGCATGTATCTGTGCTATTTGTCCAGCGCCAATAATCATTATGTTTTTATTTTGGCTTTGTAATATCTTTAATGAAACAAAATAAATTTCCTCTATGTTAATTGATTCATACTTTCTCTAAATATGGCCTTGAAAAAAAATTTCTGGGACACAGTCCCATCCGTTCTTTGAATTTCCTTCCACTGATCCCAAACCTGGGCTGTAGTCTGCATCCTTTCAAAGGACAAAAGCAGACCTGGAGGCCTCAGAGCCACCCGCAGCATGCTCCTGCCTGCGGAGGTGCAGCACCCGTCACCATCTGGACCATGGCTGTTGATGACAGTCAAAGCTTGAGAATCAAAGTGGAAGCATGTCATCAACTTCTCCGGCCTGTCTCCAGCAGCACAAAACCAGTCGTCCCAGCCAGTGCTCTGGGCACCGGCCATCTAGGCTATGTGGTGGCCCTGTCCCCTGGCAGTCGAGCGTCCTAGGCTTCTCTTTGGGCAGGCCTGGGCCAGGGCCTTCGGAGATCTCTGTGTCCATTGTATAAATCCGAGTGAGATCAGACACAATGTTATCAATGATTGGCTTGGTAAGGTCATCAGTAAACACCTGCCACAATGGATTCTCGGCCTTGGCCTTGGCGGGGCACCTGGACCCCATAGACCTGCAGGGCCAGGTGGAGCACCGCCACCGCTATGTGCTGAGCCTGGAATCGGACGCACAGCCCCCCACACTAGCTGCCCCACAGCAAGGCCCAGGCAGTGACAGAGATGGGGGTCCATTGCCAGCTGTAAGGATTGAGCCAGTTCTTGAGAGAAATCAGGTAGTGGAGCAGATACCTGTGTGGGTGCTGAAAGTAGATTTGGAAGCACAGTACCCGTAGCACAAGGAGCTCATACTGCACAATGCTGTCCCGGATCACCCATAATCGGGAGTCCAGCTCCAAGGGCTCGCTGCCCGGGTGGAAGTACCTGTTGGACATGTTGATGATGTCACGGGTTTGCAGGGGCTGTTCTTGCACTTTGACAGCCAAGTAAAGGGAAGACATGGCGACTAAGTAGGGGTCATAGGCATCCAGGTTGATCTCACAGAAGAACTTATGGTAAGTGGCACAGGTGGTGGCGAGGGGAATGGACTGCATCCCTAGCTTGACACCTGCCTCCAGGAGGAACCTTGTCACGTGGAAGTGCACCCTCGTCTGGGGTGCGGGCCACCCTTGGCACCTGGAGCCGTGTCCTCCTCTCTGCAGATGTTCAGGCTAAGGTCCTCCCTGGGGCCCTGCCCAGAGACCCCAGGCCCCATGGGGAGGTCAAGAGTCTCCA
>NW_006297188.1:0-794 GCF_000327345.1 Myotis davidii
ATTTCAAGGAGGAAGGGAGAGGGAGAGAGAGAGCGTAACACCCATGATGAGAGGAAATCATGGATCGGCCGCCTCCCACACGCCCCCAACTGGGGATGGAGCCCACAACCAACCCGGGCCTGTGCCCTTGACCGGGAATCGAACCCGGGACCCTCCTGGTTCCCAGGTCGACGCTCACCACTGGGCCACACCGGCCGGGCAGGGAGATTGCTGGGAAAGTTTTCTCTCCCACGTGGATAAATTCTGTGCCCTGATGGCCCGTGTTTCCTTGGACAGAACGGAGCCGAAGACGTGAAGAGGCATCGCTGGTTCCGCCTGGTGGACTGGGAGGCCGTCCCCCAGAGGAAACTCAAGGTACAGCCGACGCCCAAGGGGTGCCCCCGCAGCAGGACAAGGGTTTACAGCTTAACCTCCTGGTCTCTGCCCCTGGAATACTAACATTGCCGGGCCCGCATCAGCAATGCCAGCGTGCGCTCTGTTATTCTTGTGTTCTTGCAGGATGTAATCTCGGCCCTCAGGCTGTGTATTTCCCTTGGGGTTCTGCGCGTCCGTTTCCCGTCTTGAATTTTTTAGACGCTTTTATGCTTGATAAATGGGACCTTCTCTGAAACGCAGGCCTCCTGTGTGAATGTGAAGGGGGCATTGGAAAGCCCACGGCTTCAAGAGTAGGTGGCACAGGAATCATGATTAAACTTTTGGGGGGATGTTGTAGTGGCCTCACTGGTGCCTGGCACTGTGCTGTGTTTTGCATGCACTTAAGAGATTTGATGATGATGGTGATGATGATAGGGCTG
>NW_006297189.1:0-611 GCF_000327345.1 Myotis davidii
CTTAGAAACAGTTTTAATATTAAATATTTTGTCAAGACTGTATAAGTGTTTAATCCTTTTAGGCCAATAGAAGACTGTATGCTAGTAATGCCATCTGGAGGCTGAAAATTCACCATACATATCCCATAGATGAGCACATCACATACACACCATACACATAATTTGAATTACTAATTTTTACAGAGAAAATGCAAGAACATTTTTATAAAGTTAAAACTTTCACAGAATTTTATAACCTGTACCCCCTTTTACAAACCTTTTCTCAACTTTCACAAACCTTCTTATCCATTCAGAAATAACTCTCCTTACAGAAACTTACATTTGCCCTTTTCCTTCAAATATGACTCTCCCTTCCTCAAGACTTCTATTGTCACAACTATATAATTTCTCCAACTTAACTGGAACTTTTAACTCTTAGGAGCCTTAATTTCCCCAATGATAAGCACAAAAGGGAACAACCAGCATTCCTTAGATTGACGTTGATGAACATATTTTAATCACACTCTCACTTCCAAGTAACACACCTTCAACAAAACACAGGTCATTATATCAACAGCTGCAAATCCATTTTATAAACCTTCTGTATTAAAAAAAACCCAAAAACAGATGAA
>NW_006297189.1:878-2375 GCF_000327345.1 Myotis davidii
CCTGAGGACTCCCAGACTGCTGAAGTGCGCAGGCCTGTCTAAGGGCCCCCCCCCCCCACACACACCCCACTGCACGAATGTCATGCACTGGGCCTCTAGTTATCTATTAGTCTCTGAAATGAATTAGGGGGGTGGTTTGGGGAAGGTAAAAGGATTTGGTGGGCTATGAATTGTTTTTGCAGCCAAACCTCTGCCCCCTTGAAAACTTCATTCGTAAAACAAGGACAGTCATTTTCAATACCCCAGGGACTGCCTTGGCACCCAAATGTTGGCAAGGGACTGACAAAATCATTCGCCCATTTTTGGAATGTTTCTATTTGGGAACATTTTTCTAGCTTCCAGAAAGCACACACCTCTGAGAGGTATAAAGGCTTTCAGGTATATGAAACCTCTGTCCATCTCCCTTGGGAATGAAAAACAGGTTCTAGCTGCATGATAGTCTTAAAATTAATGGTGCCAAACCTCTCTATTACACACTTTATATTGCAGCCAGGTGGGTGGTGTAACAAAAGAAGACTGGCTTCTTTCTTGAGTTTCTCAGGGTCAAGTTTTTCCCACTTGGTGAATATATACTCCATAAGAGGACTCTCAAGTCACTGTGGGCTGGTTCCGCATCTATAGAGAGACATATGAGCAAGCCCAGTGTTAGAGACTTGTCTTCATGTCTCTGAGCTGTCTGGAGACATTCTGAGTAGGGTGGCTACCCTGTTAAGCCATCTCTTAGGCTCTCGTGGAAGATACTAATAAAGAAAAGATGATGACCAAACCTTCGGTCAGTCTCAAGGGTAGTTTCCTCCTGGAAGGTTCCTTTAAATTACCAAACCTTCGGTCAGTCTCAAGGGTAGTTTCCTCCTGGAAGGTTCCTTTAAAATCATTACTTTTCATTTTGGTTCAGTATCTGGTTCATTTATTCTAAATATATAACTATTCTGGGAAAAGATATGTAGGCATCATTGATTTCATATAAAAAAAATCCTCACCTATCAGGTGATTTGGGAAAGATTTGATTATCAAACTATCTATATTAATAAAGAGCTAATATGCTAATGGTCGATCCGCCTTAAGGGTAATGCCTAGGTCATTAGCATATTAGCTGGTGCGTTGCTCTGGAGAAGGGGCGGAAATGGGGAGGTGCCAGGAGGAGGCGGGACCATCCCGTGCCAAGGAGGGCAGGGGTGACAGCCCATAGCGCCCCACTCACCAGTCCTTCGCCACCCACCCCTCACACGCTGAGTGCTGTGTAGCCCACCTGCCAGGGGAAGGAGCACAGCGTAGCAGGTGGGAGGCTTCCACACTCTCCTCTGGTGCCATGGTGGGCGGAAGCAGGGAGGCACCCAGAGAAGGCGGGACCAGCCTGAGGGCTGGGCCAGGCGCGCTGGAGCTCTGTGTGGACAGGTTCTGGTGTCAAGGAAGGAGTGCAGGTGGGTGGACCGCGCTGCGCAATTTTGAATTGCGCATATATATATGGTTCCATAACAACCCCTAGTTGAAAGGAAA
>NW_006297190.1:0-677 GCF_000327345.1 Myotis davidii
TTGGGAAGCTTTTGGTGAACATGCTCCATCTCATATATTCTTCACAATGATACTTGTGAACACTGGTTTAAACGCTTTGGAAGTGATGATTTCGATGTGAAAGACAAAGAACGTCCTGGTCAACCAAAAAAGTTTAAAGACCAACAATTATAAGCATTATGGGATGAAGATGCATGTCAAACTCAAAAACAACTTGCAGAAAGATTAAACGTTGCTCAGCAAACAATCTCCAATCATTTACAAGCAATGGGAAAGATTTTGAAGGAAGGAAAATGGGTGCCACATCAACTGAATGAAAGACAAATGGAAAACCAAAAAGTCATCAGTAAAATGTTGCTTCAGCGGCACAAAAGGAAGTCTTTTTTGCATCGAATTATGACTGGCAATGAAAAGTGGATTTATTTTGAGAATTCCAAAATGCACAAAATCATGGGTTGATCTAGGCAATCATCAACATCGACTGCAAGGACAAATCACTTCAGAAAGAAGACAATGCTGTGCGTTTGGTGGGATCAGGAAGCTTTACGAGCTTCTAAAACCCAGTGAAGCTGTTAATACTGATTGCTACCGACAACAAATAATCAATTTGAACCACACTTTGATCGTGAAATGACTGGAATGTGCCAGAAGACATGGCAAAGTAATTAGCTTCATGATAATGCACCATCACACACTTC
>NW_006297191.1:0-899 GCF_000327345.1 Myotis davidii
ACTCTGGTAACCATATATGCACCCAATACAGGAGCACCCGTAAACATAAAGCAACTTCTGAAAGATATCAAGGGAGAAATTGATAGCAATACAATCATAGTAGAGGACTTTAATACCCCACTAATACCACTGGATAAATCCTCTAAACAAAAAATCAGCAAAGGAACAGCAATCCTAAATGACTCACTAGATCAGATGCACTTAATTGACATCTTCAGAATATTTCACCGCAAAGCTACGGAATATACATTCTTCTCCAGTGCACAAGGGACATTTTCAAAGATTGGCCACATATTAGGACACAGGCAAAGTCTCTTCAAATTCAAGAGGATAGAAATCATAACATGCATCTTCTCAGATCACAATGGAATAAAACTAGCAATCAACAACAAAAACAATTCAAGAGGATAGAAATCATAACATGCATCTTCTCAGATCACAATGGAATAAAACTAGCAATCAACTACAATAAAATCAATAAAAAAATAAAACACTTGGAGGCTAAATAAGATGTTATTAAACAATGATTGGGTTACCAAAGATATCAAAGAAGAAATAAAAACCATCCCAGAAACAAATGACAATGAAAACACAACAATCGAAAATCTATGGGACACAATGAAAGCAGTCATGAGAGGGAAGTTCATATCTCTACAGGCCTACCTCAAAAAAAACCAGAAAAACTGTGGTAATAAATTATCTAACCTTGCAACTTAAAAAAATTAGAAAGAGAGCAACAAGAAAAGCCCACAATATCCAGAAGGAAGGAGATAATAAAGATCAGAGCAGAAATAAACCATGTAGAGACCAAAAAATCAATACAAAACATCAATGAAACCAAGAGCTGGTTCTTTGAAAGGGATAATCAAGATTGATGAACCTCTCGCCAGGTTCACCAA
>NW_006297192.1:0-584 GCF_000327345.1 Myotis davidii
GTGGACCCGCGAGGCCTCCCAAACCTGGGATCATTGGAGCACCGAGGCCTCACTGCCCCGGTGTCAAGAGGAGCCATGAGGCCTCCCAGCACTGGGATCAGTGGAGCAGCGAGTCCTCCTAGCACCAGGATCAGCAGAGCAGTGAGGCCTCACTGCCCCTGTGTCAAGCGGAGCCGCGAGCCCTCCTAGCACTGGGATCAGCAGAGCCGTGAGGCCTCCCTGGAGCAGCGTGACGGGGGCAGCGCCAAACCCCCAATCATCCTGTGGCTCTGAGTGTGACAGGGGGTGGGGCCACAACCTCCCTATCCGCCCTGCTCTGTTTATAACAGGGGAAGGCGCCCCAACCCCCTAATTGGCCCTGCTCTGTGTGTGATAGGGTTCAGCACCCCAACTCCCCCATGGGCCCTGCTCTGTGTGTGATGGGGTAATGCCGCAACCTCCCCATCAGCCCTGCTCTGAGTGTGATCAGCTCTGCTCTGTGCATGACAGGGGGCAGCACCCCAACCCCCTGATTGGCCCTGCTCTGTACATGACAGGGGGGAGCTCCCCAACCTCCTGATCGGCCCTGCTCTGTGTGTGACAGG
>NW_006297193.1:0-533 GCF_000327345.1 Myotis davidii
GAGAAGTGGGGGGCAAGAGCTGGGTAGAGAGGGAAAAAGGAGGGAAATAGGGACATCCTATGTAATAATAATAATAGAAAAACACGGTAATTGACTGTACCTTCGCTATGCCTCCCATCGGCTAATCAGCGTGATATGCAAATTAACTGCCAACAAAGATGGCGGCTAATTTGCATACTGCAGGGAGGGTGGGCCAGCACAAGCCGCCACCTGGGCCCCTGTGTGCTGCCTAAGCCCTGCCCCCAGCCAGGACCCCCATGTGTGGCCCTGGGCAGCAGAACCCCCATGTGTGGCCCTGGGCAGCAGGACCCCCATGTGCAGCCCTGGGCAGGTGGGACCACTGTGTGTGGCCCTGGATGGGCGGGACCCCCATGTGCAGCTCTGGGCGGTGCAATCGGCCCAAGGAAGCCCTATTCTTGCAGGAATCTTCCTGTAGTGGCCTTCTAGTATAATAATAATAAAAGGCTAATATGCAATTGACTGAACGGAAGAATGGCCCGTTGCTATGATGAGCACTGGCCACCAGGGGGCTG
>NW_006297193.1:2245-2755 GCF_000327345.1 Myotis davidii
ACGCCCATTAGGACTGAATGACCAGTACGACTGGAACAACCGGTTGACGAGTCGCTGTGACGCACACTGACCACCAGGGGGCAGACACTCAATGCAGGAGCTGCCCCCTGGTGGTCAGTGCACTCCCACAGGGGGAGCGCTGCTCAGCCAGAAGCCAGGCTCAGGGCTGGTGAGCGCAGCTGCAGCAGCGAGAGCATCTCCTGACTCTGTGGCAGCACTACTGAGCAGCTGCAGCAGGTGTAGTGGGCCGGGATGAGCGCGAGTGGCATGGTTGGCCACCTGCTGCTTGGACCACTGCTACATCCCTCAGGGAACATCTGACTGCCAGTTTAGACCCAATCCCCACAGGCCAGGGGGACATCCCCCAAGGGGTCCCAGATTGCGAATCCATGCACCAGACCTCTAGTTGAATTATAAAGTGGGGAGCATCAGGTATCAGGGACATGATCTGGAACAGGTTAATCCTTGGTCATTAGACAGCTTATCCTCCCATTTTCCAGAAGGAAATAG
>NW_006297194.1:0-605 GCF_000327345.1 Myotis davidii
CCTTCCTCTCTGAAATTTAAAAAAAAAAAAATTAAGAAAAAAGAAAATTAAATTGCCCCCCTGTGGGGAGTGTGACCCATCTTGGGAACCCCTGGTCTAAAGCAACTGAGGCAGAGTCTGAGGTATAATAAAAAGCAAGTAGGTGCAGACAGGACCTGGGGAGCATAGAAAAGGGCAGGTTGGATTCCTGGTCAGGGCACATACCTGGGTTATGGGCTCGATCTCAGTGTTGGGCGTGCAGGAGGCAGCTGATCCATGATTCTCTCTCATCACTGATGTTTCTATCTCTCTCTCTCTCCTCTCTCTTCCTCTCTGAAATCAATAAAAATATTTTTTTTAAAAAATAACAATCCACTAGAAGGGTAGTTTGTTTTCCCCCTTAATACAGGAGACAGTGGCTCAGTTGGTTGAACATTGTCCTGTGCACCAAAAGGTTGCCAGTTTGATTCCCGGTCAGGGCACATACCTGGGTTGTGGGCTCGATCCCAGGTCAGGGCACAGGTGGAAGGCAACAAATTGATGTTGCTATCTCCCATGGATGTCTCTCACTCTCCTGTCTCCTCCCCCTCCCCCTTCTTATCTCTCTCTCTCTCTCTCTCTCTCTC
>NW_006297195.1:0-214 GCF_000327345.1 Myotis davidii
CTGTGCCCTCTCGCAGTCCAGGAGCCCTCAGGGTATTTCCAACTGACAGCTTAGGCCCACTTCCTGTCAGTCAGACATGCTAGGCACTGCCGCGGAGGCAAGAGAGGCTCCTGCCACCACCGCTGCACTCACCAGCCTTGAGCCCGGCTCAGGACTTCTGGCTGAGTGATGCTCCCCCAGCGGGAGGGCACTGATCACCAGGGGGCAGTTCCTG
>NW_006297196.1:0-620 GCF_000327345.1 Myotis davidii
CCCTGTGTCCCCCACGAGATCTCACTGTGCTGGACACCGCGACCTGAGCTGCGGGACCGAGCGGCGCTGGGAACAGACGTTGGAGGGTTAAACGGATGAGACTGAGTGGAACTCTTTCCGCAGCGAGGCACGGGAACCCAATCCCGCTGGTTTGGGCCCAACAAGCCTCAGACACACCCTGCCCAGTGGGCCGCTACCTCCACCACCTCCTACTACTCGCCACCAAGCCCTGAAGCTTGTGAGTCTCTGCACCCACAGAAGAGGCCAAAATGACCGCCAGGAGGAGAATGCAGGAAGTCCCGCCCTAACGGGATGTGAGAGCACCAAAATTCTCCTTACCCAGCTGACTCCCTCGCAGTGCTTTCTGGGTAATGTAGCTTTTGCAGTGACCCAGGGGACTGCTCATCTCAGCCAATGACCTTGGTGAGTATTGGTGTTGAGGCCCCACAAGTGGTGCTGGAGGACAGGATGGGACTGGAGGTCTGCTTAACTGGTTCATACTGACAGATCTCTGAGGGGAGGGTCAGGGCAGGTATGGAATTGATTCACCAACGAATATGTATACAGGGGGAACAGGAGGAAATGGTAGACATCTACAATAATATCAATAATAAAAATTA
>NW_006297197.1:0-2382 GCF_000327345.1 Myotis davidii
GTGATCTGATCATAAATTCCTACCTGGGCAGGTCATGGTGGGAAGTCATGCCCCAAACCTATAACTTCTTTAGTAAAAGGCAAGCCTTGTCCATTGTTCTTGTGCATCAAGGTTAACGTACCTTTAAAATGCCAGAGTAGCCATAGCCAGTTTGGCTCAGTGGATAGAGCAGCTGCCTGTGGACTAAAGGGTCCCCTGTTCAATTCCTGTCAAGTGCACATGCCTGGGTTGTGGGCTAGATCCCCAGTACGGGGTGTGCAGAAGGCAGCCAATCAATGATTCTCTCTCATCATTTATGTTTCTATCTCTCTCTTCCTCTCACTTTCTCTCTGAAAATCAATAAAATACATTTAAAAAAATAAACGTGAGAGTAATCCTCTTTTTTCAGTCCTTTGGAAGCATAACCACTCTCAAGGGAGCACTAAGATATTCCTTTCCCGCATGTCATCAGTTTGGCTCAAATAAGCTCTTATAAAAATTTTCTACAAGTTTGGACGTTTCTACATTGACATGTTGAAATTCTTCATTTCAGTTATGGTAATTTTTAAATTCAGAATTTGTTTGGTCCTCTTTTTTCTTCCTGAGTGATTCATGATTTTAATAAGCCAGAGTCCCTTTGACCTACTGCTTTACTATTTCTCAGAAGTAACCATTACTCTTTCAGTTATTTTTTCTGATGATTAACACCACATTTCTAAATAATATTCTTCTACTATCATTTCTTAATCTATTTTATTTTATTTTTTATTATTGACACTATTACAGATATACCCCTTTTACCCCCACTTTGCCCACCTCTACCCATCCCCTGCCCGCTTCCACAGGTCTTCCTCACTTTATTGTCTGTGTCCATGGGCTATGCGTATATGCATATACATTCTTTAGTTAATTTCTTCTGGTCATTCCCCCACCTGCCACCCCTCTCTCCTCTGAGATCTGTCAGTCTGTCCCATGTATCCATGCCTCTGGTCTTATTTTGTTTGTCAGTTTATTTTGTTCATAAGTGAGATCACGTGATATTTGTCTTTCTCTGACTGGCCTATTTTGCTTAACATAATAATTTCTAGGTCAATCCATGCTGTCACAAAGGATACGAATTCCTCCTTTTTAAAAGGCACCTGCTACTCCATTGTTTAAATATACCATGTCTTTTTTATCCACTCATCTACTGCTAGGCACTGGGTTGTTTCCAGGTCTTGGCTATTGTAAGTTGTATCTTTATTGATGGTCACTAATTTGGAGACATCATTCCCCTGGTGTCCTCCAACTCTCCGTCAGTGGTTTCCTTGAGTTCTTTGAGCATATTTAGGCCAGTTAATCTAAAGTCCTTGCCAAACAATTCCTGCAAATTGCTTCCTCATGGACAGTTTCTGTTCATTTTCCAGGAATGGACCATATTTTTAGAGGGTTTTTTTTTTACCTGCTTTTCATTTTCTGGTGGAAAAATAAAGATTTTCAATAGCTATAATATGGTAACTCTTATAAGAGGATGATTCTCCACAATCAAGTGGGATTTATATCAGTTATGTAAGGATGGTTCAACATTAAAAAAGCAATGCAATATATCACAACAGACTAAGAATATTCGTGTGTGTGTGCGTATGTGTGTGTGTGCATGTGTGTAAAATATTGGCTATTGTGAATAATGCTGCAATAAACATGGGAGTGCATACATCTCTTCAAATCCTGTTTTCACTTCCTAGGATATATACCCAGAAATAAAGTTGCTGGATCATATGGTGGTTCTATTTTTAATTTTTTGGAGAAACCTCCACACTCTTCCATAGGGGCCCAATGAATTCTATTGCTTTCAGCTTTACACAGGGGTTCCACTTTCTCAACAACTTTGCCAAAACTTGTTCTCTCATCTTCTTAATAATAGCCATTCTAACAGGAATAAGGTAATATCTCTTTGTGGTTTCATTGGCATTTTCCCGATGAATAGCGATGTTCAGCATCTTTTCATGTACCTTACGGCCATTTGGATGTCTTCTTTGGAAAAATTTTTATTTCGTTTCTCTGCCCATTTTCTTAATTTTTGGAGTTTCATATTTTTGTATTCTGTATATTAACCCCTTATTGCAATATATAAGGTTTGCAAATATTTTTCCCATTCTGTATGTTACCCTATCTTTTTGTTTGTTTGTTTCTCTTGCTGTGCAGAAACTTTTTAATTTTCTGTGCTTCCACTTGAGTTTTGCTTTTGTCACTTGTGTTTTGGAGTCATATCCAAAAAAATCTTTGTGACAAACAATGTCAAGGAGCTTCTTTTTCATGTTTACTTCTATAAGTTTTACAGTGTCAGGTGTTATCTTAAACACTTTACACCAGCTACCAAATTTACAAAATCACTTTACACCATTTAGAGTTCATTTTTGTGAG
>NW_006297198.1:0-695 GCF_000327345.1 Myotis davidii
CGATGCAAAACAAAGAGTCCTTTTAATGCAAGCGAGCTTGTGCTCCCCTTTCACCAGACCCACCTACACAATGGAAAGTCCAGTGGCTGAGAGAGTGAGGGCTGATGGGACAGAGGGTTTTATAGGGGGGTGGAGTGAGGACAGGAGAGGGGACTGTGGGTCCCGAGAATTGGCCAGGCATGAGTTGGAGTCTCATTACACAGGTTATGGTCATAGTGATGGCATGCACTTCCCTTGATTATTATTGGTTAGTCCAGAGAAATCCTGGGTGTGGCTAGCAGGGGCTTCTTCCGTGAAGAAACACATGGCTCTGTCCCAAAATGGAGGGCCCAAGGCAAGATGGAGGGCACAGTCCTCACCCGGCCCCTGCTGCTGCCGCTCAAACACACTGCAAGGCAGGATGGCCCTCCCGTACAGCACCTGCAGCCAGCCTGCAGGCAGACCGGAACTCCCGCAGGGACGCATCTGGGTGGCAAAGGCCCAGCAAATGGGGTGCGGTGGCAGAGCGGCCCAGCTCCGGAAGAGCAGCACCCGCTTGGAGCAGGCCTGGCCCATGAGTCTGGCGCACTGCAGCACAGCGGCCTCCCGGGGCTAGGGTACGCGCCCCACTCCGCTGCCGCTGCTGCTGTGTGGGTCTGGTCCAGGGGGCAGAAGGCGGTTGGCAGCCTGCGCTTGGCTCCCGCTGTGGGCTCGGG
>NW_006297199.1:0-410 GCF_000327345.1 Myotis davidii
AGATATAAAAGGTGTGGTTTTGATAATGTACACCTTGGAATTTGAGGACAAATGTGATGAGAAGAGAGGATGTTAATATAAACCGAAGTAACCTGGAACGGTTATTCATAATACAATTCTTGTTAACTAAAGAGGTCAAGTGTGCTATGCTTTTGGGAAACCTCCCACTTTAAAGTCAGTTACATTGGCAGATCAGTGAGTTTCTGCACATGATGATTGAAAACTTTTTACTCTTATGCATTCTTAGAAAAGGAATCTTTGGTGTGAATAATGATGAGAATTGTTTAAAATGTAGGGTGGGATTAATCTTTCAGTCATTAATTTCTAAAATTTAGATATTTATAATGTTTCTATAAAATTAAAATCTCAATTTGGCAATTTATGATTTTTAAAAAATATATTTTTATTGA
>NW_006297200.1:0-1926 GCF_000327345.1 Myotis davidii
AATGTTTTCACTGTAAGTTAGACATTATAGAGGTGATACAGAGAGGTGTCTGTGAGTTCATCTCTTTTGAGTCCTTGGTTCAGTGGGATATGCATTCAGATATGGAGTCACCTGAGCTGGACGATTGTTTTTTGTAGTTGATTTTGACAGGGTCCCTGCTTCTTCGCAGAAATCTGAGAGAAGCTGAGTTTCTCATTGCCTTCTGAAACCTGCTAGCTAGCTGGCAGGTGAACCAAAGAGAGCTATGGAAAAGTGACTTACAGGTCAGGAAAACCTGAATATCTTTAACTATATGAAAAGCCTACTTGTCACATTTCCCCCTGATCATAGCATAATATATATGAAAGATAAGTCAACTAAGGCTGGTAAAATCTCTAAATGTGAATGTTCCAGAGTCGTGGAAGTAGTCTACAATATAAAAATGCCATGTTCCATAGTTCTATGCTGCCCTCTTATTTGCAGTGCAGTCTTGCTAAATTGATGTGGTTCATTTGTGACCTCTAAAATTACTAGTAACTTAGGCTTTCCCTGTGGCTGGGCTGTGAGCACGTGGTGGGGATCCACACAGTGGTTTGAATTGTGCTAGAGCTGTGGAGCTGCTGTCTTCAGCTTGTAGTTACTTAGAACGAGCCATCTATGAAACATTTTATACTTTGGGCAGGGACTAAAGTATGGGCTCTCTTGCCAAACCTCTCTAAAGGGCTCTAGCATATTAGATTGGTTTGAAAAGGTTCCTTGGAAGACATCTGGTGAGTCCAAAATAATTTTACACTCTAAATTATAGACTCATAAATTAATCTACTCCAACCACTCATCGGATTCCTAAGAATCTCTGCCACAACACATCCACCAAAGATCATGCAGTCTTTTATTGAGAGAGGAAGAGAGAGAGAGATAGAAACACTGATGAGAGACACTTATTGAGAGAGAAAGAGAGAGAGAGATAGAAACTGATGAGAGACATCGGCCAGCTGCCTCCTGCATGCCCCCTACTAGGGATCGAGCCGCAACCCGGGCATGTGCGATGACTGTGAATTGAACCTGGGACCTCTTGGTTCATAGGTCTATGCTCAAACACTGAGCCACATCGGCTGGGCTGATCACGCAGCCTTAATCTCTTCCAGTCTTAAACACTTCCCTTACGTTGAGACAAAAAGCTGTTACCTTGAACCTTTCATTCACTGGTGTTATTTCCTTGGAGCCATACAAAATATCCTAATCCATGATGGACATTCATATATTTGAAAATAATTCTTATTGTCTCCTTGTATGTTTTTCTCCCCCAGGTGACACTGCGGAACTGCCTACCCTCTTGAAATGATTTGGGTCCCCTTACTATCATCATCTGTCATCTGAAGGTACTTTCATTTATCCATATCCCATGACAAAAATGAGTATAATATTCAGAGTAAGGACTAACCAGCACAGAGTGAATAGTATAAAAATAAAATTTCTGAAAACCTCCTCACTACCTGTCTTTGGAAAGTGCTCTTTACAAGTTCGTCAGCTATCTACAAATAGCCCCTGCAATGGTGTCTTCAGTCCTTAGCCTCCTCGAAGTCTCGGCTATCCTATAATCATCCTTTCTTTTTGCAACTCATTCATTGTGCAGGTTTTCCCTCTATCTTCCCGACTTAGTAAGTTTTCTCCTTCAGCCTACTACGTATCACAGGTGTAGTTGTTGCACCTGCTCTGGCTCTACTTCTGCTAGCTCTGTACTTGCTCCTTTGGGAGCTCCTACTCTCAGGCCTTCAATTGTTACCTCCGTTGGACTGACTCCAGATCTCTCCTGAATGATAAATATTATTGTTTGCCCCTTCAAATTCAATTTGTGGTTCCCTCCCTGTTCTAAAACTAGCTCCTAGTATGTTATTGGTTTTCTGTCACCCAGTTTCAAAAGTTATGGAGTCATAAATTCTCCCCCCT
>NW_006297201.1:0-233 GCF_000327345.1 Myotis davidii
GAAAGTAAGTCCTGGCCTTTGCTTACAAAGTTGCGAATCTGCCAGCTGAAGTCTGGAGGTATTTGTTACAGTTTTTGAAACTGATGGCTCAGAGGCCTGCAGCGCAGGCGGGGAACGTTGGTTTCCTCCGTCACTGAGGCAAGCAGTCCTCATGTTAGTTTCAAGCTGCCTGGCTGCTGGCCGCCATCTTTGCTGACAATTAATTTGCATATTTCGCTGATTAGCCAATGAAA
>NW_006297202.1:0-345 GCF_000327345.1 Myotis davidii
CCTGTCACGCACAGAGCAAGGCCCATCAGGGGGATGGGGCACTGCCCTCTGTTACCCACAGAGCAGGGCCAATCAGGGGGTTGGGTCGCTGCCCTCTGTCACCGACAGAGCAGGGCCGATCAGGGAGTTGCGGCACTGCCACAGTTACATTCAGGGCAGGGCCAATGGGGAGGTTATAGCTCTACCCCGTCACACACAGAGCAGGGCACGTGGGGTGGGGGGTTGGGACGCCATACCCTTTCACACACAGGGCCGCAGGGTGATCAGGGGATTGGGGAGATCTCCCCTATCAAGCACAGTGCAGGGCCGATCGGGGGTTGGAGCACCTTCCCCTGTCAGGAACAG
>NW_006297203.1:0-530 GCF_000327345.1 Myotis davidii
ATATAAGCCAAACCAATGGACAGGGACAACAGGAGGATGAGAGCATGAGTGGGGGAGGGGGGGTTGGGGATTAATGGGGGGATGAGGACACATTTGTAATACCCTAACCAATAAAGAAATTAAAGATAAAAAAAGAACCCTGATTTATTAAGTCTTGTCTATGTGTTATGTGCGTTTGTCTATTGATTGTTGTTTTATCTGTCTTCTGTCCTTGTTGTTTGGTTTAATTTGTTTATTGTTAGTCTATTAAGCATCCCTGATTTCTTTTCATAAAAAAAGAAACAGTAGGTGGCCAGACCATTACTGAATTTCTTCAGAGCAAACAAGATGTGGGGGTGGAGAAAGAGAGAATATGAGCAGTACAACTGGCCAATAGAACAGGTCCTAGAAAGATTCCCCTATGGGAGGTAACTGTAAAATGGGAGCCCACTCTTGTGAATGTTCTTAAAAGTCTCATTCTCCACGTTTTTTTTGTTTTTTACTATATATTTATTTTTTTCTTTTCTTTTTTTTTTATTGTTTAAAGTATT
>NW_006297204.1:0-734 GCF_000327345.1 Myotis davidii
CTCTCCTAGACTACCCATGTGGTAATTTTTTTTAATTTTGATATTTATTGTTGAAATATTACAGATGTCCCTCCACCCCCATTGACCCTCTCCATCTCAATCCTGTCCCCTCCCCAGGCCTTCCCTGCACTATTACCTGTCCATGGACTATGCATATAAGTTCATTAGTTCATCTCTTCCCAACCCCCCAACCCCCATTCCCTCTGAAATATGTCAGTCTGTTGCATGCTTCAATATCTCTGGATCTTTTTTGTTCATCAATCTATTTTGTTCATTAGATTCTACATATAAATGAGATCATATGATACTTATCTTTCTCTGACTGTTTTATATCGCTTAGCATACTACTCTCCAGGTCATTTACCCATGTGGTTCTTGTAATAACTGACAACTTTATCTTGGCCCCTGGCCTAGATGCAGGTAAACATAGTAGCCCAATCTTTTAGCCATAGTGATTGGTTCATGACTTCAGCTGCACCAACTGAAATTCTTCCCCAGGATTTTCAAAATGGGATCTGGAAGAGAAGTACCCCTTCCTCTTTCGTAGGAACACCGTTTTCTATTCTGTAATTGGAGGGAATGAGGCTGATACCGAGAGAGAAGCAGAGATGAAAGACAGAGTCCTAGAGGCATAGAGCCCCTTTTTTTCAAAGATTCTAGAGCAGTGCTGTCCAACAAAAACATGTGAGCCACATATGTGTTCATATTAAAAATAAGTAAAATTATTTTAACTT
>NW_006297205.1:0-1517 GCF_000327345.1 Myotis davidii
GTTTGACAGTCAGTTTGATGCTTCTATGTTTCTGCCTCTATTTTTGTTCATCAGGTTTGTTTATTGTTTAATCCAAATATAAAATAATGAATAACAAGAAAATCTTCTGAAGCAGCGTTAACTAGCAGAGGAGAGGTCAAAGATTTACTGTGGGCAAGAGCCAATGCATTTGTAAATTACTAAAATAAACTATAGTTAGAAAATAGCAGAAAACCACCTATAAGTTATAACCCAGAGAAAATAACACTATTGCTGCCAAATTTTCCCCATAACAATGATGAAATTTATCCTTGACATTTTAAAGAATAATAAAATATTATGAATCACTATACAATAAGTTTCTTCATTATGCTATCCATTTTTATACCCTATCCTCCCAGTGGGTATTAAGAAAGGGCTTACTGAATAAAGTAATCAGGAAGATCACACGCGCACACACACACACACACACACACACACAATACCTGAAAATGTCAACTTGCCCTTGCATAAGAGGATTATTAAGTAGCATTCTGGTCTCTACCTAACAATAAAAACATAATGGACCTGAAGATGGCTCAATAAATAGTAAATACTCATGCATAAATAAATAAAAATGATTGGTATGTAAATAGACTAAAATAATTGGACTGGTGTAACAGAGTCCATGCAGTCAGGCGCTTGACATATATTTCAATCCTCACACTCTTGCCCAGTGGAGGTGGAAACAGAAGACTCATAAGAGGAAGTGATGTCTGTGTTGATTCAGAATGGAGGAGCAGGAACCATTCACAAACACAAAAGGACAAAGAAAGTCCTAGGTAGAATGCTATCATACACAATAAAGCAGATACAAGAGAGCAGGGTGCATTTCAGGAACTTCAGACACTTCAGTAATGAAGAAAGATGGGAGATTGGTGGTAGATGAAGCTGAATTTTATTCTGCAGATCATGGGGAGCCATTATTTCTACCTAGAAATGTCATCCTGTACAATAATCCAGGGATATGCTAATTATCCTTGGTGCCTTAGCAGTCATGACCAGTCCGATGTGTAATAGTCACCACCGATCAGGTGCAGCCGGGAGCAGCCCCCTACGGAAGTGGTCACCAGCAGGGGCAGCGGGCTTGCAGCACTTCCCAGGCCACCTGGCCAAAGAGTCACAGGAGACTTTGGTTAAATTCAATAGTTAAAATCACTAAGCTCCCTGAGAGCTAACTTCCTCAAACACTCAGGACCCTCAATTGTACAAACTAATAGGAAACAATTGCATAATGTTTTGGCCTAATTGTACACACTTTAGTATCATTTAAAAATTATTCTACATCCTTCAAGTAAATTCAGCAGCTGACTAAGGAGGGCCAGTGCTGAGAAGCACGTGCCCCAGCTCTGCTATCTTGAGTTTGTGGTTTCCAAGGAAACAGCCAGAAGAGAGGATAAACCCTCCGCAAAGGGCTCAGCCAGAGCCTATCTAAGCGACAGCAAGCGATGGCTTCGTTTAAATCGAAGCTTTCCGTCTCTGCATTTTGGCTTCTTCCC
>NW_006297205.1:2427-3113 GCF_000327345.1 Myotis davidii
TGGGAACCGGGTAGAGGGGAGGTATGGGGTGGGGGGGGAGGAAGAGGAACATCTGTAATAATCTAAACAATAAAGATTTATTTTAAAAAAAAAAGAAAAGAAAGGGAAAAAGAAATAAATCGAGGTTTTCCGGCAGTGAAGGACCCCCAACCCTCCCTGGATCAGGCAGATTCCTGTGAAGTGCAATCTCCATGCAATACAACAGGGGTCCCAGTTTCATCCCTGGCCATCTCATGCACGTTAGCTAGGGGCAGCAGGGAAGGAAGGGAAAAGGCATAATGCGGGGCAGCTCTGGCGAGCAAGCAGAAGGGAAAGGGAAAAAGAAATAAATCGAGGTTTTCCGGCAGTGAAGGACCCCCAACCCTCCCTGGATCAGGCAGATTCCTGTGAAGTGCAATCTCCATGCAATACAACAGGGGTCCCAGTTTCATCCCTGGCCATCTCATGCACGTTAGCTAGGGGCAGCAGGGAAGGAAGGGAAAAGGCATAATGCGGGGCAGCTCTGGCGAGCAAGCAGAAGGAAACCATGTCTGGCAGACACTCCCCTGCCACCCCCTTCAACATGTAAGAAAGATCAAATAAATCAATACAAACACCCCACCACTGCCCCGGAGAGATCCGGGACTTAGGGGCATCCAGCCCAGGCATTCTGTAACTGCTTCCCACCCCCTTTATCTAAACGGACA
>NW_006297206.1:0-575 GCF_000327345.1 Myotis davidii
TGGTGCTTTCATCCCACGCCGCCATTACCCTACAGGACCTTTTGGGAGCGGGTCTCCAAAGAAGGGAGGCAGCCAGTTGATGTTTCTCTTTCCCCAAGCCCCCCACCTCCCTTCCACTCTCTGAAAAGCAATGGAAAAATTATCCTCTGGTGAGGATTAACAAAAATAGAATAAAATAATTTTTAAAAAATATCCTCAGTTGAGGATTTTGAAAAAGAATACACTGGAAGGAATAAACAACAGGTTAAAGAAAGCAGAAGATCAAATGAGTGATTTGGAAGACAAGGAAGAATAAAAAAATCAGAGTAGCAAAAAGAAAAAAAGTTAAAAGAATGAGGATAGTTTAAGGGACCTTTGGGACAACATGAAGTAGAACAGCATCATAGGGGTACCAGAAGGAGAAGAGAGAGAGCAAGGGATTGAGAATTTTTTTGAAGAAATAATGACCAAAACTTCCCTAAACTAGAGAAGAAAAAAGACACACAAGTCCCAAACAAGAAAAATCCAAAGAGGCCCACACCAAGCTACATTATAATTAAAAAGGCAAAGGTTAAAGACAAAAAGAGAAACTTTTA
>NW_006297207.1:0-350 GCF_000327345.1 Myotis davidii
AATGGACCACCTGGGAGAGGGCATGACCTTGGGTAAGATGGCCGTCTATAACTGAGATCATAACTACTCTCCATTAGCTCTGACATTTCCAGATTCGATGGGAAGGCAGAAATTACACATTTAGCTTATGATATTGCCTATTTTTTCTTCAGGAAAATAAAAGAGTGTTCAAAAGAGATTTCCTGAGAAATTCATCTCCAAGGGCTGCTCCTCTGTGACCACAACATCTTGGGGATGATTTGGCATCAAGAACCAAAACAACAACCCCTAACTGTGCATATTGCTTGCTTCCAGATGGTAAACAAAATAATCAAGTCTCAGAATCAGAACACATTTTAATTAGATTTTTT
>NW_006297208.1:0-751 GCF_000327345.1 Myotis davidii
CGGTAGATTTGTAAGGGTCTTTTTCACTGTGATGATGTGCTCTACTGCTGGGACAGACTATGAATGTAATAAATTCATCTTTGAGTTACTTGTCAGTTTTCTCTCTCACAAATCATTTAACGTATCTGTGAAATGAACTTTCGGTCCAATTACTTAACCAAAATCACTTCGAAGTTCTTAAGAGTTTCAAACTAAGTATAACCCTTTTCAACTTCTTTCATAGAAGCATTCATAGAGAAATTCCCCTTCTATGGGTCTCTTTTCTGCACCACTCCACGTGATTGAAACGCACAGGGCTCCCAGCACCTCGCAGGGGTACAACAAGGGCAAAACAAGCAGCAATGAAAAACTGTCACGGGCGCTCTCTTCAAGCCAGCGAAGGGAAGGAGGAAGGAAACACATGCACAGAGGTGGTCAGTGAAGCTACTGTTTAAGGAAGTCCCCTTTGCGGGAAGTAGCGGAGTGTGGTTTAACAGCACACTAGCCAGCGAGATAAGACGTTTTGCTTCATCTAGTCAAAGGGCACATCTGTCGCTTCGGAGAAGGAGCCTGGCTGTCCCTCAGCGTCTTCACTTGTAAAATACGAGTTGGACAAATTTGATGGCTATGTGTGCAAAACCCCTGTACTTTTGTGAAACCTATGCAATGGAAAATTTAAGAACAGAAGGAAACCTTGGAACACTGTAGGTGTAACCGCCCATGTTACACCTGGTAGCCGAAGGGCCAGTGTAGCCAGAGTCCGAAGTAATCC
>NW_006297209.1:0-359 GCF_000327345.1 Myotis davidii
TAGAGAAAATCATAATAGTGCTTCCTGTGTATGGGCCACTTTAGATTATTGACCCAGTCTCTCACACTTCGTAACTGTGTGACCCTGAGCAAACAATTTAACATCTTTTTTGTTTTTATTAATCCTCACTTGAGGATATTGTCCCATTGATTTTTAGAGAGAGTGGAAAAGAGAGGGAAAGACAGAGAGAAATATCGATGTGAGAGAAACACATCGATTGGTTGCTTCCTACACATGCTCCAAATTAGGGCCCAGATCGGGAAGAAGCCTGCAACTGAGGTACGTGCCCTTGACCAGAATCAAACACGGGATCCTTCGGTCCTCAGGCTAGCACAATTTAACATCTTTTGCTTCAGTTT
>NW_006297210.1:0-513 GCF_000327345.1 Myotis davidii
TAATTTGCATAGGTAGGCTCCAAGTGGCAGAGCAAAGCCTGGCGACGACACAGGTGTTCTGTCCCAACCCGCTGGTGGAGGGCCTCTGGACCTGCTCCGTCAGCGCTGCCTCCTGAATGAAGGAGCAGAGACACAGCCTGCAGGGGGGCTGGCACCCAGAAGCCCCAAGCCCTGCCTCAGCATGCAGGTTGGAGAAGCAGAGACACAAGCCTTCAAGGAGGCCCGGTACCCAGCAGCCCCAAGCCCAACAGCCACAGAGGCACTAGAGCTACTGGGGTCAGAGGAGGAGAGACACATCCTGAGGGGGGGGGCGGGGAGACAGCGCCCAGCAGCCCCAAGCCTCATGGCTGAGGAGGCTTTGGGGCCACTGGGTCCACTGGGGCCAGAGGAGCAGAGACACAGGCCTGCAGGGGGGCCCAACACCCAGCAGCCCCAAGCCCCACGGGGCGTTGTGGCTTGAAGAGAAGAGACACAGCCCATGGGGGGTGGGGGGGCTGGTCCCCAGCAACCCCT
>NW_006297211.1:0-4737 GCF_000327345.1 Myotis davidii
GTACAGCAGCTCCTGGGTTCCCAGGGGCCGCCTGGCTTGCAGTCCTGCTTTCCGATATGGATAATGATCACAAGCCATAGGCAAGGCCGATCCTGGGTCCTGGGGTGCCGCCTAGCTGAGGCCTGGCTTTCCAATCTGGCCGCAGGCAAGGCAGCAACTGGGTCTCAGAATGTCGCCTTGCTGAAGCCCGGCTATCAAATCACAATCATCGGCCACAGGCAAGTCGGCTCCTGGGTCCCGGCTGTCTCCTTACCTGTGGGCCAGTTTTCCGATCACGATCATGGCTGCAGCAAGGCAGATACTGGGTTCTGGTGTGCCGTCTTGCCTGAGGCCTGGCTGTCCGATCACGACCACGATCACGAATCTATGCCAGAGGCATGGCGGCTTCTGGGTCTCGCAATGTCGCCTTGCCTGCGGCCCGTGATCATGATTTGAAAGCCGGGCTGCAGGCAAGGTGGCATTCCGAGACCCAGAAACCGCCTTGCCTCTGGCCTGGCTTTCCGGTCACGATCACGATCACGATATGGGCCGCAGGCCAGGCGGATTCTGGGTCTCGGAATCCCGCCTTTCCTGCAGCCCAGCTTTCAAATAATGATCACGGACCGCAGGCAAGGCGGCATTCCAAGACCCAGAAACCTTTGCTGGAGGCTTATATCGTGATCGTGATAGTGGTTGTGGTTGTGGTTGTGATCGTGATCAGTAAGCCAGGCTGCTGGCAAGGCGGACTCTGGGTCTTGCAATGCCACCTTGACTGCAGCCCAGCTTTCAAATCATGATCACGGGCCGCAGGAAAGGGGGCTCCTGGTACCCGGGATGCCACTTGGCCTGTAGTCTGGGTTTCTGATCTCAATCACCGACCTCAGGAAAGGCAGTGACTGGGTCTCAGAATGCCGCCTGGCCTGAGGCCAGCTTTCAAATCACGATCATGACCACAGGCAAGGCGGCCCCTGGGTCTCCAGGGGACTTCTTGCCTTTGGCCCAGCTTTTGGATCTCAATCCCAATCATGATCACGATCTCAAGCTGCTGGCAAGGCAGTTCCTGGGTCCCAGGCTGCTGCCTTGCCTGTGGCCTGGCTTTTCGATCTCGTTCAGAGGCTGTTGGCAAGGCGGCTCCTGGGTCACGGCTGTCTCCTTGCCTGTGGGCCAGTTTTCTGATCAACATCATGTGCTGCAGCAAGGCGGATCCTGGGTTCTGGTGTGCCGCCTTGCCTGCGGCCTGACTTTCTGATCATGATCACGATCTCAAGCTGCTGGCAAGGCAGTTCCTGGGTCCCAGGCTGCTGCCTTGCCTGTGGCCTGGCTTTTCGATCTCGTTCAGAGGCTGTTGGCAAGGCGGCTCCTGGGTCACGGCTGTCTCCTTGCCTGTGGGCCAGTTTTCTGATCAACATCATGTGCTGCAGCAAGGCGGATCCTGGGTTCTGGTGTGCCGCCTTGCCTGCGGCCTGACTTTCTGATCATGATCACGATCTCAAGCTGCTGGCAAGGCAGTTCCTGGGTCCCAGGCTGCTGCCTTGCCTGTGGCCTGGCTTTTCGATCTCGTTCAGAGGCTGTTGGCAAGGCGGCTCCTGGGTCACGGCTGTCTCCTTGCCTGTGGGCCAGTTTTCTGATCAACATCATGTGCTGCAGCAAGGCGGATCCTGGGTTCTGGTGTGCCGCCTTGCCTGCGGCCTGGCTTTCCGATCACGATCACGATCACGATATGGGCCACAGGCAAGGCGGCTTTTGGGTCTGGGAATGCTGCCTTGCCTGCAGCCCAGCTTTCAAATCATGATCACGGGCCTCAGGAAAGGGGGCTCCTGGGACCTGGGAGGCCGCCTTGCCTGTGGTCTGGGTTTCCGATCTCAATCACTGGCCGTAGGCTAGGCAGCTCCTGGGTCCCGGGATGCTGTCTTGCCTGTGGTCTGCCTTTCTGATCTCAATCACAGGCCTCAGGCAAGGCGACTCCTGGGACCTGGGATGCCTCCTTGCCTGTGGTCGACTTTCCAGTTTCCATTCTTAATCACTGGTGGCAGGCAGGGCTGCTCCTGGGTGTTCAGGTTCTGCTTTGCCTGCAGTCCTGCTTTCTGATCCTGATATTGATCACAAGCCACAGTCAAGGTGGTTCCTGGGTTTCCGGGGGACCTCTTGCCTTCGGCCAGGCTTTCCCATCTCGATCAGAGGCCTTAGGCAAGGCGGCTCCCGGGTCCCTGCTGTCTCCTTGCCTGTGACCCGGTTTTCTGATCACGATCATGAACTGCAGGCAAGGCGGACCCTGAGTCCTGTTGTGCCACCTTTCCCTGAAGCCTGGCTTTCCGATCACGATCACGATCATGGGCCGCAGGCAGGCTTTTCGATCACGATCACAATCACCGGCCGCAGGCAAAGCGGCTTCTGGGTCCCGGGGTGCTGCCTTACCTTCGGCCCGGATTTCTGATCTCAATCACGGGCCGCAGGCAAGGAGGCTCCTGGGTTCCTGGGTGCCACCTTGCCTATGGTCTGGCTTCATGTTCCTGATCACGGGCTGCAGGCAAGGAGGCTCCTGGCTTTCGGGGAGCTGCCTTTTCTTGGCCAAGCTTTCTGATCACGATCAAGGGGTGCAGTCAAGGCGGCTCCTGTGTCCCGTAGTGCCACCTTACCTGAGGCCTAGCTTTCCAATCACGATAACAATTACGGACCACAGGCAAGGCGCCTCCTGGGTCCCGGGTGCTACCTTCTCTAGGGCCCGGCTTTCTGATCCCAATCACGATCACGGGCCGAATGCAAGTGGGCTCCTGGGTCCTGCATGCCGCCTTGCCTGCGGCCAGGCTTTCCGATTACGATGAAGGGCCACAGGCAATGCGGATCCTGTATCCCGGGGTGCCGCCTTGCCTGTGGTCCATCTTTACGATCACAATCACGATCACGATCATGATCACGATCACGATCACGATCACGGGTTGCAGTCCAGGCATCTGCTGGGTCCTGGATTGCCACCTTGAGTGCGGCCTGACTTTTAATTCATGATTACGGGCCGTAGGATAGCGGCTCCTGTGTACCGGGGTGCCACCTTTCCTGCGGTCCAGCTTTCAGATCATTATCATGATCATTGTCAAGCATGAAAGGTGGTGCCTGTGTCCTGGGGTGCTGCCTTGTTCGAGGCCCAGCTTTCTGATCATGATCATGGTCCGCAGGCAAGGTGTCTCCTGGGTCCCAGGGTGCCGCATTGGGTATGGGCCCGAGGCTTTCCGATAACAATCACAATCACGATCATGATCACGGGCTGCAGGCAAGGCATCTCCTAGGTCCTAGGGGGCCGTGTTGCCTGTGGCCCAGCTTTCTGATCATGATCACGGGACGCAGGCAAGGGGGCTCCTGGGTCATGGGGAGCCGCCTTGCCTGCGACTTGATTTTCCAAGAATGATCACAATCATGGCTGCAGGCAAGGCAGCTGCTGGATCCGGGGGTGCCGCCTTGCCTGCGACCCGGCTTTCAAATCATAATCATGCTCTGCATGTGAGGTGGTTCCTTGGTCCCGGGGTGCCGCCTTGCCTGCAGCCCAGCTTTCTGATCGCGATCACGATCAAGGGCCGCAGGCAAGGCTGCTCCTGGGTACTGGCGTGCTGTCTTTCCTGCGGACTGGCTTTCCCATCACGATCATGATCACGGCCACAGGCAAGGCGGCTCCTGGGGTTTGACAGAAAATAGTAATACCCAAGCATGTCAAATTCACAGTAAACAATACACTGAGGAAGCAGGCAAAAGAAAGGGCTAAGTTTAGAGGATAAAAAAAGAGGATAAAAAAAGAAGAGGAGTAGTATAGGTGGCAAGCATGGCGTGGGAAAGCTTGTGTTTTTGAATCAGTTAAATAGTGAGAGGCAGGTATGCTTTTAATCAGCTTGCCCTAGTAGAACAGATTTATTTATTTATTTCCCAGATGCTAAACTTGCTTTAAGAAATCATGCTTACTAGGCATGTATAAAATATCAAGTGGCCCAACTCATTTCTGAATCACAGAGAGTAGACGGGTAGAGGGTTCCTCAGAATTCTTCTTTGTAGAATATTTTGTGATATTAACCAAAGAAAACGTTAAAAAAATTGTAGTGAAACTCCTTCAGTGTTTGTTATTGAGTTAAGGACTGGGGAGGTGTGACAGTGTGTGTAGCATTGAGGAATGTAAACAAGAAGAGGTCTGAGGGAAGGACACACCATAACCCAGTATGAGTTAAGTTATAAAACTGCAATTATAAAATTGTAGTGTTGAGTAAAATTATACAAACAAGCGCAATGCAAATTTCAAGGAAATATAAGCTCACTGGGGGCTATGATAGTTCACAAAAAAAATCTTAAAATATGGTTGAAATCCATAGACTGAGGAGAGGAGGGACGGGTACACCAGGTTTGGGGGAAGGTGAGGAAAGGCACAGAAGCATTCCCATGGTATGTGAGAGGAGGTATGAAAGACCCCAACTGGAGGAAGCATAGGTTCTGGGTGGGAGTAAAGAGTGGACAGGAAGGTTGGGGGAAATCATGGAGTGTCTTCCAGGAGGCAGAGCCTTCTTCCATTAAAGTGAAGTTACAGTACTGAAGCAGGTCAACTCATTTCAATTCCATTTTATACTCATTGTTGTGTATGAGATAGACTTTTTCTCAAAACATAACCATAGAGAAGGTTGTGTTAACAACTTATTGGTTAAAATCATGAAATAATGAAATAACATTAATTTTCTACCTTTGAACCAAACATATTTATTTCTAAGTAAAAAAAACCTCACAAAACTT
>NW_006297211.1:6100-9007 GCF_000327345.1 Myotis davidii
CTGATCTACCAAGCATGCCCAACTCCTTTCCTGGGGATCTCAAGATAAGTGCTTAGTTGTTAATATGAGAAAGATGACTTTAATTGTCTGATATACATACATGATTTCACAATTTTTTATGGTATTGTATACCATAAAACCAGTGAATGTTAACTTCTAATGAAAACTGCATTTGAAATTCTTTCCCAGGATAATATCCTAAATAGGGAAATTCAATTTGATTGTTCTAATTCACAACATCTACCTTCCCAACCACTCCCAAATGAGAAATATCTGCAATCATTTATTCAATAAACAAGATTACTTTCCTTTTCCTTAATTTTCAGCCTTCCTTGCTATCTCTCCTTCTCCGAAAAAGAGCCTAGAGGGGAAAATGTGGTTAAATGAAGCCAAAGACATGGTTTGGAATCCTCATTTTTCTTTCATTCTAATTTTGGCGACATGAAGTCTCAAGTATTTTTGCATTATATGCAAGGATCTTCATATTGTAAAGCTTATTTATATAACAGCCTAGTCTCATCTCCTACAGGTGCCTTTCTGGTGTACTATGCTGCAGTAAAGGCTGGTGTGTGTTTCTCCAGACACATTATACCCTCATTGATTATACCTTTATACTTGCTATTCTCACTGCTTGGGAAATCTTCCCACAGCTTTTCTGTCTAGAACACTTTTCTTCATCCTTCAAATGATCCCTGCTATATAAGGTCCCCCCTGACTTCACCAAATAAACTTAGGCATACCTTTACTATTTTCCCATTTACTTTGTGCATTCAACAAAAGACCACGAACACTAAGAAACACTGCCATAATGGAAATGATCATTAATTATCAATTGTTGTTTACAACACCGGGAGAGGAACCATTAAATAAATTCTATCCCACATCAGCAGCCCAGGGCCTAATATAGGGTCAATAAGTCTTTATCACGTGAAAGTAGTCTGACTGCAGCAAGGCGCGTCTAGTAAGACAACTGAGCCTAACAGGCCCCTAAAGATATGAGATTGGCACTGGGTACTGTACATATTGGATTAACACCTAGAGGTTAGCTGAGAGAATCAATACCCATAAAAGAAGCAGAATCCAGACCCCAGGGACTGGAATTTATGGAATATCAAAGTTTAGAGGAGAAAAGAAAGAACCAGGAGACAAATGGTAAAGATGGAAAGAAAGATATAAACAAAAAAAGTAATTATGAGACTATAGAAAGAGAACTTAGCGCTATGATTTATCACAGAGGTAAGAGAGGGAGTAGGGGTTAGAAAGAGCTTCCAGAAGGGGGTACGGTGTCAGTTGCCAGACATTTCTAAGAGCAAAGAAAAAACATTCAGAAGAACTGGGCACGTTTCATAATTAGCACATTATTGATAACCCCTGCAGTCCAGAAGAGCAGGGGTGAAAGGAAGGTTCAGAGAGGTTAAGTAACAAGTGAGTGGTGAGGAAAGGAAATTATTATCAGATAAGAGCTTTTTATTCTGAGATTCAGAAGCAACATCAAGAGTACATGTTGCAGGAAAAATATACTAATCTCAAACTAAGAAAAACCAGCAGAAGCATCTTCTTATACAAACCACTGTCAGTAACATAGAATTCAGAAAAAGCAATGCTCCAAGTGTGCTTCCCCACACTGAACACTGGTGCAAGACAGCGTCTCCTCATGCGGGTACACTTCTGAATGACGTTTTTCTGGGGGGTCAAAAGAAGTTAGTATGAGTACCGTCATGGTGTTTACGATATCCAAAAATGAGAAAAATCTTAAATTGTCTTATACATTAAAATGCACATATCCAGAAGGCGATTTTTGTAAGTGTCTCAAATTTTCAAATTCAAACCTAGCCATTAAAACCAAAAGCTATTGCGGACAACTGTGTGTGTGTGTGTGTGTGTGTGTGTGTGTGTATCCAATGCTATCTAATTGGATGCCTACCTGGTAGGGAATCTCTTCATCTCTTAGGGGAAGTGTCTGGCATCAATAAATTATTCAATAATTATACAGGTCTTTAAGAAATGAGGTGAACCTCTTCTAAGATGACTTCAAGAACAAACAAAACTTGAATTTTTAAAGCCTGAAAATCATTAACAAATATCTGAATACCAATGATAAGTTGTACATTTATTATTCCTTTACAAAAAAACCTAATATTTCAAGTCAAATACTACTATACTACTACCACCACAGCTATCCTGTATGTTTCTTTTGGAATAACAAGTTTAAATGCTCTAATGAAAACATGGCCCTATGTTAATGAAGTATAGAAAGCATATATTGACAAAAATTAAAAAATAATTCAAATATTGATTCCACTAGCAATCAATATTGAGGACAGAGAAACAGTAAACTAAAATTATTTTTCATTGAAATAATGAAAGAGCTTTTGATGTTATAAAAAGTGTATTTTGATAGTTAATTTAGAAATTTGAGTAATTTAAATATACATTTGAAAATTATTTTTAAATTTGAAAACAAGTTAATCCTCAGGTATATAAATCTAAGTACCTTTTCCTAGTATGAAGAGACTTAAAATGGCAATCTGTCCACAAGGCATTTTAAATGTTCCAAGGTTACTTACTGAATTAATGCATGAAATTGCCCAAAGCTAAGCTCTTTGGCAGCCAAGGCAACTATACCTAAAAGACACTGTTCAGCAATACCCATGACAAATTAATGACACAAGATACACACAGCAGAAGGCAAACACTTTCGAGCAACCAAAACTTTTCCACTTCTTACTCCATTTAAATCCTCAGTTTACTTTACACTTTTACTATCATATAAATTTATGTTTCAACATATTAGTTGCCATCATTTTACTGAAATGGATATAATATTAAGAGTATAGAGGGTGAATAAATAACAAATACTTCTTTTCAGTTCAGGTATGCTAGGATAGTTTTATTTATTTTATTTAT
>NW_006297211.1:11371-13370 GCF_000327345.1 Myotis davidii
AATAGATTGTTACATGGAAGAAATATGTTAATGTATGTTCATCACCTTTGTTGACATCTAAGATAAATTCTCATATTTTCAGTTAACAAAACTTTTCAAATGTATACCACAATATAAAACAAATTTAAAATCTCGTTTTATTCATGCCCACTTTAAAAATGAGGCAAAGTAAATTGAAAAAGTATGAAACTATTTTTTCAAAGGGGAATTCAGTGTAGTATGCCCACCTCAATTAGTTACTGAAGTAGCAAACTTAATGTATAAAGAATCCTTTTAATCTATCACTGTAGAACTTCCAGCACTGTCCACAGTAAGTATGCAGTCTATATTAAGATACTAATTTAAAAAAATGCAATAAAAATTCTTACTATTTCCTTACTTTTTAATATAGAGACTGGCTTTAAGTACCTAATCATAAATTAAGCATAGACTAAAAAAGATCCTCATAGGTTAAAACCTTTCACTTATTCTTAAGGAAATACTAAACTTGCCAGAATAGGGAATATTCTATTTCAACAGTCCTTGTTTTGGTAGGTGAGAAATTCATTATGTCAATACCCAGCCGCCGCCCCCGTCTCCCTTAAAAGGAAATAACTTAGCTGGGATTGGAGCAGGAGCAGTGAGTCTTCTCCAGGCCATGCAGATGAGGGGCTCATCATGTCACAGCCCTCATTCCTCCTTAAGATAAGATGGCATGGCCATGCTGCACATCAGTAAGGTTAGCACAGCTGCCAGATTTTTTTATGGCCACCCTGCACAGGTTTTTGTTTTCACAATATCTGGAAATGGCCTAGGGGGAGACATGAGACAGAGCACAGGTACATTCAAAATAAAGGAGTTGCAGCCTTCACAGAGAAAGCCACACGTTCACTGAGAGCCACACGTTCCCACTTCTTTATGTGGATTATAGTTATTGCCTCTTCGGAGAGGTGGCGTATACACTGCTTGGTCCTTGGGATCCTATTTTATGCTCATCTAGGAAGTTAAGTAGTTTAGGGACTCTGATTAGATTGACAGAGCAAAGGGGATCTTAGACTTTTTTAAAGTTTGGGTTTTTTCAACGATGTCATAGGTGTGACAGTCTGCGTAAGAACAGGATCATCTGTTGTCTGTACACTTGGTTCCTTAAATGTAATAAATATACAGTTGGGAAAAGTCATTGTTTACTCAGCTATTTACATTCTATCCCATCTTCATTAGTTAGAATTTACTCTAAGCAAATTTTAATGAGGCAGGCATGTGCTGTATTTTACTGAAAGGTAGGAAAGGTCCTTATGGTGACTGAAGCACCATAAAGGTACTATTTCACTTGCACATTAAGGTAGACGCACATCTTATTCTAAAGGGCTATCAAACAAAAACTGTCCATTTCAGTTGTAATTGTATTGTATACTCCCACAATTCAGAAGCCATAAATATTACTTTGTTGCACGTACTTTACAATTGCCATTAAAAACCCACATACTTTCTACACCCAGTGTTCGAAATACATATTCTACAATCTAAGTATCACTCTCTCAGGTTAGTTTTGTCGAACAAACTAAAGGTACTGAACTGTGATCTATGCAGAAAAGTCATGAATGTGCAAACTGAGTTAAGAGTGCTAAGTAGAATATGGTTGTAGATATGATTAATGATACAATTGTAGGAAATGATTCATGTATGGTTATAAAATAGAATACAGTGTCAAAAAAAAGCATCAAAGCTTAAAATGGATTTAAATTATTCTGAATCGTGGTCACAGAAAAGATACTTTTTATAATGTGGGCTTCTTATATACACCATAAAAATACTGCTAGTAGAATGTGAAAGAGTTAATAAGTTTTACTCAATTTGTTAGTTTAAAACAGCTTTTCATTTTCCTAGTCACTACACAATATGATTTATGCACAGATATTGGTTTGTGAGTCTGGCAGAAAATCCACTTTGTGATTCCACAGCCTTACTTCTAGGTTCAGTGCTCTTTCTTTTTGAAGAGGAGTAAATGCAATAGGCAGCA
>NW_006297212.1:0-237 GCF_000327345.1 Myotis davidii
TCTACACTTGTGTTTCAGATGGGTTTTTTTTTTCCTTCCTCAAATAGTATTCAAATGATCCCATTAAATTAGAAATCAGGTTATATCACTCTCTCCTTAAAATTTCCCAGGGGCCTCTAACCAAATTACTGCAAGTAAAATATAACAAAATCATTACAATGTCCTGTCTTATCTCCTCTTTTTCTTACCATTACTCTCCTTTCAAAAAAACCCTATTTGCTAGTTTTGGAACACAGC
>NW_006297212.1:282-731 GCF_000327345.1 Myotis davidii
TCCCCATATGTTCTTGTGTCTTCTTCCCTTGCCTCCACCTTCAGGTCTTTCTTTAAATATCTGCTTCTCAGTGAAAAAGCTTGATTCTATTTCATTTAAAATTTTAATCATCTCCCAGAGCTAGCATAGCTCAACTTGTATCATTTTGCTTGTCAATTAAAAAAATGCATTTGGGGTTATGTGCCCCGAACACTGGTCTAGAGCAGGATTAGCAACACTATAAGTCTCATCAAGAGTAGGTTCAATGAGGTAGTTGCTTGTTGGTTCCCCAAAGTAAAACTAGCATGTATTTATCAGAGAAAACTGGGCAGATGTTGGGCAAAAGCAGATGCTAGGAAAAGTATTAAAATTAATTTATGCCCAAATTTTTTCAATTCCTTATTTACTGCAAGACAATTTTTGGACAAAAAATATATTCTTAATGTTGGAATTATAAAAATAGAAAATTT
>NW_006297212.1:1929-3238 GCF_000327345.1 Myotis davidii
AGTCCAGGGCAGAGGGGCTTGGACCCAACTGTTGGCATAATAGGATAGGATCAGGACCTGTGCTTCCACACTAGGATAAAGGAGAAACTGAGTTCCCAACAGTTAGTACAGCGAGCAGGGTTCAGAAGTATGTGCGGGTTCGAGGAGTGATTTCCTCACAGCTTCTTTTTTGCATCTGATCTCTAATCTATCTAGGATTTCCCTTTCAAATAACAAAAATGCTATTTCAGATAAAAAGAAACAAAAATATATGAGCAGCCAGAAAAAAGACACCTCTTAAAAGATTCCATTTATAGCAAAGTTCCAGAATAGATAAAGAAGCAGAGATAGAAAGCAGATGCATGGTTTCCAAAAGAATTAGGAGTGGAGAGTGAGTACTTTTGGTGCAGGGTTTCCTTGTTGTATTATGGAACATTCTGCAACAATAAATATAAAGAAAAGGGAAAAAAACATTAAAAATGCTAAACATTAATCTTTATGAACACAAAGGTAAAGTCTGAATTTGCTCATTATTATATGCCCAGAGTCTAGAAGAACATACTCAATAAATATGAAAGAAAAGAACAAGGATTTTACTGAAGAATCAAGGCGGCAGTATAGGTAAACATGGTATTCACTGCCTCCCACAACCACATACAAATTACAACTAAAATACAGAACAACCGTTATTCAGAACTGCCTGAAATCTGGCTGAATGGAAGTCCTGCAAATAGAGAATTAAAGAAGGAAGACTAGTAGGAGGGGTGGAGGTGCAGAACAGGCTGGTCCGACACTCACGTGTGGCATTTTTAGATTGGGAGGGATATCTAGGCTGTGGAGGCCTTCTGTGAGTAGCAAGGGGTCCCAGCCCCACAGCGCCCTCTAGCCTAGGATTCCAGAGCTGGGAAGAGAAGCTCCCATAGCTCTGGGCTGTAAAATCCAGAAGAATTGTGGCTGAGTGACAAGGGGGCTGCGGGAGATCCAGGCACATGAACTGCTTAAAGGGAGGGCACATGAACTTACGTGGGCTCACTTCCTCTGAGCTCCAGCACTGGGGCAGTGGTTTGGGGGGATTTAGGGACATATAGGGAAGAATTGGATTGTCTGGCATTGGAGCAAGAACTGGGGACATCATTCTTGCAGACAAAAGTGCTTACAACGGTGATTATTCCTTTGTTTAAACCTCCTCTGTCACAGAGCCCATATCTGTGTCTCCATCAACCTGGCTTACACTGTCCTGTCCACTCCGCTGGGTTATTCCCTGAGACCCCACCCGACGCAATCTGCAGCTCCACCTAAGCTGGTTGCCGTGGCTTTCCATATGAATGAA
>NW_006297212.1:17903-19239 GCF_000327345.1 Myotis davidii
GACTTTACTAGTTAATATGCCCAATAGGCTCAGAAATGTCACACCCCCAGTAAAAGCATTGACTCTGGCCTCATTCCCCAAAGGGCTGTCAAGTGGGAGGGAGGGGTAAAGTCAGCTGAGTTAGTATTACAATGAGAGGAAAGATGTAAGAAAGATACCTTGAAAGCTCTTAAATCTCAAATGCAGAAGCCACAACTAAAGGGAACACTCGAAGTTGGATACAAGCACTGTGCTGTGAGAAGGAATGTGTTGGGATGCTTATGAATCTCTTGTAAATAGCTGAGCGGTTTGTGTAATTCAATCAATCAAAGTTGTTTGGGTTTTTTTTCTTAGACCAGCTGGCGTGAGTTATTGGTTGAGAAATGATCTATGAACCAAGTGGTTCCCTGTCAGGGCACATGCCGAGGTTGTGGGCTCAATCCCCAGTGTGGGGCGTGCAGGAGGCAGCCAATCAAAGATTCTCTCTCATCATTGATGTCTCTATCTCCCTTTCCCTCTTCCTTCCTCTCTGAAATCAATAAAAAATATATTAATTTTTTGGTCTTAAATCTTGAAAAGTCACAATTGAGGAGCATTGAAAAGGGCTAATCGCTGCTGAATGATATCCCAAAACTCCATCATCAATATGGATGACTTTATAAATCACTACCTGTGTCCTTATTTTCATCTTCCTTGTAGTACTTTCCCTTTAAAGAGTAAGAACTTCTGTCTCCCATCCTCTTGAGTTTTTTTGGAATGGTCTTAACTGGCTTCTGTCCAGGGGGTTAGGACTTAGCACAGTGGTCTCTACCCTGAGATTATGCACACACACTTACTAAAAGGGCTTCTGTGGGGCCCTGTCTACAGTATGCCGGATGCTCAAAGCCAATTAGAGTGTAAAGGCCCTATGCAGAGTACACCAGCTGTCCAAGGCCACCTGAGTGTGGGGATCTTAATAAGAATGTTCAAGGCTAAGATGCAGGTGCAAGGACGTAGCGATCTATGCACTGCACAAGTGTGCCCTTCTATAACCCCAATGACTGAGATCACTAATTGGCTGAAAGCCTCTTTTGTCTAAGCCTGTATGAGCCTGTATATACGTATGTTACTGACCAGAAGCTGCTCCTAGGTAAGGTAGGTGGCTACCATGTGAGGTTGTGGGTACAGAGGCTGCTGCTACTATGTGGGAAAGATGTATTATTACTTAGCCAGTGTACAGCTACCTACTATATGGGACTTTGCTTTGAAAGACTGTATATCTAGTTGCTCCTTGATAGCAATGGCTATATGGCCACTGGCTCCTACAATTAATACTTTCTTATACACCTACTACTTCTCATGGCTTCTCCATTGAATA
>NW_006297213.1:0-426 GCF_000327345.1 Myotis davidii
TAATTTTAAAATTATTTTGACATGGTTTCCTATTATTGGTAACAGATATTTCATGAATTTTTGTTCTTTTAATCAAAAATGCCCAGGTTCTAAGATTCCTTTAATAATGGGGAAAGCATTTAGATAATGAGGCAATCATCATAATCTAAGTGTACTGTACTGATTTTTTATTCATGTTTGTAAATATGTTGATGTTCTCATGTAGGGGTCTCCAAAGCAATTTTGGAAAAGGCTGGACAAAATGTGGAAATAGAATGTTCTCGCCTAGGTAAGTCACGATGCTGCTTTTCGGTCCTAAAGTATAAGTGGAAGGCTGAATGTGGGAGGCTGTAGAGAGGGAGACAACATAGTAATCTTAAAATCATACATTTTACTAAAGAATTCTACTTACAGAGAATTAGAAATGAATGAAGTGAAGTGAAAAGT
>NW_006297214.1:0-257 GCF_000327345.1 Myotis davidii
GTGGTGACCCCAATTTCATTGATACAAATTGAAACTAGTTAAAACATAATAGTGATTAATCACAAAAACAATATGTAATTAAATATGTGTTTTCTGATGGTCTTAGGTGACCCCTGTGAAAGGGAGAATTTTGTTAGATTAATTACAAATAGAAGACCCTGACTGGTTTGGCTCAGTGGATAGAGGGTCGGCCTGCAGACTCAAGGGTCCCCAGTTTGATTCCAGTCAAGGGGATGTACCTTGGATGCGGGCACATC
>NW_006297214.1:7218-7872 GCF_000327345.1 Myotis davidii
TATAATACACATATAAAAACACACATTTCCCTAAGAGACCAACCAAATGCTATTGGGAGAATCTTGTTAGATTAGTTAGAACTTCTGGTGGGTGCTTTCAAGCAGTGGGCATACATCCCTTGACAAATTGTAATTCCCTACTCTCACCATCTCCATTAGAGTAAACGGTGCTGTTAAAACATTGCCGGGGCAGGTGCCTCTGTCCAAAAGCGTGACAGCTGAGACTATACAAAGTGTGAGGCCACACGGTTCCTACTGTGAGAAGCCATCATTGAGATTTGGGATAAGAATAATAATCCCCCTTGGGCACTCCCTGTTGTGAATCAGTACAAACATCCAGTTTGCACAGGGGCGGGTGAATTGGGCCAAAGGTGATTTCTATGTAACCGGTCTCAGTACTTTCCATCATTCCAGCAAATGACTTACTGTGAGAGATTGTCCCTAATGAATGCAGAGACCAAAGTGTTGGTAAATTACCCTCCAATACCCATAGCTGGTGGGCTGGACTCCTGGTCAAGGGCACATGTCTTGGTGGGAGTTTCCATCCCCAGCCTTGATCAGGGCTTGTGCGAGAGGCACCCAGTCCATGTGTCTCTCACATTAATCTCTCTCTCTCTCTCTCTCTCTCTCTCTCTCTGTCTGTCTGTCTTTCTC
>NW_006297214.1:8878-11771 GCF_000327345.1 Myotis davidii
TTCTCATTCACATATTGGGAACTCTATTGTCCATTCCTGACACATGCTGATACTCGATATTTTTACAGTTTTTAAGTCCGTGTTACAAGAGCTAGGCCTCTGATTAGAATCTAATACCTCCTTGTGACCTGTTTGAATGATTGTATGAGCTAGATGGATAGTAGATATTGCATTTCATCATTTAGGGGGTATAGTGAGCCATGGATAGATAAGCAAAACTAAGTAATAACCTCTACCATCTGTTGCCAACATGGGTGTGACACAGTTTGGTTTTGACGTGTTTGATAAGTGACTTTAAGGTGAAGATGGAGACAAACATTTTTTACCTTTTCCTCTGAAGTTAGAGTCTCAAAACGCCCACAGCTGTGGAGAAGCTGAGAAAGTTGGGAGGGTGGTGGGGGGAGCAGGGAGGGGAGAGATAGCATCTACTTTCTGGCCAATGACCTTTCATGAACAGAACACGTAGCATGTTGTGAACAGAACACACAGCATGTTGGTTTGTCACATTTTAATGAGATGCTTATGAGAAGTGGTCCGTTGGTCTCAGATTACAATGACATCTCCCACATGGCATTTAACAGGAATTGTGATTAATGCATACAAGTGAGTTACAGCCTACTAGAAAAATAAATTGAGAAGAATTAGATTAATATTAAAAATTGTGAATGAAGGCGCATATTTTAATGGGGAAACAGACACACAGCTCTCATGTTATGCACAAGTGGGATATTCCATTTTTCCTTCATGACATTCTACTCGGAATGCATAGTCTGGTGACACTCTACGATAGTAATCACGACACCTAAATTCAACAAAATCTTTTGATCTGGAATAAATTTTTTTCGCACCTAAATATCTCAGCTCTATGTTATGTTTTTCCATTTCTTCTTCTGATATTACACATGCATCTGGAGGTAAAAAAAAAAAAGGAACATAAAAGTTTAAATAGTATACAAATATTTTCCACAGAATTTTACACTTTCATGTAGAAAGAACATTCTACACAGATCCAGGAATTTATTCTCAAACCCTTTTCCAAAAAAATTCATTGAAAATCCATCATGTTGCTATAACTCATTTTAAACTATCAATGGTGTAAAAACAAGGTACTCTGTGGAATGTGTGGTCATTGCACGTTATAATCAACATTCACAATGTCACCTACGCTATGAAGGGCTTTCATTGAAGAATCCTTGAAAGGGGTAGTGGAGGTGGATGAGCGTGGTGGAGGCATAAGTGGTGATGGGGAAAATAAA
Source organism: Myotis davidii (assembly GCF_000327345.1). Taxonomy (NCBI): domain Eukaryota; kingdom Metazoa; phylum Chordata; class Mammalia; order Chiroptera; family Vespertilionidae; genus Myotis; species Myotis davidii. Next base: position 10,135 of record NW_006297214.1, read on the forward strand.
TTAAAATTTAAAAAAATTGTTTGTTGATGTTTTTGCCCAAGAATTTTTCAAAGTTTATACCCTCAGACATGACTATTTGCTTGTCAACAGAATAGGTAATTGTTCATGCAAGTTCTGTTGTAAACAGCAAACATAGCATTCATTACACAGATTTCCCAGGGTCCACAAGGAAATTAAAGGGCTTACCTAAGCATTTGGGTGGCTCAGACCACTGTCCATCACGGCACGTTATTCTCCTGTTTCACTCAAGGAGGGGAGAATGAGACACCTACCCTTGCACTCAGGTGGGTCTGTCCACTTCCCACTTAAGCAGGTCACTTCTGCATTCCCGAAGAGGCCCAAAGGGTGCCTGCACTGATAATGTGCTGTGTCCCCATGTTGATACCTAGGCTTCTGGTTTGGTATAAAGGCATTTTGCACTCTGGGAGGGCTGCCACAGGAGAGATCTGAATAAAGAGAAAACAATGGATCTCTAATGCAGCGATCATTTAGACGCAATTGAGATTGAAAATCTTCACAAATTTACATGCAAGATTGAAAAAAGATAAAGCAATTTTTTTGGTGGGGGGTAAGAGGCAATCTTCTATATCTTAAGTTTCTTTTTCATCCTCTCTGAAAGGTTAATAGAGACTTTTTGTGCAATGAAAATGATGATTATGCTGTGCAAAACTTTTGAGTTTGATGTAGTCCTATTTGTTTATTTTTTCTTTTGTTTTGCTTGCCTGAGGAGATAGATCAGAAAATAAATATTACTATGAGAAATGTCTGAGACTCTACTGCCCATGTTATTTCTTCTAGGATTTTTATGGGTTTTGAATCTTGCATTTACATCTATTATCCACTTTGAGATTATTCTTGTGTAAGGTATAAGACGGTGGTAAAATATCATTTTTCTGCTGTGTCTGTCCAACTATACCAGCACCATTTATTAAACAATGGCAGCCCAATAAATTCAATAAAAATATAAAAACTTTTTTAAAAGTAAAAAAAAAAATGATGGGGTTTCTGAACATTTTTCTTTAAGTTTAGTAAAATAAATGTAGATATAAAACCAAAGTGAATTTTTAAACACAAGACACACATAATAAACATTATTTGGCAGCCAAATGTGGTTCGCAAACATCATGATTTTGAATTGGGATTTCAGGCCCTTAGGAAATGAGCAGAGTAGCCAGGTTCTTAGAGAGTGAGTCAGGTATTCACATGCTTTGAGGAATATCGCATGGCTAAAGAAGATGGTTACTTAAGATATCCACACAGAAATAGAGAAAAAATAAGAGTACAATATATTTACAGTTTCCTAAAAATACTTCACTAATGTGAGTGCTTAAGGGCACTGCAGTGAGCGCTGTGAGGTCACTGGGGAGACTCGGGTGGATATAAAGTAATAAGAGGCTGAAGCTACGGTTCCCCCATAAAAGTGGGCGCAGAGCCCGCTGGGAATTGCTACAACGGTTTCAGGGTCACACCCCCTGAGCTTCTGATGCTGAGTCTGAGTGAGCCTGTGAGTCTGCATTTGCCTTCCTACCGATTCCCCAGAGACGCTGACACGGCTGTTTCCGGGTCCCACTCTGAGGGCTCTGGGGCCCCAATGCCCAGCACTCAGTGCACATCCCGTTCCTCTGCTGAGGCATCAA
>NW_006297214.1:13906-14913 GCF_000327345.1 Myotis davidii
GAAGGGAAAATACAGAGAGGACATAAATCTTTATAAAACGTGACGACAAAGCCTTCATTGCAACCCATATGAATATGTAGGAGTATGAACAGGTACACTTATATGAAGAGTTAGGTTTCATTTCACCACATTTCACATTTCAGGTTTTGTAGGAAAAAATGCCCGAATTACAAGTGATTTCATAATGAACCTTTAAAATTAATAAAAATTAGCTTGATTTGTTTATGCAAAAATAATTTGGTAAAATATTAAAATCTATATAAACAAAATATAATGCTCTTATACATTTATAAATCTAAAGAGTTATTTCTCATGACTTTGATGATGACGATGGATTATCTTACTGAACGGTATCATAACAGAACTTTAGTTTGCATGCTGTCCTCACCTACACACTGTGGTGGAGCACTCCATTTTCCCTGATGGCATCTTATCCCATCTTCTTTGGATAATTTGAAACCATCCTTACAAATATAACTTAATGTGGTGCCATGCGCATATAGCCTGGGTACCAATGTTTCTCTTTCATCTTCTGAAGATCTGGATGAAATAATGCTTCCATGTTCTACATGAGGTGGTTGAGGACATGCAGTTTTTTCTATATGAAAAATAGAGATTAAAGGGTCAAGCACAAAGATGATGTTTAAATTGAAAAGTGAAATCCAACACTGTTTGGGATTTTAAAGTAAGGTCATTGGAACAAATTAAATTATTAATAACAAAAAATATTTGAAACTTGCAAAGATATATGTGCCCATAAAATCGGTGCTACTGTCCATGTGTCCCATATGCCTCTTCAGTCTCCTCCTGCTCATCTTGAGGAGTGACATACGCATAAACAGAACTTGGGTATTTCTGTCACCGGAAGTTTCTGTTTCCATTCGTTTCACATTAGAAGGGAAATAATGCTGATGGATTTCTGCACCTGGATGGTGTGTACTGTGTGGAGATGAAGTGGGATGGGTAGAGGAAAGGGGTCCTCTTGTTCCTTTACACAAAGCACAAGT
>NW_006297214.1:14927-17211 GCF_000327345.1 Myotis davidii
TCAGTGGAAAGATCAAACTATAATGCTCTGTTCTGTGTTTAAATATGTTATACTTTCCGTCTTGTCACTCTAATATACCTCATTGGGTTTATATTCTCATGGCCTTCCTTATAGGTTCTTTCCTTTATTCATTCTGGGATTAATCTTGGGAAGCTCAGCTTATGTAAAATGCTTTCTGTATATTCTAGGCCCATGGAAATTGGTAAAAATATTGAGGTGAGTGGGTCAAGGTGCCCTCAATTAAAGAAGAGCAATAGTGATATGAAAAGTGAATAAACCCTGTGTTATTGGAATTGGTGGTGGCAATGAGACTCAGTGTTTGCCAGACGGATAAATGAGCAAAGACAGATGACTAGATGGGTAGATTCCTACAGAGGTAGAGGGATGCAGACATAGGTAGAGCGCGCACCCATAGATGCTTAGATAAACACCCGCGTTACAGGCAGAGGCACATCTGTAAGGTAAGAACTTGGTAGCAATGGGATCCCAATAGGAATGCGCACACCCACTGCCCAGTGTGACTTTAAAGCCACCGCACTGCCGGGTGGTTTGTTGATAGCTGACCAATGCACATGGTGCAATTACTATTCAGAAACAGCGTTTTGGTTATTTTCTAAATTACTTTCCAGCTACAACATTATTGTCATAATACAGACTTAGAAATAAAATGTTAGGACACAAAGAGACACCTTGTACAAGGCAGGAAGGAAAACCACCGTTTGGAAATGTTCTAAACAAGAGCTCACCTGTGCAGGTCACCTCGGGCTCCCACTTTCCGTTCACGCAGACTGAGTGTTTCTGCTCTGACTTCCTCCCACAAGTGAACCTGATTTTCTTATTATGCTCATAGTCATTCCTTTCTGGTAAGTTTGCCTCAGGGGCACTTGCCATTGATAATTTACACGTCTTTAGTTCAACTGTGGCTGTAAAATGAAAATATTCCATTGAAGACATCAATTATGAAAATCCAGGCAACTAATAAAAAAAAAACAACCAACACAACAACTATGGATTCCAGAATCTAATGGAATAGGAGTTTAGGTCCATAAATCCCACCAACAAAGTTCTTCCTGATCATGTTGCATGAGGTGGGCTAAGTGTTTGAACACATAGTCCTATGTCCAGTACTGAAATTTCAGAGAGAGTAACCATTCTAAAGCCAGGTTGCCCTTTGGGGATTGCAAGGACCTAGGGGTTCACATTTTATCTGATATACATAGGAAAGAATCATACATGACTAAATATGGTCTCATTTGAAATCAATTTTCACATCCATTTTTCTTGGTGCCACATATCTTTACATTATTTTCAGTCTATAGTCTTCAAATGGTAAACGATAACAATTATCTGTGGAAATAGAATATATTAATTTCCTAATTTAATTATGTATTTTAAAATAACTTTAATCTGAACTAACAAGAAAAGTTGATCTAAGGTGTAGGGTGTAGACTGTGAATGTTTCAGTATATCTTTGGCACAAACACCAAAACACAGAATAAGAAACTTGGTTTTTAAGTCATAACACATTTTGTATACATGTTCTTAGAATCTATGAGAAGCTATTTTATACACCCGATCATCCTAGAATCCAGTAATATTTTAATGCCATAATAACACATTTACGTTGGCTGCCGTATGTTTTAGATATGGACTATAGACATTTTCATACACAGCTACATATTTCAAAAATGCAATGCATGTGGAAATCCTTTTTGAATTTGATACGATCTGTGTAAGTCTTAGGTAGTATTTGTTAATAATTTGTAAATGATGAGAGTCAAGTGAGGATGAACAGAACAAAGAAAAGTCCAAGTTATTGGCCAAAGAAAAGCAATGATTTTGTAATGCAACCTTGGGGGGGGAAAACTAAAGTAAAAGGGATTAACTTAAAACAGACAAGAGGCTTGAAAATAGTCTTATTGTTTGGACATCCAGAGTGTTCAGGGACACAAAATTAATCGTCTTCTTCAAGAGATGAGAATTGGAGGAAGATTTGGAGTCAAAAGGGGGTGTGATGGTTGTGATATGTCGAAAGACGCTTGTTTTCTGAAAGAATTTATTTATTCAGAGAAAAGAAACATCTTCATAGAGTGAAAGGCTGGTTTATAGGAAGTTACAAAATAAACACTGAAGGAGAAAATTTCAATCATGTGTCTTTAAGTAAAATTTAGCTTCACAGGTTTAAATGATGTTAATATGAGGGACAGAAACATGAAATTCTATTGTTGGTTTCTATTTTTCCTCTGTAGATCCTATTGAACTATAAACAATGAATGTTTGATTA
>NW_006297214.1:20460-21892 GCF_000327345.1 Myotis davidii
AGGAAACTGCCCAGGAAGTTGTAAAACACATCACCTGGGTCACGAGTATCTAAGTTCACAGAATAGAAATGGTTGCATTTAGGATAACAAAACAATGATACGCTTTACACACATTTTGTTGATTCCGATGATCCTGGAAATCAGTACTTACCCTGACAGGCGGGTGTATCAGACCAACCATTGTCACCACACACTATGGAGCCTACGGTGTGTCCGTCTCGGTTTTTATATCCATCCTGGCATTCATAGGCCAACCTGTCATTGACCTTAAACCACGTGCCATCACTTCTGGCTCTGGCATTCTCAAATACTGGCACACCACAAGATTCTAATGCAAAATAGAATTGAAGATTTCACTTCTAATATTATTGAATGGACAATCGAATTGCGTAAGTTCCATCCCAAGAATAACAAAGCTTTATCACTTAGCATGTGCTAATAAATTATGCATCATATACAGTATATATATATATATATTTATATATACATATATTCTTTTATACTTTTTGCTCAAATGTTCATAAACTTCGAGGTCATAAAGCAGAGAGCTGCCTCCCTGCCACGGACACTGGTTGTGTCTAGGAGCATCTCACAGTCTCCACTCACTGCACATCCCTGTAGGCTTCCTGGAGGAAGTGGCTGCTCAGAAGAGGAGCTTCCCTGCAGCGCCGAACACATAAATCACACAAGTGATATTCCCCTAACCTGTGTCCTCTGAGCGCACATTTCACTTACAAACCTAACTTTTATGTCCAGGAACTGAGACTCTGAGAGGAAAGTCTGATCACCTGCAAACAGGTAAACAGGGCAGGACCTCAGCTCAAAACGGATGAGCTTACAGCGGAATCCACACAGGCCCGTAGGCAGTTTGCAAATCGCAGGATGGTTTATGGGGGATAAACCTTGAACTGAGTGATGGACTCATGTCTACTCTACTATAATTCATTGTAAAAGAGAAAAAGAAATTACGTATGTTTTCTCACAAATTTCTTTTTTGGGTTTTTCAAATAGAACTATGTCAGCTTCCACCACCCACAAAAAAGAAATCAGTTAAAGTAAACATTTCTTCAACAGCCATTAAAATAATGGACATGACAGTCATGAATGACTTACTAATGCATCTGGGTTGAGCTGACCATCCATTCTGGAGACACGTAATATATCCGGATGTGTGACCATCTTCTGTGACATAATCTTGTTTGCACTTAAATTTTACTCTTTGATTTAAGAGATATGTAGGTTCAGGCTCAGCAATAAATCCATTCTCAATTTTTACCTTTGAATTTAAACATGTTTCTAAGAAGGAGAGCGTAAGGAAACGGTAAGCACATGGTCAAGAAACAGTTTCCTTAGAAATAAGGACTCACACACATTACAATGTAAGAAATAAGGGGCATTTGCTAATGAAAACCAGGAAATTGCTAGTCATATC
>NW_006297214.1:22569-24126 GCF_000327345.1 Myotis davidii
TTATGGATCCTGAGACACATGGTCACCGATGGGCTCTCCATTCTCCACAGGGTTTGTTGGGAGGTGGGAACTTCCCAGATCACAGCACAAGAAGGGAAAACCCCAGCAGACGTGTCAGTCCTACTGACAGGAGAAACGAAGGCGCTGTTCCCAAAGAGGCCGACACCGCCAGACTCTGAATGTCCATAACCAGAGAAGAAAGAGCCCTGGAGTGAAGGGGAGAGCTCTACCAACCGGCACAGCGATCCTAGATTCTTTGGTGACTACATCCCCCTGGAGTGGAGGGCGGAACCCAACTACTGAGGAAAGAGCTGCCAGGAAACAACAATTCCAAGATCCCAGGGCACACCCAGCACTGGAAACATTCAGATTAATCAGTCACATGGGAACAGGTCTTAAACATAAATCACTTAGTAGAGAGACTAGAAGAAGCCTCCTCCATCCAGACCCTGAATAAGCTCTTCTGTGGAAAAGCTCCCACACCAGCTTAATTGATCAATAAGCCTTGACTAGATCACGTTGAGCAGAACAACCTAGACTTCCAACACAGAACATCAAGCCAGTAGGACTTGGGGTGTCCAACCTCATATGCCCAAGAGGCGCACTCTGGGAGGAGTCACTCGGGGTGAAGTTGTTGCTCTCAGAGCCTGTGGGGCATCCAGTGTGGGCCCTTGGCTCCAATAGGTGTGTGAAACTTCTCGCTGGGTGCCCGGAGCCTCATGCAGGGTGATGGTCAGGATCCCTGTTCTTTGTGGGGAAGATGACAGAACCTCCTAATCTGCCATCTTGCTCATGACCCTGTTATTACAGGTTTGCTCTTTGTGGTCTTTTCCTGTTTTGTTTTGTTTTTAATTAATGTCTACCAATAGGCTTCTTTATTTTGCTATTGATATATCAAGAAATTGGCGTTTCCACTTTACACACTTGAAAAAATAAAACCAATTAGGGCCATTGGCATAATAGGAAGCTGATAGAAACATTTTTCCACAGTTATTACAGAAGTCTTAGACAATCACAAACAGACTGGATCTTAGAACAGTTTTCTTACCAACACGGATGCATCTGGGAGGAGGGAGCCAGCCATTCTCTGTACAGGTCATTGAGGTCTGCTTGTTTGGAAGCATGTAGCCAGGATAGCAATGAACATGTACAGATGTGCCCTGCAAATATTTTAGTTCATATCGTGGACGATGCCCATTTTCCAAATAATTGAAAATGCATATTCCTGAAAATTATAAAATGATGATTAAAACACATAAATGGGATTAAAATAAATTAAAAACTATCTTTATAATATTTAAGTTAGATGCATAAGCATCCAAAAGTAGCACATCACTTAGGAAAAACTACAGTTGCTACCAAATGTTTTTAACATCAGTATTAAATGCTATTTATCTGTAATTTCCACAACTGAAATATGTAGAAGTGCTAAGGACAGTCTTGTAGAATCTATGTCTATGTCTCGTGCTGTTAATGAAGACCCTTGAGGACAGAGACATCCAGTGTCCGTCTTTCTGCTCAGAGACTCATCCTCCACCTGCTTCCCCCCCGGGCTCA
>NW_006297214.1:25293-27819 GCF_000327345.1 Myotis davidii
CCAGGGAGCAGCAGGGAGGCCCCAGACCCAGGCAGAGAAGCGGCTCCCAAATCCTGACCCGCCGACGCTGACACACAGGGGGCTGTTGTCTGAGGCCGTATATTCGGGGTGTTTGTTACACAGACACCAATATCTCATGTACTAGGTGTTGATTGGTAGCGTTCTTACCCAGTGATCTAATTCACATATTAGAATATTAGTGAGAGAAACATATATTCATACATACACATCCACATATTGAACACTGATTAGCAAAAAATTAAAAGTTTTATTAACAAAAATGTGGTTTTGTTCTTAGAATTGGAGACTTTGGAAATCAAAGACTGCCTTGAGCCTCTACGTTACCTTCTCATTGAGGCCAAGATTAGGACTTATTAGGTCCCCTTGATATTTTATTTATTTTTTATCGACTTCAGAGAGGAAGGAAGAGGGAGAGAGAGAAAAACATCAATGAACAGAGAGAATCATGGATCGCCTGCCTCCTGAACTCCCCACCCTGGGGATCAAGCCGGCAACCCCGGGCCTGTGCCCTGACCGGGAATTGAACCATGACCTTCTGGTTCATAGGTCGATGCTCATCCACTGAGCCACGCCAGTTGGGTAGATCTCCTGTATTTTTACATTTAAGAGAAGTATTTGCAGAATTTAGAAGTAGGTGAAGATATGGAGGGAACGTACAGCTACATCTTGGAGGAGGATCCCAACCTTTGTCAGTACATTTTGCAGTATTTCCCCAGGAGAAAGGGGAAAATCCACTTGTACAGGAGTACGTGATTGTGTGTCCCCGCCACCCCAGTTGGGTAGATCTCCTGTATTTTTACGTTTAAGAGAAGTATTTGCAGAATTAAGAAGTAGGTGAAGATATGGAGGGAACGTACAGCTACATCTTGGAGGAGGATCCCAACCTTTGTCAGTACATTTTGCAGTATTTCCCCAGGAGAAAGGGGAAAATCCACTTGTACAGGAGTACGTGATTGTGTGTCCCAGGTCATATTTGCTCCTGTCAGCAATGAAATGACTGTTTGCAATTCTTGGAGGGTCACACGCTGATCACCTAGTCACAGTGTTAAGTAAAATTTGTCTGCAGTGTTGGATGTTAATCGACACGAACCTCAAATGAGCCTTAAATATGTTTATTTTTCCTGGCCGGTGTGGCTCCGGGGTGGAGCATGACCTCTGAACCAGGAGGTCAGGGTTTGTTTGCTGCTGAGGACACATATCCAGGTTGGCAGCTTGATCCCCCGGGGCAGGGAGTGAAGGAGGGAGCCTATTAATGATTCTCTCTCATCATTGATGTTTCTAACTCTCCCTCTCCTTTCCTCTCTAAAAACAATAAATATATATTTCAATGCATGTTTTTCTCTCACTTTAATCTGCTATATATACTATATTTCCAGGTTCCCATTGCAGTCCAGTCTACATATCTTAGTTTTTACTCTTAGCTACTCTTAACACCAATGCTTGAAGTCCAAAGCTATGAGACACATATAGAAACACACGTTTCCCTAAGAGACCAACCAAATACTATTGGGAGAATTTTGCTGGATTAGTTAGGAATAGAAGAACTTCTGGTGGGTGCTTGCAAGCAGTGGGCATACTGCCCTTGACAAATTGTAATTCCCTACTCTCATCATCTCCATGAAAGTAGACGGTGCTGTTAAAACATTGCCGGGGCAGGTGCCTCTGTCCAAAAGAGTGACAGCTGAGACTGTACAAAGTGTGAGGCCGCATGGTTCCTACTGTGAGAAGACATCATTGAGATTCGGGATAATAATCCCCCATGGGCACTCCCTGCTGTGAATCAGTAGGAACATCCAGTTTGCACAGGGACGGATGAATTTGGTCAAAGGTGGCTATTATTTAGCCGGTCTCGGTACTTTTCATCATTCCTCTTCCTTTCATTCTAAAGTATCTCTTTGCCAAGTGTGAGAGATTGTCCCTAATGAATGCAGAGACCAAGGTTTTGGTAAATTACCTTCTAATACCCATCGCCGGTGAGTTCAACTGCTGGTCAAGGGCACATGTCTTGGTGGCAGTTTCTAACCGAGGCCCTGGTCAGGGCTTGTGTGAGAGGCAACCAGTGCATGTGTCTCTCACATCAATGTGTGTGTATGTGTGTCTCTCTTCCTCTTCTCCCTCATATTCACTCTTTCTCTAAAGATCAATGGAAAAGTACCTTCAGGTGAGGATTTTTAAAACAAGTAAAAGCAAATGAAAATGGGCAAAGTTCTACTTAAGAAGGAGCTAAATATTCCCGTCAGTTTCCACTCACCTTGTCCACGAGCCCAGGAGACCCACAGGGTGAGGATGACCGTGACTAGTAACAGCATGGCGGGCTCCCCGGGGGTGTTAGCACAGAGAGTCCAGCGCTGCTGTTTGGGGCTTAAATCTGCTTCATGAGCCGTTACCGAGTGTGGCTCTGAATTTAAGTGAAATTACCAGGAAGCTGGTTGACTGGGGTCACTCGGTAGATATCAAAGTACAAAGACTTTTGCAATATCTGTGTATTTACATGAAGGATTTCAC
>NW_006297214.1:28058-31542 GCF_000327345.1 Myotis davidii
AGTTCATGATTTAAGAAGGAGGAGAGAGAGAGAGAGAGAGAGAGAGAGAGAGAGAGAGAGAGAAGCATCGATATGAGAGAGACACATCAATTGCTTCTTTCCTGTGGACCCCTGACTGGCACAGGGATCGAACCTGCAACCCAGATCCATGCCCTTGACCAGGACTGGAACTGCAGACCCTCTGGTCCTTGGACCAAGACTCTGACCACTGAAACACCAGGACAATTTTAACATATAATTTTTGATTATGTAAAACCCACAGTATATTCTATGCTCACATGTTTTGTTTGACTGGTTAAACATCCGATTCAATAATAGGCAGAAAGTCACACTGTTATGTCCATTTCTGTTTATCGCTGTATTGGCAAGTAGTCCAATCCCACGACGGTGAAGAATTATTGTCTTGGTACAAGTGTAAGTGATGACATAGTTGCGTTAACATCTTTGGGGGAAGATTAAGTTGAAAAGGAGGCTAACATATTGCCTTCATGTCCTTCGAAATACAGTGGGAAAGAGCAGGAAATGCCGAAGACTGGAAGCTTTGAGCAAAGAGCAGTAGGTGGGACTGGCCACATATTTGGGGCCACAGGGCTTCCTCATTCACATATTGGGAACTCCACTGTCCCTTCCCAACACGTGTTTATACTCAATATTTTGTCATTTTTTAAGTCCGTGTTACGATAGCTAGGCCCCTGATTAGAATGTAATACCTCCTTATGACCAACTGTTGCCAACATGGGTGTGACACAGTTTGGTTTTGACATGTTTGTGAAGTGACTTTAAGGTGAAGATGGAGACAAGCATTTTTTATCCTTTCCTCTGAAGTTAGAGTCTCAAAACACCCCCTCAGTTGTGGAGAAGCTTTTAGGAAGTTGGGAGGGTGGTGGGGGAGCAGGGAGGGGAGAGATGGCATCTACTTTCTGGCCAGAGACTTTTCATGAACAGAACACACAGCATGTTGGTTTGTCACGTTTTAATGAGATGCTTATGAGAAGTGGTCTGTGGGTCTCAGATTACAATGACATCTCCCACATGGCATTTAACAGGAATTGTGACTAATGCATACAAGTGAGTTACAGCCTACTAGAAAAATAAATTGAGAAGAATCAGATTAATATCAAAACATTCTGAAAGAAGGCGCATATTTTAATGTGAACACTGCCACACAGCTCTCATTTTATGCACAGGTGGGATACTCCATTTTTCCTTCTCGACATTGTACTCGGAATGCAGATGCTGGTGACACTTTAGTATACTGAGGTCGACACACAAATTCAACAAAATCATTTGATCTGGAATAAATTTTTTTCGCATCTGAATATTTCAACTGTATGTTATGTTCTTTCATGATTTCTTCTGATATTACACATGCATCTGAAGGTTAAAAAAAGGAACATAAAACTTTAAGTAGTACACAAATATTTTCCACAGAACTTTACAATTTCATATAGAATATTCTACACAGATCCATGAATTTATTCTCAAGCACTTTTCCAAAACAATTCATTGAAAATCTATCATGTTGCCATAACTCATTTTCAACTATCGATGACATAAAAATGAGGCACACTCTGGAATGTGTGGTCATTGCATGTTATAATCAACATTCACAATGTCAACTATGCTATCAAGGGCTTTCATTGAAAAATCCTCGAAGGGGGTGGAGGAGGTGGATGTGGGAGGAGGGGGCATAAATGGTGAAGGGGGAAAATAAATTAAAATAAAGAAAAAGAACTGTTTCTTGCTGTTGTTGCTCAAGAATTTTTCAGACTCTATACCCTCAGACATGACTATTTGCTTGTCAACAGAAGGGGTGATTGTCCATGCACGTTCTGTTGTAAACAGCAAACATGACATTCATTACACGGATTTCCCAGGGTCCACGAGGAAATTAAAGGACTTACCTAAGCATTTGGGTGGCTCAGACCACTGTCCATCACGGCACGTTATTCTCCTGTTTCCCTCAAGTTCATAGTAGGCCTGGCATTGATACTCCACTGAGGACCCGGGAGCGTAGACCGCTAATGGGTACGTGGTAATGTCTCCATTGTCAATAACAGGAGGGGGCCCACATTTTCCTTTGGGCTCTAAGGGAGGATATTGTTTGATTTATTGAGTGAGCAGTTGATTTTAAGGGAGCTGCGGAGTAGGTGGGAGCTACACTCACCTCCTCCCGGCCTAAACCGATTTACAGGAAACGATAGAGCAACAAACCTGAGTAACCAATGAAGACCAGCTGCACAGGAGTCTAGTAACCAAGTGCTTACAGAAGCTGCACAGAGACTGGGAGGGGAGAATGAGACACCTACCCTTGCACTCAGGTGGGTCTGTCCAATTCCCACTTAAGCATGTCACTTCTCCATTCCCTACGAGGACCAAAGAGTGTCTGCATTCATAACGTGCTGTGTCCCCATGTTGGTACCTGCTCATCTTGTTTGGAATAGAGGCATTTTGCACTGAGGGAGGGCTGCCACAGGAGAGATCTGAATAAAGAGGAATAAACATGGATCTCTAATGCAGCGATCATTAAGACACAAGTGAGAGGGAAAACCTTCACAAATTTACATGCAAGATTGAAAAAAAGATGATAAAGCAATTTTTTTTTTTGGTAAGAGTTAAGCTTTTTGTATCTTAATTTTATTTCCCAACCTCTCTCAAAAGTTAATAGAGATTTTTAGGCCAATGAAAATGATGATTATTCTGTGCAAAACGTTTTAGTTTGATGTAGTCCTATTTGTTTACTTATTTATTTTGTTTTGCTTGCTTGAGGAGATATATCAGAAAATAAATATTGCTTTGAGAAATGTCTAAGATTTTACTGCCCATGTTTTTTCTTCTAAAATTTTTGTGGTTTTTGAATCTTACATTTCCATTTTTAATCCATTTTAAGTTTATTCTTATGTAAGGCATAAGAAGGTGGTCCAATTTCATTTTTTTTTGCTTGTGTTTGTCCAATTATACCAGCACCATTATTAACCAATAGCACCCCAATAAATTCAATAAAAATCTAAGTACCCTTTTAAAAGAACAAAAAAAATGATGGTTTTTCTGAGCATTCTTTAAGTTTAGTAAAATAAACATACATTGTATAAAATCAAAGTGAATTTATAAACCTAAGGAACTCATAATAAACATACTATTTTGCAGCCAAATGTGGTTTGCAAACATCATGTTTTTGAATTGGGATTTCAGGCCCTTCGGAAATGAGGGTTCTTCGAGAATAAGTCAGGTATTCACATGCTTTGAGGAATATCGCATGGCTAAAGAAGATGATTACTTAAGATATCCACACAGAAATTGAGGAAAAATAAGAGTACAATATATTTACAGTTTCCTAAAAATACTTTCATAATGTGAGTGCTTAAGGGCACTGCAGTGAGCACTGTGCAGGTCACTGGGGAGACTCGGGTGGATACAAAGTAATAAGAGGCTGAAGCTACGGTTCCCCACAAAAGTGGGCACAGAGCCCGCTGGGAATTGCTAC
>NW_006297214.1:32299-33430 GCF_000327345.1 Myotis davidii
GATCTGCCCTGAAAATATGTTTGTTCAGATTTTGGATCATGTCCGTTTTCCAAATCATTGAAATTGCATATACCTGAGAATTATGAAATGATGATTAAAATAACACATAAATGGGGTCAAAATAAATTAAAAACTATCTTTATAATATTTAAATTACAATGCATAAGCATCTAAAAGCAGCACATAACTTAAGAAACAGTAAAGTTGCTACCAAATATTTTTAAAATCCACATTAATGATATTTATCTGTAGTTTCCACAATTGAAATATGAATAATGCTAAGGACAGGCTTGTAGAATCTATGTCTATGTCTCGTGCTGTTAATGAAGACCCTTGAGGACAGAGACATCCAGTGTCGGTCTTTCTGCTCAGAGACTCATCCTCCACCTGCTTCCCCCACAGGCTTAGGAAGCTCACGTTGGCTCTCTCCACTCTGGACTATGGCTACGGGCACAGGACAGAGAGGTTCACTCACTGCGGCAGGGCACTTCCGGGGTCCAGCCATCTCGTGTGCAAGTTATATATTCCCACTTGCTTTGTGAAGGAGTCACATAGTTGTCATCACAGGAATAGTAAAACCATTTTCCTACTGCTACTGGGAAGTATGGTCTATATGTTTCTTCCCCATGTAAGCTTCCATGTTTTATTTCTGGAAAGTCACAGGGCTTAACTAGCAAGTAAAACAAACAAAACACAGTATAAGTAATGTTTTACCTTAAGAAAAATGTAATGAGAGATATCTTACTTCATTGATGAATTAATTATATTCTCATCTGCCCAAAATTACACTCATTGCATTAGGCTTTCTAGGACAAGAGAAGTTATCATCTTCAGATGATGTGAATAACACTTGTTCCCTGATCACTTCACAATATATACAAATATGGAATCATTATATTGACCACCTGAAAGTAACACAACACTCTAGGTCAATATTATCTGCATAAACCATCACTCTCCCTGTCATTGTCATGCACACTGAGTCCTGTGTCACGGTGGTCATGGCCTCCTCTTTAAGGCACCTGACTGTCCACATTCATTTGGCCTTGGCCTTGAATGACCCTGAGCCACTGACCTGTCATGTGTGTCATTTGTCATCCATGGAAGATCCAGCTGAAGTGCGGGCCCCCT
>NW_006297215.1:0-747 GCF_000327345.1 Myotis davidii
GAGATTTTTAGATTCTTCCTGACTGAGTTTTTGAAGGATGTATTTTTCTAGGAATATGTCGATTTCCTCTACGTTGTCTAGTTTGTTGGAGTAGAGTTGTCCATAGTATTTTGTAACAATCATTTGTATTTCTGTGGGTCTGTTGTTATTTTGCTTCTATCATTTCTGATTTTGTTTATTTGGGTCCTCTCTCTTAGCTTCTTGGTGAGCCTGGCTAGAGGTTCATCAATCTTGCTTATCCTTTCAAAGAACCAGCTGTTGGTTTCATTGATTTTATGTATTGATTTGTGGTCTCTATGTCATTTATTTCTGCTCTAATCCTTATTATCTCCTTCCTTCTGCTCACTCTGGGCTTTTCTTGTTGCTCTCTTTCGAATTCTTTGAGTTGTAGAGTTAGAGAACTTACTACCATTTTTTCTTGTTGTTTTTTTTTTTGAGGTAGGCCTGTAGAGCTATAAACTTCCCTCTCAGGACTGCTTTCATTGTGTCCCATAGGTTTTGGATTGTTGTGTTTTCCTTGTCTTTAGTTTCCAGGGTGTTTTTAATGTCTCTTTCATTTCATTCATAACCCAATCAATATTTAATAACATGCTATGCAGGTTCCAAGTGTTTGAGTGTTTTGGGTTGTTTTTTATTGTAGTTTATTTCTAATATATGCCATTGTGGTCTGAGAAGCTCCTTGGTATGATTTCAGTCTTCTTTAATTTTGGAAGTCTTTGCTTGTGACCCAAAATGTGGTCTATTTTT
>NW_006297216.1:0-1056 GCF_000327345.1 Myotis davidii
CACCTGGACCAGGTGACAAGAGGGGGTGTCATCAGGGACCATGCCCCAGGCTCAATTTTCTCCCAAGGAGGTCAACCCAGGTGCCATGGGGGCCCAGACCATGGGGCTACAGAAGACAGAGCTCAGCCCCTCTAGGCAAGGCCCACAGGTCTGTGTCCCTGGTGGGAGAACAAGGAGCCAGATGACAGACACATCGGCCACTCTTCACCCATCAGCCCCCACTCACTGCTCCAGGCACCCAGCCCTTGCCCACCGCTGGCCAAGCTCACATGTGGATTCTCATCACTCTCTGCCAGTCCAGGGGATGCCTTCAGGGGAATCTGAAGGGGATGCCTTCAGGGGGATCAGAGGGGCACCTTCACCACCCCAAGACAGCATGGCTGGATGTTATCCCTACTGCCCTCATGGCCTGGCACCCACTGTCCAGGTGGCCCTGGCCTATCTGGCATCATTTTCACATTCTGGGCCCCGGCTTAAAAGCCTTGTCCTTGATGTGTCAGGCTCAGGGGGTGGTTCTCGGTCCATGTCCATGGGCTGGAGTCTGAGAAGTCATGTTGATTGGAGAGCGCTGTCTCAGCAAAGTCACCAGGATTCCAAGGAGAGCTCAGCCCACAGCACCCACCCCGGGGAGTCAGGACCAAGGCCACCGAAATGAGCCTGCTCAGGGCCTGCAGCACTTCTCCCGTACTTGGTTCCAGGAAGGCCCACCCTGGCCTTTGCCCAAGTCCTCAGGCTGGGACACAGGTGGCAGTGATGTCCCTGCCCTAGCTTGGAGCTGCCCGGGTGGGAGAGGTGGGGGGAGTAAGACAGAGGAATTGGACCGCTTCTGGCCACATCTGGACAACAGAGCACCTAGGCCACCATGCTTACCCATAGGACACCTCCATATGAATCTTAAAAGACACCACTCGCCTGGGAGGAGGCAGAAGGGCCTTCAGACGCTTCTATGGCAGGAAATGTGGCTGACTCCCAGCCTTGAAGGCTGCCCATGGCTGCAGGCATCCATCACCCTCTCCTTCCCCTTGCAGACATGGACGAATGTCTGGACCCCAGAAA
>NW_006297216.1:1870-3551 GCF_000327345.1 Myotis davidii
CCCCCCTCCCACCACCCCCCGCCCCCGCCACTCAGGGATGTGCAGTCAGCAGGTGTCATCATCTCCAGCCCAGGCGTTGGGGGAGGGGGACTGGGCACAGGAAGGGGGTGAGGCACGGAGAGGAGAGGGGACCATATTCCTGAATAAACAAAGGACTACTCAGTGTGAAAGTAGAGCTTGACCCTAGATCCTGCCTCCAACACACACACGCACACACACACACACACACACACACACACACACACACCTAGTGGACAGCTGTTCTGTCCTCTGCAGCGATCTTCTTCCCCACCTGGATCCCGCCCCCTGGAATCAAGAGCCAGGTGAGTGACTCCAGCTGGGACCAGGAGGCAAGGTCCCTCCACTCAGCCCACCGTCCACCCATTTCCCACATGCTCCCCCAACCATGTATGAGACCCGCTAAGGCCTCTTCTCCTCTTTCCCCAGAGTCTATCTCACTTCTTTGAAAGAGTCCAGGACCTGCTCAGAGATTTCATGTCTTCCTCAGCCCAGGACACCATCCAGGTAAGGACAGGACCCAGGGGAGGCAGGTGGAGGCATCCCATAGAGTCTCAAGGAAGCTTTGATCTGGAAGGAGACTGACCCCAACATAACAGCGCCCTGCTCTGCGGCCTCCCTTTCCAAGGGTGGGTGGGAAGAGCAGACGAAGTATTTGTACTCACTGTTAGAACCACATACACCTACTAACACCTTTCCTCTTGTTCTGGCCACTGAGCTTGCATTGTCCTTGGTAGTCATGACCAGGGTTTGACCTCTGAGTGGGGATTTCACTAGCAAAGACCCAGTGAATCCCATCGGGTACCACCTTTATTCCCAAATAGACAGGCTTTTGGGTTTGTTCTTAGAAGCCGAGTGGGCAGGGTCTTTCTGAAGCTTCTCTGGCACAAGATCCACTCGTTCTGTGTCCCCATCCCCCCAGGACATCATACAGGAGGTGGATAATCTCCTGGAGAACCCGGGGGACCTGCTTACTCTGCCTCCTTCAGAGCAGCACTGTGTGGCCACTAACCTGCTGACTGGCTGGGAGCACGTCCTGAGAGAGCTGAGCAAGGCCTTGCCCAATGGGCCACTGACCTTCAGGACAGCTGCAGGAACAGGCAAGTAACCCCGCCTGCCCCCAGGCTCTGCTCTGCCTGCTCCTCACCTCATTCCTCTTCCCATCGCACTAGAGCTAAGTGATCACACTTGTACCTCCCTGTTAATCTCATAAACATATTAAGATAAAAGATGAAAAGAAAATGAAAACAATTATCAATACTAAACAGCTTCAATGTAACATTAATTATCAGCAGATGAAATCCTATATAATAAAAGGCTAATATGCAAATAGACCAAATGGCAGAACAGCTATGACATGCACTGATCACCAGGGGGAAGATGCTCAACTCAGGAGCTGCCCCCTGGTGTTCAGTGCGCTCCCACAGGGAAAGCACCACTCAGCCAGAAGCCAGGCTTATGGCTGGTGAGCATTCCAACTGCCAGTTTAGCCATCAGTTAGATATCCCTCCAAGGGCTCCTGGACTGTGAGAGGGCACAGGTCAGGGCTGAAGGAAACCTCCCCCATCCAGTGCACCAATTTTCATGCACTAGGCCTCTAGTAATTATACTAAATAATTTAAGATAAAACAGAAATGGCTTCAAAAGAAAACAAATTATTAAA
>NW_006297217.1:0-4135 GCF_000327345.1 Myotis davidii
CTCTTGGTTTCATTGATCTTTTGTATTGTTGTGTGTTTTTTTTGGTCTCTATGGCATTTATCTCTGCTCTGATCTTTATTATCTCCTTCCTTCTGCTCACTCTGGGCTTTTCTTGTTGCCTGAAAGATATTTTTCCATCCCTTCACTTTCAGTCTGTGTGAGTCCCTTAAGCCTGGGCCAGAGGCATTACACCTGGGCAGCAGCGGAGCCAGTGATCAGAGCGTCTGGGGGTCACCTGCCCAGGCCTAAAGCCTGGACCATAGGATTTAGGCCTGGGTAAGGATGGAGCTAGCGATTAGAGTGAGAAGGACGGCCTCTGCCCAGGTCCTGGGCTTTAGAACTTGGCAGAGGAAGAGCCAGTGATTGGAGGGAGATGGGAGGCCCCTGCACATGCCTAAAGGGTGGACCAGAGGCTTTAGGACTGTGCAGGGGCCAAGCGATTGACCGGAGGGAGATGGGTAGGGGTGGTGTCGGGGATCAGACGGTCAGGGGGTCACCTGCCTAGGAGTAAAGCCTCGGCTAGTGGGTTTAGGTATAGATATGTTTGGAGCCAGGATATGAGATTTACCCCATAATATACCCTACAGATTAACTAGGGTTCTTGAGACAATTAGGTTTTATCATGAGCAGATATTAAACATAAGCAATTCCTTTTCTTCAAGTGTTTTCTACTTCAAATGAAGCTTAAAAGCTTCAAGGCCCTATAATACACATGATGACAACCTTTGGGCTTTTGTTTTAAAAGTTAAAATTTTTAAATTAGAAAGGTGACAATCCGTAGTCAAGAATTGACCACCACCACCCCAAATTAAATAAAGCCGGTTACTTTGAAACTTCACTAATACAGCAGCCACGAGTTACATGTGGCTATTAAGCACCTTTAAAATGTGGGTACTGTAAACTCAGATAAGCTGTAAGAATAAAATGCACACAAAATTTTGAGAGACTTAAAATGAACAAAGAATGTAAAATATTTTACTAATTTTTATGTTGATTAAATGTAAAATAGTTCAACTATACCAGGTTAAATATATTGTTACTAAATTAATTTTACCATCAGAAAGAATACTAGTATATTCACTCCTATGCTCATAGCAGCACAATTCACCATAGCTAAGATTTGGAAACAGCCTAAGTGCCCATCAGCAGATGAGTGGATTAAAAAACTGTGGTACATCTACAGGATGGAATACTATGTCAATATAAAAAAGAATGAACTTTTACCATTTGCAACAGCATGGATGGAACTGGAGAGCATTATGCTAAGCGAAATAAGCCAGTTGGAGAAAGATAAATATCACATGATCTCACTCATATGTGGGATATAATGATCAACATAATCTGATGAACAAGAATAGGTCTAGAGATAATGGCAGGGGAGGGGGGTTAGAGAGCAACCAACATACTTGTACGCATGCATATTAGCATATCCAGTGCACACAGGCATTGAGGTGGTGGGGGCTTTCCTGGGATGGGAATGGCTGGGGTTCATTTGGGGAAAAAGAAGACAAATGTAAAACTTTAGACAATAAAAAAAGAAAAAAAAAACAAATGCTGACATATAAAACCATCATATACTTTGCACATGCACACTGGACTATAACTTAAAGATTTCAGCAATTTAAGATTAATGTAACAAACATATTTATAATTTATACCTTTGCTCCTTCTGAAATATTGTCCCAGTTTCCACCACTCAAGGAGAACTTTCCATTGCCTATACGTAGCAGTATCTCTTCAGGAGTATCATTGGGGCCATTAGCAAACGGAGTATAGCTATTAATAAAATATATTTTAATAAACATAGGGCCTACTATACATATGAAATACAATTGAAAGTGATGAACCTAAGACTACATGCAAATATTTAATCTAGCAAATTAGAATATTATCTATTAATTCCCTTCACTGTGCACATCAAATTTGATACTTCAAATAATGAACTTAATCCTAATTAATTATTTAATAAAATGAAGAATTTTGTCTATATCAAAGACTTGTTGCCTTTGATCAGTTAATCCATGTAAAATAAAATAAATGTGGCTTTTCATGTAAAGTGAGTCTTAAAATCAGACTGCAATAAAACATGCACATTTTGTATTCTCCCGGGCATAAGTCAACAAACCTAATATACCTACCATGAGGAAATTGTTAATGTTATATATTCATAGAAATGCGTTTATTTTATTGATTCAAATTTGTTCATTAGCATTTTATAAATATTATCAGTGGAAACAGGTTAACAATAGTTTCAATTAATGTCCATGAAAAAACGTTAGTTAAATATTTAGATCAGTATAACAAAAAACCCTCTAGAGCAGTGATGGCGAACCTTTTGAGCTCGGCGTGTCAGCATTCTGAAAAACCCTAACTTAACTCTGGTGCCATGTCACATATATAAATTTTTGATATTTGCAAGCATAGTTAAAAACAAGATTTGTATTTTTGATTTTTTTTATATATTTAAATGCCATTTAACAAAGAAAAATCAAACAAAAAAGTGAGTTGGTGTGTCAACTCTGACACGCATGTCATAGGTTCGCCAACACTGCTCTAGAGCATTAAAATTATTATGTGAATCAATATTAATGGAAAGGAAGAAAGACAAATACCTTGTATAATGTTAAAATAGCTTAAAATTAATTATAGAATGACAGAAAGTGATCAGTTTTGTACCATTTTAACAGATGAAACTGAAAATAGTATTCAAATTTAGGATTGAAAAGTCTTACTGTTAAAAAGTATGAGAAATATGTCTTAACATGTTAATGCCTTAATTCCTCATGCAATAATTAAAGTTGATATAACACTAAACACACATATATACACTAACATTTATTTTTTGTTTATCATAAAGTAAATATTTGAAAGCAGCAATCCAGAAATGGTATCCTTGTTTCATGTGAAAACTTTAGCTATTCTTAACTTTACCACTTACTTTGGGCTATAACAAATAGTTTGCAGAATTTTATAATATATCTAAAAGTACATGGAGCCTAGCCAGCATGGTTCAGTGGTTGAGCCTCAACCTATGAGCCAGGAGGTCATGGTTCAATTCCAGGTCAGGGCACATGCCCTGGTTGTGGGCTGGATCCCCAGTGTTGGGTGTGCAGGAGGCAACCAATCATTGTTTCTATCTCATCATTGGTGTTTTTTATCTCCCTCTCTCTTCCTCTCTGAAGCCAATTTAAAAATATCTAAAACAATAATAAAATACATAGAATACAATGACATATGTAATGATCATCAAGCCAATAAATAATTGTGTGATGATTTCATATGTATAAATCTTCTGTTATATCAAGCATATTTTAATTATACTAAATGCCTTCTCTAAAAAGTCAAACCTAAATACATAATAATCTTATCTAATAATAGACAAACACGGTAATTGACTGTACCTTCACTACGTCTCCCACTGGCTAATCAGCAAGGTATGCAAATTAACCGCCATCCAGGCCCCCATGGGCTATCCCAGAAGCCGCCTGCCTGCTGTGCGTGATCGAACCTGGTCCTGGGCCGCAGGCCGGCCCTGGAAGCCCCAGAAGCTGCCTGCCTGCCGCCCGTCATAGGATCCGGTCCCGGGCTGCAGGCAGGTGGGCCCCGGAAGCCCCAGAAGCCACCTGATGTGGCAGTAACTCTATCAGTAAGCACTCTGAAAGTCAGTGGCATAAATGCACCAATTAAAAGACAGATTAGGAGGGTGAATCAAAAACAAAACCCACTTTAAATATAAAGACACATATAAATTAAAAGTAAATGAACTAAGCTGCAGCCTGTTTTGCTCAGTGGATAGAGCTTTAGCCCGTGGACTGAAGGGTCCCAGGTTCAATTCCAGTCAAGGGCATGTACCTCAGTTGCTGGCTTGTTCCCCAGTCCCTATCAAAGCATGTACAGGAGACAACCAATCAATGTGTCTCTCCCTTTCCCTTCACTCTCTCTAAAATTCAATGGCAAAAACAAAGTAAATGGATTAAGTAACATTAAAGAGATTATAAGAAAAATATATTCCAAATTTTGTTAGTTGTATAATGGTTATGTCTAAATTATTAACACCTAAGAAATTGGGTAAAGGGTGCATATAACATGTTGTAGTATTTTATAGTTTTTTTTACATGTATGAGATTATTTTAAA
>NW_006297217.1:4635-13737 GCF_000327345.1 Myotis davidii
TATAATTCTTCAAATTCCATTCTATGCATTGATTTTTTTTTAAATCCAGCCTTTTTTATAGCCATAAATTTTTACTCCTAAATAAAAATGATTAGAGCAAAACAAGACTTGCAAATTACCAACATTAACATAATCCATTTATTACTTTGTTTAGTAGGATTTTATCCTTTCAAGAGAAGGCAACTGTGTGTTTCTGTAATTTAGGATTCTGTACTATTTAGATTTGTTATAAAGCTCAATCTTATTAAATCTCTAGTGGCAGGAGAGCCAGAATTCAAGTACTTAAAAAAATTAATTCAAGCCCTAGGCAGTTTGGCTCAGTGGATAGAGTACTGGCCTGCAGATGGAAAGGTCTTGGGTTCTTTCTGGTCAAGGGCACCTACTTGGGTTGCAGGATCCTCCCCAGCCTGGCCCTGGTTGGGACATGTGTAGGAGGCAACCAATCGATTTCTTTCTCTCACATTGATATTTCTCTCTGTCTTTCCCTCTCTTCTCCACTCTCTAAAAATCAATGGAAAAATATCTTCAGGTGAGGATTCAAAAAATAAAATTAAAATTAAATCTTAAAAAATAATTCAGTATCAATTGAAAACTTGTAAAATTATATATATGAATATTGCCTCACATTTACGTTTTTTTTCAATTTTATAAGAAAACAATATACAATATTTTGAAATGTGAATAGAATTTTCCTTAAAGTTATTTTCATTTGTTCTCTTTCTAGATGAAAATATACAGGTGAAATTCAAATATTGATGTGAATTATTTTGAATATATAAGATTTCTTACCCAGCCAACATTGTGTAAAAAAGGACTCCTAGACTCCAAATATCACAAGCAGCATCGTAGCCCTGTTGCATAAGAACCTGAGAAAGAAATAATGAAAGTTGTGCTTCTAATAATCTCACAAATGTTCACAATTTAAAAACTTAGATTATTTTAAAAATAGATTCTTGTAATGTTAAAGGCAAAAATCTTCTGCTATTAGCAAGTATGGAATAAATGGCTATTAATAAAGTGAGTAAGTAACATGGACCATACAAAAAACAACCTTGTAATATTTTAACTTTCACTTCTCCTCTTAGAAAAAACAAATAGAGCCATAAAAATTTAAGATTAATATGTACAAAAACCTTAATGTATATTACACACAGCACTGTCTTTAATCCTGACACTGACTTTATAAGGAAGAAATTATTTCTATTTTAAAGATGAAAAAACTGAGGCAAATGTTTAGTAATTTTCCCAATACCACAGAACTGGTAAATAGTGGAGGAGGTATAATTACTCTAGAGCTTGGGCTTATAATATCTGTAACTGTCTCCTTGCTACCTACGAGATGGTGAGATAATATATGATCTTATGAAAGATTAATTTTTGTTTTATATACAAGGCTTATGTCTTGAAAAGATCAGTATATTTCTGTATTACAAATACACATCTGATAAATTGTAAATGGTTTCATTAACTTTTCATACAATAATTTATGTAGGTAGCTGTTTTTTGCTCTTGGCACTAGTGTTAATAAAAATCAAATAATATATTCATTATATATTCATGTGAGTTTTCTCCATGAGGTTAATAAAGTTTGTTAGAAAATAGATGAAATGAAGCTTTCTTATTCAGAAAAATAAGCCCACTGCTACAACCTTTAGGCACAGGAACAAAATAGAAACATTGTTAATGCATTAACAATGTGGGTTGTGTAAGCACCAGATTGGACATTTATAAGAGGCTCAATACATTAATGTTTGGTTTTGACAATTGCCAGACACAAATAATGAGCAACTAATTTAAATTTCAAGATATAATTTTTTTCTAGTTAAATTGGATTTCTAAGAACACACATATGTGCACACTTGAGAAGCTGGAGAGGCTATCAAATACTTCTATAACTGGCTTATGTAAATAATTCACATAGAGACTACAAAAACCCTTAATAAATAATGAGGTACAGTTAAACTACTCATATCATGGTAAACCCAAGTTGGCATCTTTTAGTAAAACTTAAACCTCTCCTGCTTCCCACCACCACCAACTATTTCATTTATTTTTCTCATATACTCTTATCGTTCTGGACATCACCATCATATTTTCCATGGTTCCCTTACGACAGTATTTTTTTTAAATTTAATTAAATTAATTAATTATTTTTTTATTGCTTAAAGTATTACAAAGGGTATTACATATGTGTCCATTTTTTAAATCTCTTTTTAACTTTAATTTATTTACAGAGAGAGGAGAGAGAGAGAGAGAGAGAGAGAGAGAGAGAGAGAGAGAGAGAGAGATCAATTTGTTGTCCCACTTATTGGTTGATTCTTATATGTATGCTGATTGGGATTGAACCCACAACCTTACAACCTTGACGTATTAAGACAATGCTCAGCCAGGGATAGTAGAGTATTTTTTAAATGTTCCAATTTGCAACCAAGGTCAAAAGACTGCCCAAGAACTTGTTGGATAGGTGAGGGTTACTCATTGAGTCAGCTATAAGTATTTCACACACTCATAACCTTCCTAGTTAATGAGAAAAAGGGCACAGAAGGCATGATAGTGCTTAATCTAATTAGCATCAATCATGAAAACCTTGTTTTACACATTTACAACACACTTAAACCCCTTTTGTATGGGCAAAGAATAGGGAGTCCACTTTTTCTCTAGAGTGGGTACTGGAATGACCGGAACGACCAGTTGCACACTGTGGCCCTGATCGGTTCCCCCCACCCCACCCCGATTGGGGGGCGGGGCCGGCCAGCCAACTGCCTGCGCCCCTTCCCTAGCCAGTCCTGCCCCAATCGGCCCCAATCAGGGAGGACTGGCTTGACCCCACCTGTGCACGAATTTGTGCACCTGACCTCTAGCATAGCCATAAAAGAAACAAGGCAAGGTAGTGGCATGAGTGAAAGAGTATAATGCAGAGCATGTGTTTAATACTTTCCTACTTGCATCAAGTTAAATACAAGAATACATAAGTCAGAAGTAAAGTATTTAATGCCATTGCCTTCTTTCTCATGTGGTATCCAAAGTTAGCAAAAAATAATATAAACATAGATTCTCATTCCCTTTGTTCTAAAGTTCAACTTAATTCATATTTGGAGCAAAACATCCACCCCAGAGGAGAAAAATGCAGAATAAATTCACACTCATTTTTTTACAAAGTGCTGCAGGAACAACATCCCACCAATTTATTATTAGTTCATTTAATTCAGGATAATTCTTATATATCAGGAGACATTAAATATCAGTTGAGTACTATTATGGATTTACATTTATAAAATAAAACATTTTAGAGAGATATTAATTTTGTGACATAGGTATAGTAGAAAAGCACATCTACTATGTAAATCTTAAGAAGTTGATTGAATTAATACATATAAAAAGTGAATAAATATTATTTCCTCCTTGTTAAGTTGAAATTGTAATCAATTTATTTTTAAATTTTTATTTATTGATTTTAGAGAAAAAGAAAGTGAGTAGGGTGGGAGAGAGAGGAGAGAGAGAGAAAGGGGTTGGGGAGTGAGAATGAGAGAGAAAGAGAGGGTTGAGGGAGGGAGAGAGATGCAGAGACAAGGAGAGAAAGAAACATTGATTTGTTGTTCCACTTATTTATGCATTTGTTGGTTGATTCTTGTATGTGCCCTATCTGGAGATCTAAACAGCAACCTTGGTGTATTGGGATGATGCTAGAACCAACTGAACTACCCACCCAGGGCTATAATTATCTTATATGTTAGAGAAAAAGGACTCTTTAGGCACTGCAATGAGGGAATGAATTTATACCCCTATAATGTTACTATATTCAAATATCTGCATAGGTGCTTGAATATTTCTAATTTAAGTTTAAAAGATAATTCACTTCACATATACCATTACTAATTTTTTTTAAGAGTCTGAAATTTCAGGGACAAATCTAACAAAAACCTCATTCATAAAAATTTACATATATTCATTGATTACTAGCAGAGGCTTCATCACTTGATAATAAAACTCTTCAAAGCATTTTTTAAAAAAAATTATTGAATTTATTGGTGTGACTTTGGTTAATAAGTTTATAGAGGTTTCAGGTATACAATTCTACAGTACATCATCTGTATATTGCATTGTGTTTCACTGCCACAAGTCAGATATCCAATCCAAGTCAAGTCTCCTTTCATCATCATTTATCCCCCTTTATCCTTTTGTACCTCACCTCACCCCTTTCCCTCTGGTAATTATCATACTGCTGTCTGAAACTATGAGTTTTTCTTTTCTGCTTAACACCTTCAACATTTTCACCCAGCCTCCCAACCACCCTCCCCTTTGACAGCTATCAATGTGTTCTTGGTATTAATGAGTCTGGTTCTTTTTTAATTTATTTTGTTCAATAGATTCCACATGTGAGTGAAATAATATGGTACTTGTCTTGCTCTGACTGGCTTATTTCACTTAGCATAATACTCTCCAGGTCTATCCATGCTGTCTCAAAGGATAAGATTTTTTGTTTTGTTTTTTTTATGAGGAGCAGTATTCTATTGTGTCAATGTACCATAGCTGTTTTATCCATTCATCTACTGATGAACACTTGGGCTGCTTCCAAATCTTAGCTATTGTTAATGATGCTGCAATGAACATAGGGATGCATATATTCCTTCAAATTTGTGTTTTGTGTTTCTTCAGATAAATTCCCAAAAGTGGAATCAATGGGTCATAAAACAGTTACATTTTTAATTTTTTGAGTTAATTCCATACAGCTTTACAAAGTGGCTTCATCAATCTGCATTCACACCAACAATCCGTGAGTGTTCCCTTTTCTCCATATCCTCACCAGAACTTGTTTTTTGATTTATTGACCATAGCCATTCTAACAAGTGTGAGCTGATATCTCATTACAGTTTTAATTTGCATTTCTCTGGTGATTAGTGACATTGAGCATCTTTTCATGTCTATTGGCCATCTGTATGTCCTCTTTGGAGAAGTGTCTATTCATATCCTTTGCCCAATTTTTAATTCAATTCTTTGATTTCTTCTGGTGTTGAGTTTTATAAGTTATTTATAAATTTTGGATATTAACCCTTTATCAGTGTCAAATATGTTCTCCCATTCAGTGAGTTGTGTTTTAATTTTGTTGATGATTTCTTTTGCTGTGCAAAAATGTTTTAGTTTGATTTGGTCCCGTCTCCTAATTTTTTCTTTTGTTTTCCATACCCAAGGAAAAGAGAGAAAGAGAGAGAAAGAGAGTGGGGTGGGAGAGAGAGAGAGATGGGGGGAGGTAGAGATTGGAAGTTATTAACAAAACTGGTGGTTTGAATAGAAAGCAGAGCATCCGAGGGGAAATATCAGAAAAAATATTGCTACAGGAAATGTATGAGATTTTACTATTTATATTTTCTTCTAGAATTTTTATGGTTTCTTGACTTGTATTTAAGTGTTTGAGTTCATTCTTTAGTATGGTGTAAGAAGGTGGTCTAGTTTCAGTTTTTTACACATATCTGTCCAATTTTTCCAACACTATTGAATATATTATCTTAACCCCATTTATGTTTTTGCCTCTTTTGTCAGAACCACTGACGCCTCACCTTTCCTGGCTCTTCCCTTCAAGATCTATGTATGAATTATATTTGCCAAGAAAAACTTGACTGCTCATAAAACCCATGTGAAGCTATTTTCTCCAAGAATTTGAAGATCCTAAAAGGAATCAGGGATAGCACTGCCTTTATATGTTATGTGTAATACTAAATAGTATAAATTACTTCATGTTCAACACAACCCAAAATATGTGAAAACCTATCTTGACTTCGTTACTAAGTGAATGCTGGGCCTTGAAAATGTTATTTAGGTACTTTAAGCCTCAGTTTCCTCATTTTTAATACTTAATATATTAAAGGTAGAGTTATCTCTACTTTCCCTTCCAGCTCTAAAAGGGTAAATCCTTAAACTAGTACATCACCCAGGAAAATGAAATAGTCTAATTATTACATTCAAGTTGGTTTCAGATGCTAACTTCTAGTCTGAATATTTATACTAAGGGGCTATCAGAATTCACTGATTTAAATAGCTTTATTGTTGAGAATGGATAAGGTAACTTAAATTTTACTTAGCAACCATAACATATACATGTCATTATATACATTCAACTAAAGGAAAGATTGAAAAACAAAAACTGAAGTTTTAAAGAATACCTCAGGTGCTACAAAATTTGCCGTGTAGCATGGAGTTAAGAGAAGCCCATTTTCTCCTCGAAGTTGCTTTGCAAACCCAAAATCACAGATCCGAATGGAGTCTGCATTGGCTGATTCATCCATGTATAAAATATTACTAGGTTTAAGATCACGATGAACAACCTTGAACACAAAAGAAAAAATATTATATTTCTATAGCTAAATAAATATCTGTGAAATAAAACATTTTATGTTAATATATTTCTATGAAAATTACTTTTTAAATATATTTTATTTATTTTTTACAGCGAGGAAGGGAAAGGGATAGAGAGTTAGAAACATAGATGAGAGAGAAATATCGATCAGCTGCCTCCTGCACACCTCCTACTGGGGATATGCTCACAACCAAGGTACATGCCCTTGACCAGAATCGAACCTGGGACCCTTCAATCTGCAGGCTGATGCTCTATCCACTGAGTCAAACTGGTTAGGGCAAGGAAAATAACTGTTTAATCATACAATGTTGAAATGATACTTTGTCCTACCTTTATAATCTTGAAAGTATACAGAGAAAATAATATCTATCAGATAGATGTTCTGCTTTCTATTCAAAACACCAGTTTTGTTAATAACTTCCAATCTCAAAGTATCAAAATTCAATTCTCAGTTCCACTTCTGTTTATAATGAACTAAGACCCTACCTAATATGGCCCTCCCCACAATAAACAATTATAAAACCTGAACATAATAGAAAAATTAACTACCCGAAGGTACTGGGGAGTGAAGAGAAACAGACAGGCTCGGGTGAGGAATACACACTTGGCTGAAGGAAGGAATACAGGAAACTATATGAACGGCTTTTAGGCAAGGGGAAAGTACAGTGCCGTGTCACACAGTGGTGGTGAGGATACACGTGGAAAAGCCCACAGTCTTTCTGGCCTGGAAGACCAGAAAAGAGATGCTGGGGAAACTTTAATGCTGAGTGGAGGGATACTGTAAATTAAAAAGTCAAAACTACCCCTGAGCTCTGGCCACATAACTCAGTTGGTTAGTGTCATACTGATACGCTAAGGTTGTGGGTTCAATCCTCAGTCAGGGCACATATAATAATTGATCTCTCTCTCTCTCTCTCTCTCTCTCTCTCTCTCTCTCTCTCCCAACAAATAAAAAATTGCTCCTGAATCAACAATGTGTAGAAGAGGGGTGAGGGAAGGTAGAAGAGAGTAAAGGGGGGATAAACAGTGATGGAAAAAGACTTGATTTTGGGTGGTCAACACACAATGCAATATACAGATGATGTATTACAGAGTTGTGCACCTGAAACCTGAATAATTTTATTAACCAATGTCACCCCAATAAATTCAATAAAAAATTTCACATGTGTAGAAGAGGCTCAAAGTACTTTGTATTAATATGAAAGGTAGAGACCAAAGTTGCTACCCAAAAAGCAGAATTTTCTGTGCAAACAATGCCAAGAAAATTATCCACTAAAACAAAACAATAATGAAAATCAATAAAAATCATTGGAGAAAAATAACAGAATAAAAAATCTCCAAAATTTAATATTCTAATGTGCAGTATACAATCCAAAATTATGTGACATACAAAAAAACACACAAAAAAACTGACAAGAAAATAGAATACAGTTTCAAGAAAAAAAGAAAATCAATTCTAAATTCAAGATGAACCACATTAGAACTAAAATACAAGAATTTAACTTATTTTTTATTTTTTAAATTTATCTTTATTATTGAAATTATTACAGATATC
The DNA here is from genome assembly GCF_000327345.1 of Myotis davidii. Classification (NCBI taxonomy): domain Eukaryota; kingdom Metazoa; phylum Chordata; class Mammalia; order Chiroptera; family Vespertilionidae; genus Myotis; species Myotis davidii. Next base: position 12,543 of record NW_006297217.1, read on the forward strand.
CTTTTTCCCCCAATGACCCCCTACTCTCCACTTCCACCCTCCCCCAGACCTTCACCACACTATTGTCTGCGTCCATGGGTTATGCATATATGCATATTTGTTCTTTGGTTAATCTCTTTCTGCCACCATCCTTCCCTCTGAGATTCATCAGTCTCATGCATTAGGGTGACATTGCTTAATAAAATTATACAGGTTTTAGGTATCTACTTATATAAAAACCGTGGGTGATGTAACATCACGACTGGTCTGGCGACCAAGCGGAAGGAAGTCAGTCCTGCAGGGGTTGTCTTGGAAATGGCTGCACCCTCTCTTGAGCTATTTCCTGGTGCTGTTTCCAGTGAGGGCAGGGTTTGAGGCAGGAACCTGCCCTTGGGGCATGGAGGCATACCTTTATAAAGTGTGCTGCGCCAGCACGGCCAAGGGTGAACATGAGTGGGGGCGGCTGAAAGGCTTAGAAAAGACGGACAAGAGAATGATAGCAGGGTCTCGGTGGGATGCTGCTTCTCTGAGAGACAGTGACCGGCTATAATTGTGCTGGGAGGGCCCTGCCCTCCAAGCTGGAACTTGCATGTGGCAATGAGAGGACTGTGCCCTCTCATCAGTCCAAGGCTTGAATCTGTCCAAACACTGTAGCAGCTACCCACAATAAAGTTTTAATCTACTTATATAAAAACCCTGGGTGTAACACCATGGCCAGAAGTGTGTCCAACCGGAAAGAAGCCAGTCCTGCAGTGGTCGTCTTGGAAACAGCTGCCCCCTCCCCCAGCTGTTTCCAGGAGGATGAGGTTCAGGCAGGAACCAGCTCTCAGGGAGCGGTTTCAGGCAGGAACCTGAGGCAGGGCTGAGCTCTTCCCACAGGAACCCACCCTCGGAGCAAAGCATGGAAGTGAAATGATTTGTAATGCATCTATTATTGAAGCTTACTTTGGAAATACTATATCTATAGATCAGTGGTTCTCAACCTTGGCTGCACACTAGAATCACCTGGGAATCTTTTTTAAAAAATATATTTTATTGATTTTTTACAGAGCAGAAGGGAGAGGGATAGAGAGTTAGAAACACCAATGAGAGAGAAACATCGATCAGCTGCCTCGTGCACACCCCATACTCGGGATGTGCCTGCAACCAAGTTACATGCCCTTGACTGGAATCAAACCTGGGACCCTTCAGTCCGCAGGCCGACGCTCTATCTACT
>NW_006297217.1:14790-28134 GCF_000327345.1 Myotis davidii
ATATATTTTATTGATTTTTTTACAGAGAGGAAGGGAGAACGATAGAGTTAGAAACATCGATGAGAGAGAAACATCGATCAGCTTGCCTCCTGCACACCCCCTGCTGGGGATGTGCCCGCAACCAAGGTACACGCCCTTTACCAGAATAGAACCTGGGACCCTTGAGTCCGTAGGCCGATGCTCTATCCACTGAGCCAAACAGGTTAGGGCAATTAATTCCCTTTTAATGTGCATGAATTTCATGCACCGGGCTACTCGTCTGTATATATAAAATCCCAGCAACCGGAATGGCGGCATGACCAGAACAACCGGTGGTTATGACATGCACTGTGGCAGCCAACCACCCTGATCCGGCCCCCACTGCCCCCCCCCCCTTCGGGCCAGTCTGACTCCTGATCTGCCCCAAACACCTTAATTGCGGGCGGGACCAGCCAACCAACAGTCCGTGACCTCTCCCTCCAGCCAGCCATAGCCCTTCCCCACTGCCAGCCCAGCCCGATGGGTCCCCATTGAGGTGGGCTGGCCAGATCCCACTTGTGCATGAATTTGTGCACCGGGCCTCTAGTACAATTCTATAATATATCATCTGTATATTTTATTACTTGGGGTGGTAAATATACAGACAATTTTCAAAATAATATGATGGAGGTGCTAGCTAAAGCTAGGGTGGTAATGATATTGCAGCATAAAAATGCATAAATGTTGTAAACCTTAATGTTATTTGTGAATTGTGTCTCGATAAAAATGTATTATTCAAAATTTACAAGACTAAACATAAAACATTTAAAAAATAAAGTGGTTACTATAACTATTTCAATAAAGTAAAAGAAAACATGCTTTTGATACATGAAACTATCAGCAGAAATATAGGATCAAAAAATAAAATGCTAGATATGCAAAATATTCTAAAATTCTCTATATTATAAATTTCTTACTGATTATTATCCACTTCATTTACTATAGTTCTATCTTAATCAGCAGTTCACTACACTGAAAGATCTTTAAAGGCAAGGACCAAGTCTTACTCATATTTGAGTCTGTAAAATACTTTTTATAATGCCTGGCATATAGAAATGCTAAATACAGCTCTGTCATTAATTTATTTAATTGACATAAAAAACTGAAAGTTTCTAAAATCATATACTACAGTAAAGGTGCTTAGTATGCACACCACCCAAAGTCAAATAATTTTCCATCACCATACACTTGGCCCTCTTGTAAAATACACATCATGTTTCACAGAAATGTATCCTTGAAACTTATATGATCTTATTAACCAATGTCACCCCATTAAATTTAAATAAATGAATAAAAATAGATAAAAAAGAAAAGATGCTTATCATTGTCCTCTTCTCAAAATAGCTGGTCATCCTTTATTTTAGAGAGTTTTGATAAAAAGAATTAAGCAATTAAATTATAATAGCCATATATAGTTCATATTTTATAACTAGGGGAGCAGTGCACAAAAATCTGTGCACTGGAGGGGGCGGGGTCCCTCAGCCCAGCTTGCCCCCTATCACAGACTGGGAGCCCTCAGGGGATGTCCTACTCCCTGCTCCCTGCTCCCCTTAGGGAGCAGGCCTAAGCCACAGTCTGGCCTCCCTTTGTGGGAGGCGACCAGGCTGATCAGGGGAGGCACCAGCCCCATCACCCCACTGCTGCAGCCACTGCCAGTCACTGTAGCCAGCAAGGTGTTTTCGTCAACACAGACTCCAGTCCCTTCACCATGAAAAAGTGACAACTTTCGCAGTGGACCTTCCTTTTTTTCTCCAGGAGTGTGGTAAAAAACCCTAGATCACCTATTTGGATTCTTATTACCCAAGTTACTAAGAATATTACCAGTGGCATATAGGGAGCTTAGCCAATGAGCGGTCAGAAAAGGTGTTTCCTCTGTAGTTCACACCAATTGCTGGCTTGGCCCCTGCCCAGGCCTAATGTCTCTGGCCAAGTCATTAGCCCTGGGAAGGGAAGCTCCAGGTCCCTCAATCATGGGCTCAGCCCCTGCTCCCCATGATCGCTGGCTCTGCCCCTGCTCCCTGCCATCACCAGCTCCCTCCCTGCTCCCCGCAATTGCTGGTTCTGCCCCTGTACAGGCCTAATGTCTCTGACCGAGGCGTTAGGCCTGGGCAGGGGACCCCCAGCTCCCCACGATTGTCGACTCCACCCCTGCTCCCCGTGATATTTGGCTCTGACCCTGCCCAGGCCTAACGCTAGGCTTGGGCAGGGTACCCCCAGCTCCCGCGATTGATGGCTCCGCCCCTGCCTAGGCCTAATGCCTCTCACCCAGGCATTGGGCCAGGGCAGGGGACCCACAGCTCTCTGTGATCTCCTGCTACACCCCTGCCCAGGCCTAACACCTGTGACCAAAGCATTAGGCCCAAGCAGGGGACCCCCAGCTCCCACCATCGCCGGCTCTGCCCGTTACCTGCAATCTCTGGCACCGCCCCTGCCCAGACCTAATGCCTGTGACTGAGGCATTATGCCTGGGTAGGGGACCCCCAGGTCCCCGCACTAGCAGGCTCCGCTCCTGCTCCCCACCATCGCTGGACCGCCCCGTTCCCCACCATCCCAGCTCCGCCCATGCCCAGGCCTAACGCTTCTGACCGAGGCATCAGGCCTGGGCAGGGGACCTCTCAGCTCTGATTGCAGGCTCTGATAGCCGATAGCCACTGGGCACATATGTATGCAAATTAACTGCCATCTTTGTTGGCAGTTAATTTGCATATTGTGCTGATTAGCCAATGGGAGGTGTAGCGAAGGTACGGTCAATTACCCTGTTTGTCTATTATTAGATAAGATATTGAAAAATGTAGTACATTAAACCAGACACAAAACTGAGTACTGGCTTATTTTTCTTATTTATAAAAGGGGACCATGTAGAATTTTCACTGTGCCAATTCTGAGTTGATCATTAATTTATTGTTTATACTTATGTGCATACATATCCACTATTACAACTGATTCAGACTAAATTTTTAAATTATTTGTGACAATTTTTCCTTTCAGAGTTGTACATAATAAAAGTTGACCTTCTTTGGTAACATTTGCTTTCTTTATGAACAGGTAGGTAGCAAAATATGAGACCTGCTCCACTACTACAAACTTTAATAGATTAATATTTCACATGTTCAGAATTGAAAATTCTTACTCTATTTGGAAGAGAGGTTGGCAAGAATCAAGAAATAAAGTCCTTCCACTGCCAGAACTTTATATATTAGGTATAAAATAATATGAGTAATATTCACATGTCCTTGGATAATCCTTTTATGTTTCACTTTTAAATTTGATTAGGTTTGCCTGACCAGTGTTGTTAAATGGTTGAGTGTTGACTTTTGAACCAAGAGGTAATAATTCAATTCCCGGGCAGGGCACAGGCCTGGGGTGCAGGCTTAATCTCCAATGGGGGCATGCAGGAGGTAAGCAATCAATGGTTCTCTCTCATCATTGATGTTTCTATCTGTCTCCCTCTCCCTTCCTCTCTGAAATCAATAAAAATAAAAAAATAAAAATTTGATTAGGTTTAATAATTTCAAAGTCAAGGTTAGATTCAATTACATAATCCAAACCACTTTTAAAACTAACATTCTACTAAATCAGGGTCAACAGGCAGATTGAACAAAATGATAGTATTTTCCAACTTCCTAATTCTATAACCTTCACTACTTTATGAGGTTTATTAGTATGTTCTCTATAAAATATATATTCTCTAAAAAAAGTAATTCACTTTACGTGGTATACCCTATATATAATTTTATGAATATACAAGTCACAGAACTAAAGGAAATAATATAACTACAACTTACTCCTTGACAATGAAGGTAATCAACTGTTTTAGTTATCACAAACAGTACATCACTAGCTTCCCGTTCCGAGAAACATTTTTGTTTAAGAATACGGTCAAGTAGTTCTCCTCCTTTCATCAAATCCGTAACAAGGTAAACATATCTACCATCATCATAAACCTAAAAAAGAACACATTTTAAAAATGTTATTATTTATAATTATAATTATGAAATGTTTAAATTACATTTACTTTGCTTTTATAGTGAACCTCTAGTGTTAAAAATATATTTTTATTGCCAATATAGTAGTGAAGATTAAATTGGCTAAACAGTCCCTGAGATCATGTTAAACATATAATTTTATTAACTTTTCAGGTAGTACGTTACACTTCATCAAAGGATATAAATGAAAAAAATAGAACTCTGGCATCTATATCAATTGCTTTTACTGTATTATAGACATTTCTCTTCCCTACTAATAGTAAGCTTCCTTTTGACAGTAAATGTATTATTAGTTTTTAACATCCTGACCACAGTTCATTATCTGACATGGTGTCTTAAATGTTTGTTGAATTCAAATACTATACCAAAGAAAATAAATTGAAAAAATAAGTATACCCTTTCATTCCGGCCTTGTGACATAGATAGATTAGATACATAGATAGATGATAGATAGATAGATAGATAGATAGATGATAGATAGATAGATAGATAGATAGATAGATAGATAGATAGATAGATAGATAGATAGATAGATGTAAACTACTATTTTAAAACTATGGAGGTGTGTGTCCCTCAGCCTGGCCTGCACCCTCATCAATCTAGGACCCTCCGGGGATGTCCGAGACAGCTGTAGGATTGGGCCTAAACTGGCAGCCAGATATCCCTCTCACGATCCAGTACTACTGACTCCTAACCGCTCACCTGCCTGCCTGACTGATCACCCCTAACAACTCTGCCTGCTGGCCTGATTGCCCCCAATTGCCCCCCACTGCTGGCCTGATTGGCCCAACTGCCTCTCCTGCTGGCCTGCTTGTCTCCAACTGCCCCCCCTGCCAGCCTGCTCACTCCCAACTGCCCACTCATACCCTCGTAGGTAGCAGGTGCTGATTAGGGGACGGGGGCATGATTGTTTCCTGGGACCATAGCTATGGAAGCTTTGCAGAGGGTTCCGCAGGCTTTAGAGGGACAGGCTCTGGCCAGCAGCCATGTAGCGGTGGTCATCCCTGGAGGTGCTGGTGGGGGGAAGGGAGTCATGGGGGCATTAAGGGGGTGGCGACGCCTAAAGGGGAGTAACTGTCAAACCTTCTTGCTTGGCGCCATTCTTTAAATTGTACGTGGCTGTTTCACTGCTGTACCTGCTCAGGGCAGGGCTCCAATCTCCTGAAGCGGGGTGGGGAATGGGCCAGGGCAGAGCCAGGTGGGCTAGGAGGGTGGGTTTAGCCGCTCCCCCAGCCAGGTTGAGCACACATCAGCTGCAGAGACGTGCTGCTGCTGTCGGGTGGAAGGGTCTGACCCTGAAAGGCAGCTCAGGCCTCCATCCACCTGGATCTGGAGTTGTAGGGAGGAGAGTGTGCCCAGCTCCGGTGGAGGGGGCCTGGAAGCAGTGGGCCATGGGCCCCATGTGCCTCGGGAGCGCTGATGGGTGGTCACTGGCATGCTATTTTGGGCGCCCCTGGCGGAGGTGGTAGGGGAAGAGATCGGGAGTCGGAGATGCAGGCTGCAGCTACTCCCAAGGCTGGGTCTTCTCCCTGGCTGGTCAGCCCCTCCATCCCCCCGGGGGTGCGGGACTGGGGTAGGGTGTCCATCTGTCCCCCCAGGGGTGCGGGGGCTGGGGTAGGGTGTCCATGAAGGGAGATTGGAAGAGCTCCCCGAGGCCGCTTCCTCTTCCTTCTTAGCAGTCTGGGCTCCTGTCAGGCACTCTTATCAGACCCCCAGGAACTTGGCCCCACCATCCGCCCCCTGCTGCACACGTATCAATACGCTAATTGGTTGTAACTAGGACACCATAATGACAATTAGTATATTACCTCTTTATATGCATAGATATTAATCAAAATGCATATCATATTATCCAAAACAAACCGATCTAGGTGATAGCCAATCTGTCTGCCTTCTCTAAAGAGAAAAGAGCATTATTTTCTTTTCTTTAATATATTTTATTGATTTTTTACAGAGAGGAAGGGAGAGGGATAGAGAGTTAGAAACATTGATGAGAGAGAAGCATCGATCAGCTGCCTCCTGACACCCCCTACTGGGGATATGCCTGCAACCAAGGTACATACCCTTGACAGGAATCGAACCTGGGACTCTTCAGTCCCCAGGCCAATGCTCTATCCAGTGAGCCAAACTGGCTAGGGCGAGAGCAGTATTTTCTTATGTGAAAATGCTGTGTTTGTTGACAGATGAAAGGGAAGCACTGCCCAGCAGAACTACCCTGGAGGCATGGCAATAAGAACTGCCTCTACTAATCTCCACACAGGAGATGGGTTCATGCCAAGTCTGGTTTTTCTTTGTGCCCAGATCTCAAACAGATGCAGGTTCCCTCACTGACAAGGCTGGAGTCCAAGTACTTGAAGGTACTTGGTCTCCTAGGGGATAAGGCGATTGTGGGTTGTGTAGCATTTAAAACATCTATTTTTTTTAAGTAGCACAGATTTTTATTGTCAAAACAAGTAGGATATATGGCATAAGAAAAAACACCAATAAATTAATTGTTCTCATCATTTTAGACTCTGGGGCCTCTCTATGGAAAAGTCAGCTTAGCTGACTATGTAGACACCATCCTTCCGAAGTACAAATAGCAGGGATTTGATACAGTATTCAGAACAATGACCAAACATGTCCATAGCAAGGATAAATAAATAGGTGCTTTCCCTGGTTCCTTCCTCAGTAACCTCTATTTTTATACAAGATATGAGGCTTGTTTTAGGAAAAATGATTGCCAGAAAAATATTTTCATCCTTCTACCTCTAAGAAAAACATCAGGCTCCGGTGACACTTGTTTCATATGAACATCCAAAATATAATCTACATATAGTTACCACCATCTTTACTTTTAAAAAGCTTAACATCCATTTATATATACCAAAGCAGTAGGCTGAATATTTTCCCTTAAATGGTTTTCCACCAAAATGCAATGAACTTAATCTTACTGTAAAGTGCAACAAAGGATATGCAATACTTGTGTTTGTTGACACATGAAAGGGAAGCACTGCCCAGCAGAACTGGCCCAGAGGCATGGCAGTAAGAACTGCCTCTACTAATCTCCACACAGGATATGGGTTCGTGCCAAGTCTGGTTTTTCTTTGTGCCCAGATCTCAAACAGATGCAGGTTCCCTCACTGACAAGGCTGGAGCCCAAGGCACCAGCAGTAGAGAGGGCCAGAGACTAGTGAGTGAGCACCTCTACACCATGACTTATCCATCAAGAAGCCTTGGTCTGGGAACAACACAAATGTTACCTACCTCGTAAGAAATGATTAAGGTCTTGTCTAGGCTAAATGATGAAACAAATTGATTTGGCCTCCATACATTACTGCTAAGATTATTTAGTCTAACTTTAAATTGAAGCAATATACAATGGCTTCTCCCACACAAGGGCAAGCTTTGCACAAGGGCAAGTTTCTCAAAAAACAATGATACCTCATTCTAGGCTCAGTTTAAATGTTTTTTTTTTAACAACAACAAAAAACAACCTTTCCTATGTCAGATCAGAGTAATAGAGAAGTGGGGGCAAGCCACCCTCTATCCAGAGTCACTGGAAGAGAAAGCTATAGAAGCTGTTGAATGTGAGCATATTCTGTTCTTGGATTTAAGATTATAGATCCATGGTGCTTGTTTCTTCCTTTCCATCAGTGGGATATCCATCTTGGGCAGCTTTAAGGCTGTTGGATCTTTAACCATTAGGGTGGCCTGCACGTGGATAAGTAGCATTGGAGAAGGTTTCTTGGCTCCTCAGTAGGGTTGGGTGCCAAAACCTCCCAAATTAGACTTCTGGAGGGATCTTGGTCCAAAGAGGCAACATTTATCTGTCTAGTTTCTGTCTTTATCCCCACTTCCAGAACCCATGGTGCTAGGATTTGGGCCAGATAAGACTATGGAAGAGCCAGAAGAGAGCAAACATCCAGGCTACTGCTCAGTAGAAAAGTGAGGGTTGCTGCTGGGGGTGGACTGGGCTGAGGCTGGCTGCTTCTCTTCTCTCAATATCTCTCTACTCTGTAGTTTTAGTTTGTGGAGTGCTTCTGCCACTTGAAGGTATTTGGTCTCCTAGGGGATAAAGCGATTGTGGGTTGTGTAGCCAGCATCTCTCTCTACCCTGCCTGTTGCTCAAAATGTTGAATGGTCTCCTGGGTCTGTTTTGTGATGAGAGAATTCATGAGACACAGGTGACTTTAGCCTTCATCATTGGGACCTAGTCCATACTGTCAATAGCCAATGGGAGGGTCAGGGTGGGGAAGGACACACTGGCCTCACCTTCCTCCACCAGGCACAGTCTCAAAACCATTGAAAGACTCGGATACAGGTGCTTTTTCTATATAGATTTTAGAGCTAAGCCCCTAACACCAGAGTGAAATTATGTGATAATTACACTTACAGATATTAATGAGGAACATTGCCCAAATGCTGAAAATTAGCTAAGTTGGTTGGAAAGAGTTCATACATTCCAGACGTTCTGTTTCACTGTTGCAGAACTGTCTGCAGCCTGAGCTCTGGCACGAAAGAGGCTGTGAGGACCCATGTCTCTAGAGGTTGCGGTGAATTAGGGACCCAAGCCATGGTATATTTGCGTTGTGTCAGCTGCAATCCTAAAGGCTTTGTGCACTGGCCAGGGAGCGTAAACTCAGTAACATCTATTAATAGGACTTATGTTCATTTTACAAAACTATAGAGTAATACAATTTCACTTAAAAAAAACAATCCACAGTGCAACAAGCCATTTCTGAAGAGTTAAGAAAATAAAATGTAGAATTTGGCAGATTCCCAATGTCTGTATTTATAGTACCACAGAATAATAAATGTTGCTGGGTGTAATGTTAACTACTCAACTAGCCAGAATATATTCAAGTAATCAGGACATTCTTTTTTCATTTGTTTGTTTACATTTTTATTGATTTCAGAGAAGAAGGGAGAGGGAGAGAGAGATAGAAACATCAATGATGAGAGAGAATCATTGATTGATTGCCTCCTGCACGCCCCCTACTGGGGATCGAGCCCACAACCCAGGCATGTGACCTTGATCGGAATCAAACCTGGGACCCTTCAGTATGCAAGCTGACACTCTATCCACTGAGCACACTAGCTAGGGCAGGGCATTCTTATTTACCAACAATCATAGTTCCTTTCTGCTGTTCTAGACAAAGAGTAAGAATGCAGAATAATGGGGGGGGGAATAATTGAAGTAGCAAATGTAAGAATCTTGAGATTGTGTTGCATGACAGCAAATATGCCATAGACATGAAAAGCTTCAAAAAAATGAAGTTTTACATATCTCTCCTTTTCATATGTAAAACTTTAGACAATAAAATAAATAAATAAATAAAAATTAAATAAGACAGAAAAAAAAGTGCCAAGTCATAACTTCATTAGCTAAGATTTTTAATTAGCTTAGATTTTAAATACCTACATCTTTTAAAGTGATAATGTTTGGGTGTTGTCCATAGCGCATCAAAATTTCAATTTCTTCTGAGGGGTCTCTCTTACTTTTGTCAATAACCTAAGAAATAAATAAAACAAATCTCAGAGGAAAAGAAATTATGTTCTTTGACTAAAAATTAATGGTATATTTTCAATTTGATTATAGTTTTGAGCAAATGCTTAAAACTCAAGAATGATGCTTGCCCCATATTATACTTTAACAGTTAAAACTGTCCTATAACGGCAACAATAATAAAAATACCATTTTCTTTAACATTATAGTCCATGTAATTAAAACTACATTAGCTCATAATGTGATCCAAATGTAACAGTAATTGTTACAATTACTCAATGTTAACATAGTACCTTAAAATAAAACTATTCAAAAGCAAGACATTCATGGAATGCAATGCTTCTACAAAATAAAGTCTTGGAAAGAGATTCAAAATGAAAATATTAAGTCTTTAGAGGTTTTTCTCATTTTTTCTTTGCATTCTCCACTAGCCCCACTGAAAAATGTCCATTAGTTAAGTTACATATATATAACCCCCAAAAAGGTAGGTTCAGGGACAATACCTTCACTGCAAATTCCATGTTGGTAACTGTATGTATGCATCGTTTGCAAACAGAATAGGAGCCAACACCAATATCTTCTTTCAACTCATATACCTCACCAAATTGTGCAGCATTTCCATTTATCTGTGTTTTTTTAAAAAAAAATACTGAGAATAATGAAATATTTTCACATTTTTATCTTCTCTTCAAAATTTATACAGATTGGGACAAAAGTAGGTTTATAGTTGTATGTATGGAAAATAATCTATAATAATAAAGCCATAATATGCAAATTGACCAAATGACCGAACAGCAGAATGACCATCCAGACGACCTTCTGGATAGAGGTAGCTGGGGCAGGGAAGGCGGGAGGTGGTTGGGAGACAGCCGGGGCCAGGAGGCCATGAGGAAACCTGAACTGCGATGGCCTACCCTTTCACAAATTTTGTGCATTGGGCCTCTAGTACAATAATCTATCTGTGTAATAGAGGAATACGCAAATTAGCTGGGATGCTGTAATATCACAACTGAACAGCAGGGACTTGAGGTTGCATGGTGCCTGGCTGGGGCAATGGACCTCAGGCCACAACCCCTGCCCAGCGGGACTTGACGGGGGACCTCAGGCCATGCCCCCCACCCGGAGGGGTTTGATGGGTACCTCAGGCCCTCCGCGTGCCCAGCGAGGCTTGACAGGGGACCTCAGGCCATGCCCCCCACCCTGGTGCTGGGCCGGGGGACCTGAGGCTGTGCCCCCTGCCAGGTGGGGCTTGATGGGGGACCTGAGACTATGCCCCCCACCTGACACTGGGCCGGGGGACGGCAGGCCATGCCCATCACCCCGGTGCTGGGCCAGCCTGAGGCTGTGCTCCCCGCCCAGTCGGGCTTGATGGGGAACCTGAGACTCTGCCCCCCCACCTGATGCTGGGCCGGGGGACATGAGGCTGTGCCCCTTGCCCAGAGGGTTTTGACGGGGGTGGGGCTGGCCGGTTCTGGGTCTTCTGTGTTTTTGAAGTGCATGCGGGTGGTGGGCAGGTACTTGACTCTAGGTCCCGCAGCGCACCTCAGACTCTGACAGGAGGGAGATTTTCATATACATTTTACTAATTTTCTTTCATCTCTGACACTTCTATTATAGAGAAAGGGCAAATATTAAAATATTTCTGCTAATTAATTCCCTTTTAATGTGCATGAATTTTGTTTACTGGGCCACTAGTAAATAAATAATACAAGAATAAACTCTATATTTTTCATACTCACAACTGTAAGCATACCTTTGTACCAACCTCTATTCATCCTAAATCTTTAAAAAATCATGAATAATCCATTATAGAATTTTTATCATTATGTATAAATGGCTTAACCAGATCTGAACTGATCCTAAATTGTAGGCTTTCTAGATACCCAAAGACAACACAATAACTAAAGTAGCTTACATACCACCGTTACATTTTTTTGCCAAAAGAGATTACATAAGTATAATTAAAAGTTACTATTGTATGCTTTATTTAAAAACATATGGAAACATCTTTAATTCATTATTATACACAGAAATAAATGAAGTTAAAATTATTATAAATTAATTAAAAATAATGGAAGGAAATAATTATCCCTAAACTAAATAATCTAATTAAGTGGAATTTACCTGAACAATTGGTAATACATCTGCACTTGTGATAGGAGTGATTTTATATTCTTCTGCAATAGAAGTTGAAACAAAGCTGAATCCTTTGAAGAGTTGATGAGCATTAGCACTGGCTGGCAAACCAGGAGAATCTAATATCCAAATAATTATATCTAATTAGAATTATACAGATTTATGTAATATAAAATGTCAGCATTTCTTTGAATATAAATAATAAAACCACAAAAACATTAAATGTTACCATCAGACATACTATATTATTTATTTGATTTATTGTATATTATCTGTCTCCCCACACTACTAAGCAAACTACATGTGGATTATAATTTTTGTCAGTTCGTTCACTGCTGCCTCCTCACTGGTGAGGACATTTGTAGGTATTAAACATTTGTTGAGTTAGTGTATAAAACAGATTCCATCAAAAGTAAACCTCATTAAATTCTAAACTGTAAGAGTCAGAGTGATATATCTCATGTCTTATCTCCTATCCCTGACCCGCTAATACATTATCATGAAAAAGACTTTTAAAACAAAATGAAGAAACCTTTTATCCTTCACTTTAGTCCCTCCTTCTCTGATAAATATTTCCCATTTAAAGGATGCACTTGAAAGGTGGGTGCCCAAGCAAAGCTATATGTGGAATCCACATTTTCATGAGACAAACCAACCGTTTGAAAACATATAATTCATTTAGTTTTTACTTAAGAAGCAAGTTTACTTTTTAAGCATCTAATTGAATAAAATTCCTGATATTACACATGAATATGCATTACCTTTGGGTGTTTTTGCAGTAAATTCAGGATCAAAACAAAAAGTATCATCTGGTTTTCCAGAAGCAGGTTTGAAAGGAGGTTGAACTTCTCTTTTATATAATTTCTAGAAGCAACAGAATAACACAAAAACATAGTAACACATTAAAAATCATCATACTTTGTAAGGGAAACCAGAACATAATACAGAAGAATCACAGTTTCATAAATGGAATTTCAACAAGCTTCAGATACCTGTTAATTAAATTCTAAAATATTTGAGAAACAATGTACAGAATCAAGTGACACCTGGAAACCCATTAGTGATGCCACACATTGCATTTACAAAGAATAATGATGTTGGGTTTTGGATATCAAATATTGTCTTCAATTTTTGCTGGTAAAATAATCATACAGAATATGTTGCAATGTTAACATGGAGAAATAACTAACAATATTAAAATATCTCAAAATTAATAATTAGACTATTTTCAATAACTATTAACTTCACCTAAATATTTCGTTTCATTTAAAATATGCATTAAAGCTTCTGCAGAGCAAAAGAAACCATCTACAAAACAACAAGAGAGCCCACTGCATGGGAGAACATATTTGCCAATGTTACCTCTGATAAGGGTTTAACTTCCAAAATTTATAAGGAACTCATACAACTTAAAAAGAGGATAAAAAATCCAATAAAAAAAATGGGCAAAAGACCTAAATAGACACTTTTCGAAAATGGACATACAGAAGGCCAAGAGACAGAGAACATGCTCTAAGTCACTAATCATCCAAAAGATGCAAATCAAAATGACTAAGAGGTACCATCTCACACCTGTCTGAATGGCTATCATCAACAAGTCAACAACGACAAGTACTGGCGAGGATGTGGAGAAAAAGGAACCCTCGTGCACTACTGGTGGGAATGCAGACTGGTGCAGCCACTGTGGAAGACAGTATGGAGTTTCCTCAAAAAACT
>NW_006297217.1:28150-41731 GCF_000327345.1 Myotis davidii
AAAAAAAAAAAGAAGCAACTCTTCCATCTGCAACAACATGGTGGACATGGAGTGTATTATGCTAAGCAAAATAAGCCAGTTGGAGAAAGATAAATATCACATGATCTCATTCATTTGTTGAATATAATGAACAACATAAACTGAGGAATAAAAATAGATCCAGAGACAGAGAAGCATGGAACAGACTCAAACCTCAGATGGAGGTCAAGGAGGGTGGGAGGGGAGGGGTAAGAGATCAACAAAAGGACTTGTATGCATGCATATAAGTATAAACAATGGACCCAGACAGCAGGGGCATGAGGGTTTGTGCTGGGGGGGGCGGTGGGAGTGGGCAGAGAGAGGTTAATGGGGGGGAAAGGAGACATATGTAATACTTTCAACAATAAAGAATTTTTAAAAAATATGCAATAAAGTTATCACCTAGGGTTCTTATTATAGAAATCCAAAATTTAACCTTGCCATACCATTTAAGTTCCTAAAATTGATATATTAATGAAAGATATATAAAATTTTGCAATATATGAACATCTAATGTTCTGGGAAAATCTACATTGTTTTAAAAGCTCACAGACCTGCCCTAACCGGTTTGGCTCAGCGGATGGAGCGTTGGCCTGTGGACTTGAGGGTCCCAGGTTCTATTCCGGTCAAGGACATGTACCTTGGTTGCGGGCACATCCCCAGTGGGGAGTGTGCAGGAGGCTGCTGATCGGTGTTTCTCTTTTATTGATGTTTCTAAGTCTCTATCCCTCTCCCTTCCTCTCTGTAATAAAATATATTTTTTTTAAAAAGTTCACAGACCCACACAGTAGTAGAAAATTAATAGAATATTATGTAAAGTAATTTTATTTTCATTTTTTATTAAATTTAATGGGATTATATTGATCAACATGAACATATAGGTTTCAGGTGTGGGTTTCTATTGTTATAAGATCTGTATATTGCACCTTGTACCCATTACCCAATCAAATTTTCTCCTGTCTCCAGATACTAGGACACCCTTCCCCTCCCAACATCTTCCCTCTGGCAACCACCACACTGCTATTTGTGTTCACAAGTTTCAGTTTTATATCCCACTCATTAGTGAAATCATATAGGTCTTAGCTTTTTGTGACTGACATTTCACTTAGCACGGTATTCTCAAGTCCATCCATGTTGTTCTTTCTTATGGCTGAGTAGTATTCCATTGTGTATATGTACCACATCTTCTTTATCCAGTCCCCATATTCCAGGACACTTTGGTTGTTTCTAATGTCTTGGCAACCATGAATATTGCTGCAATGAACATAGGGTTCATATGTCTTTGCACAAATATGATTTTGAGTTTTTTGGGCATATACCCATCAGAGAGAACATTGGGTCGTATGGTAGCTCAATTCTCATTTATTTGAGCATTCACCAGAGTGCTTTCCATAGTGGATGTACCAGGTTACATTCCCATCAGAAGTGAATGAGTGTTCACTTTTCTCCACAACCTCTCCAACACTTGTTATTGCTTGTCTTATTCAAAAAGGCCACTCAAACAGGTGTGAGGTGGTATCTCATTGTAGTTTTGATTTGTATTTCCCTAATTGCCAGTGAGGTTGAACATCTTTTAATATATCTATTGGCTGTTTGTATGTCTTCTTGGAAGATGTTTTTTTTATAGCTGCTCTGCTCATTTTTTGATTGGGTTGTTTGTTTGATGTTGAGTCTTATGAGTCCTTTATATGTTTTAGAAATGAAAACCTTGTTGGAGCTACTATTTGCAAATGTCATATCCTATCTGGTTGGCTGCCTGTTTGTTTTGTTGTTGTGGGTTTTTGTTGTTGTTGGTGGTGGTGGTGGTGGTGGTGGTGGTGGTGTTTTTTTGCTGTGCGGTAGCTTTATAGTTTGATATAGTCCCATTCATTTATTTTTGCCTTTACTTCCCTTGCCTTTGGGGTCAAGTTCATAAAATTTTCTCTAAAACCCAGGTCCACAAATTTGGTACCTAAATTTTCTTTGATGTAACTTATTGTATCAGATCTTATATTTAGGTCTTTGATCCATTTTTAATTAATTTTTGTACATGGGGACAAAATGTAATCCAGTTTCAATCATTTACATGTGGCTTTCAAGTTTTCCCAGCATAATTTATTTACTCCATTGTGTGTTCCTGGCTCCTTTGTCAAAAATTATCTGTCTATATACATGCGGATTTGTAGCTGGGCTCTTTATTCTGTTCCATTGATCTGTTTGTCTATTTCTCTGCCAATACCATGCTGTTTTGATTATTGTAGCTCTGTAGTATAATTTGAAGACAGTTAGCATGATACCTCCAGCTTTGTTTTTTCTCAGAATTGTTTTGTCTATTCGGGGTCTTTTGTGGTTTGATGATTTCTCCTTCTATGTCTTTAAAAACTGACATTCTTATTTTGATGGGGTTGCATTAAATCTGTATATTGCTTTGGGAAATATGGGATGAACTATGTTGGTTCATCCAATCTATGAACAAGGAATATTTTCCCATTTGTTGTATTTTTTTCAATCTCTTTTAATTATGCTTTGTAATTTTTAGTATGTAGGTCTTTCACACTCTTAAGTTTATTCTTAGGAATTTTTTTGTTTTTGTTGCAATTGCAAAATAAATTATTTTTTATTGTCTTTTTCTGATGTTTTATTGTTAGTCTACAAGAAGGCAATGGATTTTTGCATATTGATTTTGAATCTTGCAACTTGACTGTATCTGTTTATTGTTTCTAATCATTTTTTTGGTAGAGTCTTTAGAGATTTCTATATACATCATGCCTGCAAAAAGTGACAGTTTTACTTCTTCCCTATTTGGATGCCTTTTATTTCTTTCTCTTGCCTTATTGTTGTGGCTAGGACATCAAGCACTACGTTGAATAAGAGTGGTGACAGTGGACATCTTGTCTTTTTCCTGATCTTAGGGGAAAAGCTTTCAGTTTTTCAGCATTGAGAATGATATTAGCTGAGGGTTTATCACATATGTCCTTAATTATGTTGAGGTACTTTCTTTCTATTCCAACTTTATTGAGTGTTTTAATCATAAATGAATGTTGTATATTATCAAATGCTTATTTTGAATCTATTGATAAGATCATATGAGTTTTATCCTTCCTTTTCTTAATGTGGTTCAGTACATTGATTTATTTGCATATGTTGAACCATTCTTGTGCCCCTGGCATGAACCCCAGCTTATCGTATTATTTTTTGATGTACTGTTATATTTGATTTAACAGTATTTTGTTTAGGATTTTTGCATCTGTATTCATCAGAGATACTGGTCTGTGCTTTTCTTTTCCTGTGTGTTATCTTTACTAGGATTTGGTATCAGGGTTATATTGTTCTCACAGAATGTGTTAGGAAGAATTGCCTCCTCTTTAATTTTTTGAAAGAATTTGAGGATAGGTTTCAAATCTTTGAATGTTTAGTAGAATTCACTGGTGAAGCAATCTGGTCTTGGACTTTTAAAAAAATATATTTTATTGATTTTTTTACAGAGAGGATAGAGAGTTAGAAACATCAATGAGAGGGAAACATCAATCAGATGCCTACTGCACAACCCCTACTGGCCAGTAAGGAGGGAATATGCTAATTGAGTGTCCTGCTCTCAAAGATGGCAGTTCCCACAGCCAATAAGGGAATATGCTAATTGACCATTCCACCCTGAAAGATGGTGGCGCCCACAGCCAATAAGGAGGGTACTATGATAATAGACTGACCCTCCTTCAAAGATCGGAGGTGCCCACAGCCACAAGATGGCAGTGCCCAGTCCTCTCAGCCCCACCAGGGTGGCAGGTGCACAGCAAGCCACTCCGCATGCTTACCTCTGGAGACCCCCAGTCCCCTCAGCCCCCCAGCCACCCAGGGCTGGCCTGAGGCACAGGCAAGCCTAGGATGGTGGCTGTCCAGCCACCCAGAGCCACCCAAGGCTCAAGTAACCTGGGCCAGCCAAGGCTTGCACTACCGGCAGTGGCAGCAGCAGAGGTGTGATGGGCCGTTGCCTTCCCCTGGTTGCTGGGTCTCCTCCTGCCCCTGAGGGCTCCCAGACTGTGAGAGGGGGCAGGCCGAGCTGAGGGACCCCCCCTCCAGTGCATGAATTTTCATGCACAGGGTCTCTCTAATGTTATATAATTCTAGCAACTTATCCATTTCCTCTAGGATATTTAATTTGATGGCATATAGTCTTTCATAATATTCTAGTATGATCCTTTGTATATCTGTGATGTCTCTGTTGACTTCTCTCTCACTTCTGATTTTGTTTATATGGATCTTTTCCTTTATTTTCCTTTGTGAGGTTAACCAGGGGTTTGTTAATTTTTATTAGTCTTTTCAAAGAACCAGGTTGTTCTTTGTTTATTAATTTTTGTATAGTTTTTCTTTTCTCCATACTGTTAAATTCTGCTCAAATTTTTATTATTCCCTTTCTTCTGCTGACTTTAGGTTGCTTTTGTTCTTTTTTTGTTAGTTCTTTAAGCTGTGATGTTAGATTATTTACTTGGGATTTCTCTTGTCTCTTGAGATAGGCCTATAATGATATAATCTTTCTTATTATTGCTTTCGCTGCATCCCAGAAATTTTGATATGTTATATTCTTATTCTCATTTTTATTTATATATCTTTTTATCTCATCTTTTATTTTTTCTTTGATCCAGTCATTTTTTAATAGTATGTTGTTTAATATCCACAGATTTTGGGGTTTCTTTACTTCCTTTTTGCAGTTGATTTCTAATTTCAGGGCATCATAATTAGAGAATATGCTTAGCCCTAGCCAGTTTGGTTCAGTGGATAGAGTGTTGGCCTGCAGACTGAAAGGTTCGATTCCAGTCAAGGGCATGTACCTGGATTGCGGGCACATACACAATTGGAGGTGTGCAGGAGGAAGCTGATTGATTTTTCTCTCTCATCGATGTTTCTAACTCTCTATCCCTCTCGATTCCTCTCTGTAAAAAATCAATAAAAAGTATATTTTTTAAAAAAATAGAATATTCTTAGTATGATTTCAAGCCTCTTGAATTTGTTGATGCTAGTTATGTGACCCAACATATGGTCTATCCTTGAGAATACTCCATGTGCACTTAGGAATGTAGAATCTGATATCCTGAGATGAAAGGTTGAGTTAATGTCAACTATGTCCATTTGGTCTAGTGTTTCATTTAAGGCCAATATTTCTTTATTGATTTTCTTTTTGGTTGATCTGTCTAGAGCTGTCAATGGAGTGTTAAGGTCCCCACCTATGATTTTGTTTGGATTTGTTTCTCCCTATAGTTCTGTGAGTAGCTGTTTTATATATTTCGGTGGTCCTTGGTTGGGTGCATATCTATATTATAAAAGGCCTGTGGCCGTAATGCCATAATGACCACAGAATCAGTCACCCAGAGGTGCATTGATGAGCCTCGTGGCACCGCAGTTCTGGGGTCCCACCTCATGCGGCAGGTCTGGTGTCTGGGGTCCCATCTCGCATGGCAGGTCTGGGATCTGGGGTCTGGTCCCACCTCGTGCTGTGGGTCTAGGCTCTGGGGTCCCACCTCATGCGGTGGGTCTAGGGTCTCACGCGATTTCGGCTCACATGGTGTGACCCATAGGCTCTGATTGCAGCAAGGCTGGTGGCCAGCAGGCAGGCAGGACAGTGGGCAGGTGAGCGTGGCGAGGCACGTGGCTGCACGATTTCGTGTACTGGACTTCTAGTATGTTAAGGAATGTTATTTTTTTCTTCATGTAGTATTCCCTTTATCATTATAAAGTGTCCACCTTTGTCTCTTGTCATCTTGAAATCGATTTTGTCACATATACATATGGCTATAACTGCTTTTCTATAGATTTTATTTGCTTGGAGAATCATTTTCCACCCTTTTACTTTGAACCTACCTTTGTATTTGCAGCTTAGATGTGTCTCTTATAGGCATCATGTGGTTGGATTTTGTTTTATTTATCCACTCTGCTATTCTGTGTCTCTTTGTTGGTGAATTTATACTATTTATTTTACCGTTAGGATAATTACTGATGTATGAGAATGTCCAATAACCATTTTATCTTTTGTTTTCTGGTAGCTCTGTTCCTTCATTGGTTCTTTATGTTTCTGTCTGTGTGTTTTTGTTTGTGTGGTATTCCATACTTCCCTCCGTTTCCAAATTTTTTAAAGCTCTGTCCTGTTTTGAGAATTTTGTGTGTGGTTACCATTAGGTTTCTAAAAAGTAAAGTTTCATATATACCTTAATTTGGTTTTTTTTTAAGTGCATCTCATCTTCATGTTCCTATGCCAGCTTAGACTTTTACCCCCTCCCCTTTTATGTTTTTGTTCTCACAAATTATGCCTGTTTATGCTGTAAGTTTTTGGTGATCTTACTCATAGTCTTGTGACCTTACATTCTTTGTTTCAGGTACAATAAAGCGCTTGAGCATTGCCTGCAATGGCTGTTTTCTGGTGATAAAATTCCTCAATTTCTGCATGTCTGGAACATCTTTATTTCTCTTTTATATTCTAAGGAAAATTTTGCTGAACATATTATTTGTGGCCAGTAATTTCTCTCTTTCTGACTTGTGCCTATTTGCTCCCACTCTCTTCTGACTTGTATAGTTTCTGCTGAGAAGTCTGATGAAATTCTGATGGGTTTTCTTTTGTAAGTCCCTTCCTTCTTTTCCCTGGTTGCTTTGAGAATTTGTCATTGGTCAATAATTTTTGACAGTTTTAATATGAAGAGCGCTGGAGAGGACCTCTTTGGATTGAGGTAACTAGGTGCTCTATTTTCTTCTTGGATTCAAGGATCTAGTTCTTTCCATAGCTTTGGGAAGTTATCATCCACTATTTGTTTTAATAGACCAGCCATGGGCAAACTGTGGCCCGTGGGCTGGATCCGGCCCGTTTGAAATGAATAAAACTAAAAAAAAAAAAAAATAAAAGATCATACCCTTTTATGTAATGATGTTTAGTTTGAATTTATATTAGTTCACACAAACACTCCATCCATGCTTTTGTTCCAGCCCTCCGGTCCAGTTTAAGAACCCATTGTGGCCCTCGAGTCAAAAAGTTTGCCCACTCCTGGAATAGACTCTCTGTAATTGTCAACTCCCTCTCTTCCTCCACTGAAATGCCTATTATTCTAATGTTGCTTTTTCTGATGGTGTCAGATAGTTCTTGTAGACCTCTTTCATTTTTCTTTATGCTCAGGTCTCTCTTTTCTTCCCCATGCGTCATTTCTAGATTCTTCTCTTCGATATCACTAATTATTTCCTCCATCTGGTTGGCTCTGTTTCCTATGCTCAGTAGTTCACTCTTAAACTCATTAATTAATGCTTCTTTTCCAGGATTTCTCATTGGTTCTTTTTTAAAGTTTCAATCCCATTGGTAAAGTACTTGTTTTGTTCATTGATTTGTTTTCTGAGGGCATTGAATTCCTGTCTATTTGCTCACATTCTATTGAGTATTTTTTGAACGGCGATCTTGAAATCTGGCATTTATATCACATCTTTCCATGTGTCCCAGTTTGCTTTTGGGAGATTTTTCATTTTCTTTCTGATCAACCTTGTTACCATGATTATTCAGGGTATTTGCTGTTCTCTTTGCCTAGTCATTTATATCTGTCCATATTAATGGCGGACAATAGCTTCCTGTGAAGAGGCTTTTCAACTATTTTCCAGTAGATTGTGCTGAATTGCAAGAATTTTTAGCTCTGTGATCTCCTAGTCTTGACCCAGGGTTTCCTTAAGACTGTGCAGCTGCAAAGCTTGGAGGATGGGGTTTGTTTTGTCCTTAACATAATGGCAAACCCTGATTTCCCTGAGGTCCTGCCCCACGCACCCCACCTGGGGATCATTATAGAGGGAAACAGCAGTTCTGCTGAAATAGATCTTGGTTTACAGATAATGTGATCCTTGACCCAAATCCAAGAGCAAGGGGAGGAGAATTTGGGAGAGTCCAAATGCCACAGTGCTCTGTGATTCTATTTCTTTGTCAGAAACACCACTGTCCTGACCAACATTAGAGGGTTACAGAACAGAACCCAGTGCTCTGTTAGACATCTCCTCGCTGCTCTGCCTATTGGACTGCACCCTGCAATTCTCTGTTCCTCCAGGCCACAGGCAGCGCCTGCAACCACTGGGTTCCTCCCCTCTCCAGGATGCGCTGAAAGCTCCCCGCTGCAGGGCTGTATCTGTGCTTTCCTCCCTTCTCATATCCCAGTTTATTACTGGTTGCCCACGTTTAGATGTTTCTATGTGCAGGTCTCTCAAGCAGGCCTCTGTATTGAGCAGGGAATTCTTTGTTGAATTATAATTGTTTACGTGTTACATGTTGTAATTTCACTGGGAGAGGCCAAGGGGATCTCTCACACTTCCATTTCTCTTATGTCCACAATTTTCATTTATATTTACATAAACATTCCAGTCTTTTTTATTTAAATCAAGACCAAGGAATATAAACTGTTTAGATATAAAAATGATGGAGCCCGACCGGTGTTGCTCAATGGTTGAGCATCAACCTATAGGTCAGGAGGTCTCCTTTCATTCCCCGTAAGGACACATGCCTGGGTTGCTGGTTCTATGTCCAGTAGGGGGCGTGCATGAGGCAGTCAATCAATGATTCTCTCTAATCATTGATGTTTCTAACTCTCCCTCTCTCTTCTTCTCTGAATACAATAAACATGAAAAAAAAGAATGATGGAAAATAAAAATTTCCAGTTTCTCTAGGTATATAAAAAAGGAAGAATAGAGAAACATTATAAAAAAAAATTTACAAGGAGTTACAAGACACCAAAAGAGGCATGCAACAGATATATGAAAGGGAACTCATATGTACTATGTAATTGAGTGGCGATTTAGGGAATTAATACTAATGATTTCCACAAAAAATAAAAATAGCCTTCTAAAACATGTTCTATAAGCCAGATGTAACAATGATTTAATCAGTTAATAGTGGCCCTCTGTATATGACTTAGAATTTAAGAGATTTTTTTCTTTTGAAAAATATTTCAATACCAATAATAGAACTAGAAAATAAAAAAACCTATGATTATTGATAGTACATAAAATACATAAAGCAATTTGTAAAACAGAAAACAAAATGGGTTTTTCTAAGAAAATATTAGTTTAAGAGTTGCACCTTTAAAAAATTCTTGATAAGACTTAATAGAAATTTGCATGTTTCTATTTTCATGTTCTCTCAAAATTTAGTGAAATATCTGTACAAAAGCATTCACTTATTAAGAAATGTAATTTTTCCTAACACATGACAAAGAACCAATTGAAATTAAATAACATCTTAGATTCTTTAGAATTAATTTGCTATAAGAACTGTGCTATCATTCATCCATTTTCCCCTTTCTCTTCCTCTTCTACATTCTCCAACCTAGAATAGGGGAGAATTTATTTTACCTGTTAGCACATACTTAACAGGTAAAATAAATGAGAAACAAAACCTTACTAAATATCATCCACACATTTACTGGTTCCAGGTAATTTTACTTAAAGTGGTAGCATATCATAACAATTACCTTGAACTATAAGATGTGTGGATGAATTTGGAACAACACAGATGGATATTGAGGGTTATACTAAATGAAATAAGTCAGGTGGTAAAGGACAAAACCTCATGATTTCATTCATAACTGAAATATTAAAAAATGAACAAAACAACAAGTTCATACATACAAACAACAGATTATTGGTTACCAGAAGAAAAGTGGGTGGAGGGGGAAATGGGTAAAGGGGTTTAATTATATGGAGACAGATGGAATCTAGACTTTTGATGGTGAGAATGCTATAGTGTATACCGATATCAAATTATAATGTTGCATACCTGAAACTTATGTTATTAACCAATGTTGCCCCAATAAAAATAATCCCATACTAGTAAAACAAATGAATTTAGTTAACCAGCAAAGTCAATATGTTACAATTTACTCTTCAGCGTTTACTCATATTAAAGTTACTCAGTAACAAATTTTCTAGTGAACTTACATTCCAGTCAATATTTGCAAAAAAATGATGTCTTTTGATTTCCTCAACTCCTTCTGAACCTATAAAAACAGAAAGACTTTTTACTGGTGTAATTTTTTAAAATCTTTATACCTGGCTTTTAAGCTGTGATCTATAAAGAGCAATACACACACTTTATCGATTCCTTGTAGTGAAAGGTTTAAGACATCTCATATTATCTTTTATTATAATTGCTTCTTTCAATTTAATGTGAAAAAATTGAAGCACATAGAACAAAATTAAATATTGAAATGCCTTCCAAATCGAATCAAAATCATGTTTAATACAACTTTGAATTTAGGTACATTTTCTTCATAGTTGAACCTATGACCTCATATCTATAGGTCAAAATAAAAGTACAACATAATAAAGTGACTTTGAAATTTTAACATAAGGTCATAAATAGGGTAGATGAAAGGATTACATCTGGGTCTAGGGTAAGGCTACCTGAAAGTGGCCAAGTAATAAGTTATAGAAACATAATATTTACATTTAATAATATTGGAAGGACAAAACAATTATCTTCAAAAATCAAAAAAGATTACCTATACAAGTCTGTGAACTATTTCAAAAAATGAATGCATATGATATATAATTATATATATATCAAACAGAAATACTGAATAACTAGACCACTCTATTTTTAAATCATCGACATACAGAATTTACTGTAATCATTGCATATACAAAATGCAAAGTTCTAGGTATAAATAGCAGCAGTAAAAGAACTTAAGTCAGAAAACATAAAGTTATAATTATCATCCCAAAGCCTGCAGTATATTGATACAAAAGCTAAGAAAATAAGCAATACCCAATCTATTTGCTGGATTCCTTTTGAATAACATCCTTAGAAGACTTTGTGCTTCAGCACTAAGAAACTGAGGCATTCCAAGTTTTGCTCTGGAAAAGAAGATTTTAGAAAATTTCATTAAAATCTAGCCACACTTCTAAATTTACAAATTTCAAAAATAATTTTAAAGAATGTTTTCACAGTGGTAAATAATGTCCCCATAGCATAAGAGAAGGGAATAAGGCAGTGTGGAAAATGTTATTTTGTGTCAATTTAAATCCACAAGTTTCTCAAAACTGAAAGCAAGAGCACTTGATAAAACCCAGCACCCATTTATGCTAAAAACTCTCAGCAAAGTGAGAATAGAGGAAACATACCACATGTAATGAAGGCCATAAAGGATGAACCCACAGCCAAGATCATACACAATGGGCAAAAACTACAAGCATTTCCCTTAAGACTGGGGACTAGACAGATGTCTGCTTTTAGCACTCTTATTCAACATAGCACTGGAAGTCCCAGTCATAGCAATCACACAAGTAAAACAAATGCCTTCTAAAGTGGAAAGAAGTAAAACTGTCCTTATTTGCAGACGACATGATACTGTATATGGAAAACCCCAAATACACCACCAGAAAACTACTAGAACTGATAAGGGAATTTAGTAAAGTAGCAGGACAAAAAATAAATATTGAGAAATTAGTTGCATTTTTATGCACCCAAAAGGAACTAGGAGAAAGGAAAACTAAGAAAACAATCCCATTTACAATTGCTTCAAAAAGAATAAAATAGCTAAAAATTAATTTAACCAAGGATGTAAAAGACCTGTACTCAGAAAATTATAAGACACTGGAGAAAGAAATTGAAGAAGATGCAAATAAGTGGAAACAAATACCGTGTTAATGGATAGAAAGGATGACTATCATTAAAATGTTCATGTTACCCAAAGCAATCTACAGATTGAATACAATTTCTATTAAGATACCAATAATGTATTTAACAGAACTAGAACAAATATCCCAAAAATTTATATGGAATCATAAAAGTCCCCAAATAGCAACAGTGAGTGATCTTGAGAAAGAAGAACGAAGTTGTACGAATCATACTACCTGATATCAACTATATTACAAGGCCATAGTAATCAAAATAGCATGGTACTGGCATAAAAAGAGACATCTATCACATGATCTCACACATAAGTGGAAATTTAAAGAACAAAATAAACTGATGAACAAAATAGACCCAGAGACATAAATACATGGAACAGAGTGTTGAATCTGAGGGAAGATGGGAGTGGGTGGGTGGGAAGGGATTAACCAAAAAACTTATATGCATATATGTATAAACCATGGACACAGACAATAGTACTAGTATGGTAAAGGCCTGGGGCAGGGGGCAGGTGCAGGCTAGAAGGGATCAATGGGGAAAAAAGGGACATCTGTAATACTTTCAACAATAAAGATAATTTTTTTAAAATAAGAAGAAATAAAAACAGTCATATAGAACAATGGAACCAAATTGACAGCTCAGAAATAAATCCACACCTTTATAATTAATTCATATTTGACAAATGAGACAAAAGCATATAATAGACTTAAGATAGTCTATTAAATAAGTGGTGCCTGGAAAATTAGAAGATACATGTAAAAAAGTGAAACTATACCACTTTATTACACCACACACAAGAATAAACTCAAAATGGACTAAAGACTTAAAATATTAGCCCGGCTGGCATGGTTCAGTGGTTGAACATTGATCTATGAACTAGGAAGCCAGGAGGTTGCAGTTGGATTCCTGGTCAGGGCATATGCCTGGGTTGCAGGCTCAGTCCCCAGTGTGCAGTGTGCGGGAGACAGCAGATCAGTGATTCTCTCTCATTATTGATGTTTCTATCTATCTCTCCTCCCTTCCTCTCTGAAATAAATAAAAAATATTTATTTTTTAAAAAGTCTTAAATGTTAGACTTGAAACCCTAAAAATCCTAGAAGAAAACACAGGCAGTAAAATCTTGTACATTTCTCATAGCGATATTTTTTTCTGATATATATCCTTGGGCAAGGGAAACAAAAGAAAAAAATAAACAAATGGGACTACATCAAACTAAAAAGCTTTTGCACAGGAAAGAAAACCATCATCAAAATTAAAAGACAACACACTGAACAGGAGAACATATTTGCTGATACATCTGCTAAGGCTTTAATATCCAACATTTATAGTGAACTTACAAACCGCAAAATCAAAAAACAAACAAACAACACAAAACAATACAATCAGAAAATGGGTGAAGGAACTGAATAGACACTTTGTCAAAGAGGACATGTCACTGATCATCAGAGAAATGAAAATTAAAACCACAAAGGGATATCATATCATACCTGTTTGAATGGCTATCATCAACAAATCAACAAACAAGTGTTGCTAAGGATGTGGAGAAAAGGGAACCCTCGTGAGCTGTTGGTGTGAATGCAGATTGGTGCAGCCACTGTGTAAAGGTGTATGGAGTAAACTCAAAAAGTTAAAAATGGAACTGCCCTATGACCAATTGATTCCACTTTCTGGGAATTTAGCTGAAGACACCCAAAACACAAATTTGAAAAAAGAAAATGTGCACCCTTATGTTCACTGCAGTATTATTTACAATAACCAAGTTTTGGAAGCAGCCCAAGTGTTCATCAGTAGATGAGTAGATAAAACAGCTATGGAATACTACTTGGTCATAAAAAATGAAAAGGGAAATCTTGTCTTTTTGGACAGTATGGATGGACCTAGAGAGCATTATGCTGTGAAATCAGTCAGAGCAAGACGAGTACATATGATTTTGCTCATATGGGGAACCT
>NW_006297217.1:41817-42605 GCF_000327345.1 Myotis davidii
AAGATATTGAGTGAAAAAGAAAAAAGACTGGAAAAACTCATAGACACTGACAACAGTGTGGTGATTGTGGGAGGGGTGGGGTGAAGGTAGAAGAGCATATAAGGGGGATAAATGGTGATAGAAAAAAATAATAAAATAAAGAAAAAACTGAAAGTAAGATATTCTTCCCATAAGAAAATAACGTAGTGCTTACACTTACTTTAATATCATATTCATGGTCTCATTTCTGTCTTTACCTTGAAATGGCAGTGTACCAGTAAGCATTTCAAACTGAAACAAACAAAAACCAAACAATCAATTTCGCACAAGTTAGAGACTTGTAATATGTGATCATCAAATCATACAGGATCTGCATGACAGCACATCAAAATAGGAGCAAAAGAACGAAGTCACTTAAGGAAGTATACTTCTGGTACCCTACTATATATAACTCAATTGGTAGATGACTTGTAGCAAATGAAATCAACCAATTTGTTTCAGTCCTGTTGGATTTGGTTAAGTTACCAAAGAAATTTGGAAATAAACACATTGTAGAAACAAATATATGCCTTTAAAGAAAGCAATTGAACTGACAAAGGAAAGTAAAAATAAGCATAAAACCATTTCAAATTCATAAATGATCAAGAAAGATTTAACCATTCTTGCCCTGGCTGGTCTTTTTAGTGGTTAGAGCATCGGCCCATGCACCAAAGGGTTCGAGTTTGATTCCTGGGCAAGGGCATGTACCTGGGTTGCAGGTTCGAATGTATGCGGGAGGCAACCAGTCAATGTGTCTCTCTCACATCAAT
>NW_006297217.1:42626-43075 GCF_000327345.1 Myotis davidii
TGCGCCCTTATGTTCACTGCAGTATTATTTACAATAACCAAGTTTTGGAAGCAGCCCAAGTGTTCATCAGTAGATGAGTAGATAAAACAGCTATGGAATACTACTTGGTCATAAAAAATGAAAAGGGAAATCTTGTCTTTTTGGACAGTATGGATGGACCTAGAGAGCATTATGCTGTGAAATCAGTCAGAGCAAGACGAGTACATATGATTTTGCTCATATGGGGAACCTAATGAACAAAGTGCACTAATGAGCAAAATAGGGACAGACTCATAGAGAGCAGGCTGACAGTGTGTGTGGGGGGGGGGGGTGTAGGGAGGGGCGGAGGGATTGAGAAAAAGAGAAAAAAACCACGGACACAGACAACAGTACGCTGTGGAGGAGGGTATATGTGGGATAAATGGTGATGGAAGGAGATCTGAGTGGGGTGGTGAGCACAGAACAGGGAA
>NW_006297217.1:43167-46281 GCF_000327345.1 Myotis davidii
TAGGATTGTAGAAACAAATATATGCCTTTAAAGAAAGCAATTGAACTGACAAAGGAAAGTAAAAATAAGCATAAAACCATTTCAAATTCATAAATGATCAAGAAAGAGATTTAACCTCTTGCCCTGGCTGGTCTTTTTAGTGGTTAGAGCATCGGCCCATGCACCAAAGGGTCCGGGATTTGATTCCTGGTTAAGGGCACATACCTAGGTTGTAGATTCCATCCCAGGCCCCAGTTGGGGAGCATTTGGAATATAACCAATTGATGTCTCTCTCTCAAATCTCTCTCTCTCCCTCCCTCCCTTCTACTATCTCTAAAACGCAATGGGAAAACAATCTTCTGGTGAGGATTAACAAAAAATGTTTTAACCAATCTCTTTCCCCTCACTTTTCTAAAAACAGAAACAAACAAAAAAAGAGAGAGAGAATACACACACACACACACACACGAATAATTTAAAAAAAGAAAAACACTGACACAGTTGCACATATCATAAGGAAACATTTTCCCTAAGAGATTTAATTGCAATGCACACAACTAGAAAATTAATTATGCTATAAAAATACTATGTCCACAAATAAAGATCATGGTTCATTAAAATGTTTTATATACCTAATACTAAAATCTTAAACAGATTCAATAATGGCTTTAGCCTTAGTCCTCTGTTCTTTTATGAAATACAACCTTAGTTATTAGCTTATCCATTCACTCTCTCCTATACCCTTATGACTCTCAAATCTTATCCAGCCTCAATCTCTCTCAAGCCCCAGTTTTGCCTCCCATATTGATAGTAAAGGTTATCAACTGGAAACAGAAGAGGTAGCAATGGGAATCAAAAAAGAGAAAAAAAGAAAGCAATTGTGGTATAAGGGGATCATTTCTCTCAAGCTCCAGTCCCCCAACCCCCAAAATTTGAAATGTCTTTAACAAGCCCTGGAAAGGTAGCTAAGTGGATTAGAGCATGGTCCCAGTACGCCAAGATTGCTGGTTATATCAATGGTATAACCACCCAATGAATGAATAAATAAGTAGAACAGCAAACAGATCTTGTTCTCTCTCTCTCTTTAACTCCCTTTCTCTGTCCCCTTGGGAGTTCAGTCACTGGCCATGATGTGCACTGACCACCAGGGGGTGGCACAGAACATGGTGGGTGACCAGGGTAGGTGGTAGGGCACTGAGAGAGTGAAGGAAGGAGGAGGCAGGGAGGCAAGGGGAACCATGTGGTGGCAGTGGGAGGCAAGGCGGAGAGGTGGGGAGGCAGGAAGGCAGTGGGGGAAACCACACAGTGGCAGTGCTGGCAGCGAGGGAAGAAGGAGGCAGGGAGGCAGGGAGGTGGAGAACCTTATTGGCCCTGATCGCTGGCCAGGTCTAGGGACCCTACCCATGCATGAATTTCATGCACAGGGCCTCTAGTGTTCTGTAATCTTACAATTGTCTTGTAAGGAGACCTTGTTGATTTTCCTACTTCTAGATTCCTCCATTTACAATCCACTTATATAATTCTGTCCAGGCTCATCTTCTTAACATTCATGTTTCCTATAATTACCATCCTATTTAAGAATCTGCAAAAGTTTCCTGCTACAGAGAGAATTGCATGCAAATGCTTAAGGTTTATAGCCTCATTTCCTCCACTCTCACACACATTCTTCAATACTACTCTAGTCAACAGGTTCTCCTTACTAATATGATCACAATATTATCCTTGGCACACAGCTATTTACATGTTATCCATATTTCAGGGCTTAGTTTAAGTTCCACTTTTCCTATGTCAACTTATATTAATTTTATCCTGAATTCCTAAGGTACTTTTGGGCAATTTATTTAGCTACTCCAATTGTTTCCCAATTGGACTGTATGCCTCCTTAGGTCATGGAAAATGCCAAATAATGCACGTATATTCTGTTCCCACACAACTGCCTTCCCTAAATGCCAGTTTTTTAATGGGTACTTAATATACTGATGTGTCATATTGAGTGTTATGCAGTGATAAATAGGCAAAATGTATTATCAAGCTTCAAAAGCAAACTATTTAATTAGATAGCCATTCATATATCATCCTAATTAACACTGCAAGTTATATGCTAAATCTTATACCAAATTAGTTCATCAGGATGTCAGCTGTAGTAGATATTGAGGAAGACAAAGAGTAGTATAGCACATGGTTGCTCTCCTCAAAAGGTTTATAATTTTTCTAGGGAAATACTTGAAACAATCCTATCTACTTATATAAAAACCCTGAGTGGTGTTCATCACGACCAAGTGGAAGGAAGTCAGTTCTGCAGAGGTTGTCTTGGCAACAGCTGTGCCCTCCCCCAAGGTATTTCCTGGAGCTGTTGCCTGTAAGGGTGGGGTTTGAGGCAGAAACCCGCCCTGGGAGCATGGAGGCATATCTTTCTAAAGTATGCCGCACCAGCACAGACAAGGGTGAACCTGAGTGTGGGGGGTGGGCTGAAAGGCATAGAAAAGACAGACAAGAGAATGAAAGCCGGGTCTTGGCGGGACTCTGCTTCTCTGAGAGACAGCGACCACACCCACAGCCATGCCTTTATTTTATTTCTCAGGTGATTCCAATGTGCAGCCAAGGTTGAGAACCACTGCTAAGATAATATTAAAAATATATCTAAATGTGAAATTCTTTGTCCAAAAAATGAGCATGTTCAAAACTTAAATGAAGAAAATTTGTATATACTTGATGGAGATTTTCACACATATTTGAGTGATGATTCCATTGATTCCACAGATGATGCTTTTCTGAAAAGGAAAATTTTCCCATCGAATTTTTTAATAGTATTACTCCCACGGGAATGCCGTGTCATAAATTAAAATTGCAAGTGGGTGTAATCATCATGCTATTGAGAAATCTCAATAGTAAACTTTGTAATGGTACCAGATTTATTATAAAAAGATTATGATATAACATTAACAAAGCTGAAGTATTAACAGGATCTGCACAGAGAGAGACTGTTCTGATTCCAAGAATTAATTTGTCCCCATCTGACACTGGCCTCCCATTTAAATTGATTCGATGACACTTTCCCGTGATGCCAGAATTAGTGATGCTATTAATAAATCACAAGGAACCAACTCTAGACAAAGTAGGCATATTCCTACCTGA
>NW_006297217.1:46995-58095 GCF_000327345.1 Myotis davidii
GTGTATGGGTGGGTTCCCTCAGCCTTGTTGCGCCCTCTCGCAATCTGGGACTCCTCTGGGGATGTTGGAGAGCTGGTTCTGGTTTCGGCAATGACTGGGAATGACTGGTCACTATGACACTCAATGCAGGAGCTGCCCCTGCTGGGCAGTGCGCTCCCACAGGTTGAGCTCTGCTCAGCCACAAGACAGGCTGAGGGCTGCCAGCATAGAGGTGGTGGCAGGAGCCTCTCCTGCCTCCTCAGCAGTGCTAAGGATGTCTGACTGCAGCTTAGGCCTGCTCCCCACTGGCAAGTGGACATCCCCTGAGGGCTTCTAGGCTTCCAGAGGGATGTCTGCCTGTCAGCTTAGGCCCAATCCCTGGGGGAACAGGCCTAAGACAGCAGGTGGACATCTCCCGAGGGGTCTAAGGCTGGGCTGAGGGAGGGCACAGGCTGGGCTGAGGGACCCTCCCTCCTCGAGTGCACAAATTTTTGTGCACTGGGCCTCTAGTTTGACTATAATAAAATATATGGTAAGGTATTAAATTCTGTAATAAGTAAAATGCCATATGTTTACTAAACATAGTTTTCTGAAATCTAAAAACTGGTAGATTTTTTATATTTTTTATTATAGTTAAAATACAATCTTAAATTAGATTCAGATATATCACATAATGATAAACATTTATATACCTTTAAAGTAAACACCTATCATTGTACAAAGTTATTCTCATATTATTGGCATTCCCTATGTTATATGTGTTATAACACACTCATGACTTATTTTTTGTAGTTCTTAATTCCTTTCACCTTTTTCACCCATCCACCACCAACTTCCCCTCAGGTAACCACCAGTTTGTTTTCTGTATCTACTATCACTAAACCGATGAACAAAAAGCACTGGCAAGGATATAGAGAAAAGGGAACCCTAGTGCATTGTTGATCACACTGCAGACTTATGCAGCCACTGTAGAAAAGAGTATGGAGTTTCCTCCAAAAATTAAAAATGGAACTGCCTTTTGATATAGTAATCCCACTTCTGGGACTATATCCTAAGAATCCCAAAACACCAAGCAGAAAGAATATATGCACCCCTATGATTATTGCAGCATTTTTTTACAATAGCCAAGATCTGGAAACAGCCCAAGTGTCATCAGCAGATGAGTGGATAATAAAGCTGTGGTACATTTACACAATGGAATGCTACATGGCTATAAAAAAGAAGGAACTCTTACTCTTTCCAATAGCATGGACGAACCTGGAGAGTATTATGCTAGACAAAATAAACCAGTCAGAGAAAGACAAATACCATCTGGAATCTAATGAAAAAAATAAACTGACAAACAAAATGGAACCAGAATCATAGATACATGGAACAGTCTGGTTGGTGCCTGTGAAAAGTGGGGGAGGGTGACTGGATAAAGAAGGTGAAGGTATTAGCTAAATAATATATATGCACACTCCATGGACACAAACAACAAGGTGATGAAGGCCAAGGAACGGGGAGGCACAGATGGGTGGAGGTGGGCAAAGTGAGGGAGTGTAGGGGACCTGCAATTATGTGAACATTAACATTTTTTAAATAAATATTACTAAACTGAAGAAAAAAAGAAATCAGAACACCAAAATCCTAATTCATATCCTATAACAGCTAGACAAACACAACTTTTTAAATGATAATCATGAATTATTAGAACTCTATTCTCACCTGACATCTCACAAATTTTAAATTAAAATTCTATATTTTCTTTTATATTAAAAAGATAGATAATAAATTAAAGTTCTAAGCAGTATTAATTTTATATTATCAGAATTTTTTAAAATAGCACTACTTACCATAAGTACACCATATGACCACCAATCAGCACTCTGGGAATGACCTCTCCTATTTACTACTTCAGGAGCCATATACTCCACCGTACCACAAAATGAGTAGGCCTTTTTTTCTTGATCTACTGATTCTTTGCTGAGTCCAAAATCTGTAATAACATTGTTACACAAAAAATATATCTGAAGATCTTCAGAAAATAGAAAATACCAAAAGAAACAAAATTATGTATTTAAACCTTAAAATTATTCATGGATGGATTGTAATTACTCTTAAGCTATGATACAAATAATGAAAAATAGGTTGTATTTAATAATAAGAGCATTTAAAGATTTCCAGTTACATATCATCTCAAAACATATTTTCATGTCTATACTTGAATATCATTCAACAATTTTGAGACAACAATAATTAAACCAAAGCTGTCATAGTGTTTAAAATGTAAGACAAAAAAAGAGGTAATAACTTAAACTTTTTAAAATATTGAAAAAGTTTATTTTGCTTTGGCTTTGTTGTTTTTCCATTTTTGTTTAATGCCTTCAAAGAACTAAAGGTATCAATACATAAAAAATAATCTCATTTCTATGTATTAGCAATGAAAAATTAGAAGTTGAAATTTTAAAAATACCATTTATAATACTGCCAAAAAACCAAAACCAAACCAAACAAAAACACACCCTTGAAATTCATGGGTCTAAATATACAAAGTATATGCAAATCTGTACAATGAAAATTTGAAACATTGATGAAAGAAAACAAAGTAGATGTAAGTATATGGAAAGATATACTATGTGTATGGTTTGGAAGAATCAATTCTGTTAAAGATGTCAATTCCCCCAAAACTGATCTAAAGATTCAATTAAACTTTAATAAAATTCTTAGCAAGATTTATTTTTTAGAAATCAACAAGTTGAATTTAAAATTTATATTAAAAGATAATAAAATAGCCAAACAATTTTGAAAAAGAATAACAAATTCAAAGGACTTACATTAACTAGCTTCCGTACTTATTATAAAACTACAGTAATCATGACAGTGTGGTAATGAAGAAAAGCTAGACATGTAGATATAAATAAATGAACAGGACAGCATCCAAGAATAGACTGACACATACAGTCAGCTCTGCTATAATGTTTGTTTTATAAATGCAAATTTTATCCAATGGAATTGATACCTTAGGAATCAATTTGAGGATAACACAATTTGAATCTCAAATTTCATGTGCAATTTTGTTTGCAAGAAGCCCTAGATAAAACACTAAAAACTGCACCTAGATGATCCAAGCCATGTAGAAATACATACATACACACACCACAACATCTACCAGCGATTTCAGCTCATCATGTGTGTTATGAGCCATTCTGTTGACCTGTAGTGCTACACTTTCCTCTCAATTCCAGATAATCTACCCTCCACTACTTTATAATAATGTACAAACTACAAACTTTCTTACATTAATTCTACAAGCAAATTTAAGGATTTTTCAAGTTAAGGTAGCATGTTTATTGTAGTATTTATGTAACCTTAATAATTTAGAACATGTAAAACAATGCTATCATTTTTATTCATTTCCTATATTTCTCAAATGTGTCACTGGTTATTTAGATTACTGCTAAGCCTCTAACCCCATTTTTGTCATAAGCTTTATTCTTTTTATTATGCACTAATGCATAATGCAATAATTTTTAAGATCACAGGTGTTGCATTATAATGAAACTGGCTATATATTGTGAATTGATTTCTGACAAAGGCTTAAAAGCAATTCCATGAAGAAATGTCAGTCTTTTCAACGAATGGTGCCAGAACAATAGGATATTGATATAAAAATATATCCTCAAACTATACATAAACATTAATTCAAAATGAATCACGGAATTAATGTGAAATGTAAAACTTAAAGTTGTAAAATTTCCAGAAGTAATATAAGAGAAAATATTTGTGATCTTGGATTCGGAAAATATTTCTTAGATACATCATCAAGAGTATAATTTATAAAAGAAAAATGTTGAAAACTGAACTTCATGGAAATAAAAAACTGATTTTCAAAAGTTACCATTCAGTAAGTGTAAAAGAAGCTATACATTGAGAGAAAACATTTTCAAATCACATATCTGATAAATGACTTGTACTTCAGGGTATATTAAAACACTCAGAAATTCAATAATAAGAAAACAATTTTTTAAATGGAAGAAAGATCTGAACAGACACATATACAAAGACATAAATACATAAGAAGATGGTCAATATCATTAGTTATTAAGGAAATGCAAGTTAAAACCACAATGAGATACTACTACATGCCCATTAGTAGAGCTAAAATAAAAAATGCTGGCAGTAACAATAATGGGTATATACAAAGCAACTGGAGCTACACTGCTAATGGGTATGCAAAATGGTACAGACACATTGGAAAACATTTTGGAGGTTTCTCATTAAGGGAAACTTAAACTTACCACATGACGAAGCAACCCACTTCTTTGGTATTTACTCAAGTGAAATAAATGCTAATGTTCACGTAAAACCTGTACATAAATATTTATGGTGGCTTTATCCCTTACTAATGAATTCAACAAGAAATAACCCAAATGCCCCTTGATTGGAGATCAAACAAACCATAGCATCATTATAAAATAGAACACCACTCAGCAATTTTTAAAAAGTTATTGATACATGCAAAAATAAGGATGAATCTCAAATTTACTACACGAAGTAAATGAAGCCAAACTCAAAAGATTGTAAATGCTAAAGTTTATTTACATTGTGGAAAAGGCAAGCATAGGGCCAGAAAGCAGATTGGTCATTGTCTATGGGTAAAGAGAGGACTATATAATAAAAGGCTAATATGCAAGCCAACAGAACTGTGGAACGACCGGTCACTATGATGCGCATTGACCACCAGGGGGAAGATGCTGAATGCAGGAGCTGCCCCCTGGTGGTCAGTGCACTCCCACAGAGGGAGCGCTGCTCAGCCAGAAGCCAGGCTCACGGCTGGCGAGTGCAGCGGCAGTGGCGGGAGCCTTTCCTGCCTCCATAGAAGTGCTAAGGATGTCCGACTGATGGCTTAGGCCTGCTCCCCAGGCCTAAGCCGGCAGTCTGACATCCCCTGAGGGTTCCCAGACTGTGAGAGGGAGAAGGCTGGGCTGAGGGACCGTCCCCCCGCCTCCCATGCACTGGGCCTCTAGTTAACTTATAATGGGGAAATTTGGAAGGGAGTAATGGAACTTTTAATATCTTGATGATGGTGATGGTTTTAAGACTGTATGCATTTGTCAAAGCTTGCAAAACTATATGTGAAAGAGTAATTTTTCTTAAACTCTGTATTTTGAGACTACTACAAATTTATTGCAGTTATATGGAATACTACAGAGATCCTGTTTACCCTTCACCCAGTTTCTCCCATGGTGACATCTTATAAAAACTATATTATAATATCACAATATTGACAATGATGCTAATAAGATGCAGAATAATTCCATCACCATAAGGATCCAAAGAGTAAGTTTTACTTTGTGTAGGTTATATCTTTATTCTATAAGTAAAGAAAGCTATAAGCCCAAATTGTTTTATAAATAAAATATCAACATTAATACTTAATTTTCAAGGTCCTAGAAAACTGATTTTCTAATCATGCTCAATATTTTCATTGAAGTGAAATAAGGCAGTCAGTGAAAGATAAATACCATATGATCTCACTCATTTGTGGAATATAAAGAACATTATAAACTGATGAACAAAAAATAGATACAGAGGCAAAGAAGCATCGAACAGACTGTCAAACTATAGCAGGAAGGCAGGGGAGGGTTGGTGGGGCGGTAAGAGATCAACCAAAGTGCTGGGAGCCAGTCCATCCTTGCTGTTTCAAGGGACCTGGCATAGACTTGTATGCATGTATATAAGCATAACCAATGGACGCAAGATACTGGGTGAGGGCATGTGCCTGGGGGTAGGCAAGGTCAATGGGGAAAAAGGAGCTATATGTACTACTATTTGTAATACTTTAAAAATAAAATAAAATTTAAAAAAAAGGTTAAGAAAAGAAAAGAAAAATAACTATTTTTGTATAATAACTAAATATATTATGATATTCAGTATATTTAAAAATAATTTCAATGTCCTACTACGTTATTTCTCTATATTTTGAGACTTTAAACTTTACACAACCAATTTAAAATGTAAATGTAATAAAAGTTCATCTTCAAGTTCATTTCAGCTGAATATGACAACCCTGTAGAGAAGAACATTGACATTGTTGGACATCCCAGAGAGAAGAAAGGGAAGATAATTTTCTTATCCTTGATCACTTTTCAGAGATTCATGCCACTTCTTAGAGGTCTTTTGTGGTACTATTTCTGAAAAAAATATTTAACACTAGAATTTGCTCAGCAATGAACTGAACATTTATTTTACAATATTACGGGTTAGCTACAAGATTTTAAATATATATAATAATCAGTGGTTTTTCAAAGTCACTAATTTGAAATAAAAATAAAATGTAGAAAACAGCTAAATCAAGGTTTCTTTGGGTGGTGGGGGCCATGAGGAAGTATATTTGTGCAACCATAAATGACTGTTTAGACTTTAAATTTTAAAAGCACACCCAGAACAAAACAATTTAATGAGTATGTATTATTAGTAAAGGTAATCTCAGTGATTAATTTGCAAATAACAATAAAAATACTTAAAATTATTTTCTTACATATACATTTTCTCTTAAACATTCAGCTAAAGCACAATGTGATTTAAATTTCTGACACTGTATAGATTCTTTTGAAGCATCCATCTTATATAAAAACTGCTGTTTGAAATTTTAACCTGACAGTATGGCTTCTGTAAATGCTTGCTTGCTTAAATAATAAGGAAAATGAGACTACTCCCATTCCAGAGAGGCCATAAACTATGCCTCAGACAGAGTTGTCAGTGCTGACACTAGGCCAGGCCTTGATATATGGTCTCATGGCCCCTTCCCAGTATGGAGGCCTTCTTTTTCAGAAGGCCTGGAAGTCTCATTCCAAATTTGGTATACAAAGGACTGGAAAAAGTATAAGTAAAGAGAGTTTCCTCCATGTTGAGGAGCCAGAATTTGAAAGACACATCTTTCTCTGGCCCTGCACAGAATTTAATAATAAAATGTAACTCCCTTTCTCTAAGCTTGGCTTGGTTTTTCTCTGGTCTTCTGCACCACTTTCC
The DNA here is from genome assembly GCF_000327345.1 of Myotis davidii. Lineage (NCBI taxonomy): Eukaryota > Metazoa > Chordata > Mammalia > Chiroptera > Vespertilionidae > Myotis > Myotis davidii. The sequence goes on from NW_006297217.1 coordinate 53,989, forward strand.
TTCTTTATATAAAAATTACTCCTGAATTATGCCCCTCAGAAATATATAACTGTAACCACAGACAGTTAAAATCAATTGTGTGTTCAATTTATAATTTGTAATGGCATATTATGAGTAAACATTTTTATAAACTAGTGAAGTCATATTATACAGTTTTTATACATAGTAGTGGGGGTATTAGATAAAAAAATTAAGACATGAAGACGTTATAAGTAATATACAAGCAAATATGCAGATATGTTTGGGGTATCCACTCTCATTCTACTTCAGTACTTCTGCTATACAAGCATAATCTTAGTATGAGGTAAATCAAGGTCAAAGCACAGTCATATCATGGAACCTTTCTACAGTCCACTGACATTCAGAGCAACCTGTTAAACATTAGGTTCATTCTGGTATCTGAAGTAATTTTAAAGTGTACTTGTAAAAATAATGTATTGCCCTCTACTAAGATTATTCTGGGGAAACTCAGAATGCTGATGAAGGCCCTACTTAGATGAGACACTCCTAAATCACGACAGCCCACTGCTATAAATGACAAATAGTTATTAATCTGGTACTTTTGACTATAGTATTCAAAATAGAAAGAAATATAAAGAGAATGAAGGAAAGAGGGCTTGAGGAGGGAACACCCATAGAAGGTAAGAAAGCAAGAAAGGAAAGGGAGAAAAAGAAGACAAGAAAGAGAAAGAAAGGAATACATAATGGAAAAATGAAGAATAAAAAGTATTCTTAAGGAAGTAAGAAGATGGCGGCGGAATAGGCAGACACGTCCCAGGGCTTGTCCTGGAGCAAATAGAATGAGCAGCTGAAACAAATAACATCCGTCCCGAATTGGTGAAGGACACTCAGCTGGTGAGACAGTTTGCAGCCTGGAAGGGCAGAGTTCCCCTGGAAAGGTAAAAACCAGGTCTGGGCAGGAAAGTTTGTCAGATCTCTGAGCCCAGAGGGTCAGACGGAAACCTCGCGGCACCCAGCCGTGTCCCTTGGGACAGGTACAGCCTCTGACTAGGGAAAGGAGATTCGCAGGACTGTTGGTGCTGGGGGATTTGAGATCTGGGTGCCATAATTACGAAAGACTGAGCCCAGAGGGGGCAGCCTGAAGCACTGACCAGACCATGCAGTGCTGGTAAGAGAGGAGCTTACAGAGACTCAGTCTTCCTCGTTTCTGTGGCCAGTGTTTGTTTGTTTTCACTGAACCCTGTTCATAGGACATTTCAGATATAGACACTCACCCATGCTGAGGAGTGGGAGAAGGTGTGGACAAGTGGAATCTGGGGAGAGGCTGGGGAGAGAAGGGGGTCCAGGAGAGGTGGCAGCAAGGTGAATGCTGAGTCATACCTGAGCCCAGGACTTGGGCAGCCATTTTCTCCTGAGGATATAACTCCCCCCTCCAGCCCCCAGGCAAGGAATTCAGCCACACCCAGATTCCATCCTGAATGGTATGAAGGATTAAACAAATCTGATTAGGCTCTGGGAGTTAACAGGCTCTGGTCTATAGAGGGACCTTCAGTCCCAGAAACAGGAAAAAAAAAATCACAGACATTCCAGAAAACTAGGATCTTAAGCCAGCCAAAGGAATGGCATTTCAATTTTTCATTTTTATTTTTTATTATTATTTCGCTAGCTCTTTTTTATTTTCTCTTTGTTTTCCTTTTTTTTTGTTTGCTGCTCTTTTTTTGCTTTTTTTCTTTGTTTTCCCTTTTTGTTTGTTGCTTTATTTTCTACTTCTTTTCACATTATTTTTTAATCATTCAATTTTATCTTATTTTTACTTGTTATTTTCTATTTTATACAATTTTTTAAATCACTTTTTTGTAAATATATTATTTTGTTCCCCTTCTGTCTCTTCTTATCTACTCATCCCTTTTCTACTTCCTCTATACTGAAGTGAGGTACTCCCCATATTTATCCAATTCTTAACCTTATTTCCTGTATATCAGCTCAGCCTCTACAGATTCTGCCCTCACCCTCCCTACTGGGTGTTTGGTGTTTGTATGTATTTGTTTGGTTTATCTATTGGTTCTGTGGTGTGCGCTCTCTCTCTCTCTCTCTCTCTCTCTCTCTCTCTCTATATATATATATATATTTTCTCTTTTTTTTTTTCCGTTTTCTTTTCTCTCCTATCTTTTTTTCTCTCTCTTAGATATCATTTGTGCTCTCTCTTCTCTCCCCCAATTATCTTTTCTCGGGTGGTTGCTTATATTGGCGTTATCAGTGCTGTGAGTACATTCATGCTTTGTTCCCTTTGGGTCATGTCTTGTTAAGATGAATTTTATCCTGTCTAGCTAAAGTGCTAGAGAGCAGACACCTGGAGAGGAGACTTCATTAAGGAACGGGTCAATTACACTCTAGACCCAGCTACAGAGGCAGGAAGAAGGCAGCAGGGAGGGAAAAAAGAGGAGTGTGTTGTGTGTGTGTGTGTGTGTGTGTGTGTGTGTGTGTGTGTGAATGAGGCACAGTTAGACCCCCCAGGACCTTCGGGGGCAGGCTAACCGGGCTAGCCTAACTAGGCAGCCTCTGCTACCATTGCAAACAGGAACAGGAGGCCAGCTCCTCTTCAGAGGCCTGGCCTTTTCGAAGGGGAGAGCTGATGCAACTGAGAGCCCAACCTCACCTCTACCCAGGGTGCCCTCAGGTAACACTTGGGACTCTACAGCCACCCCTGCCAGGGACCTGATACCTCGGCTGTGGTCCCACGGTCACCGAGAATCCAGCCACCCTCGGCGCAGGTTCCTGTGAGTTCTGAAGCACGCTCCCCTCTGACCAGCCCAACGCTTTAGTCCAAGGCACTGCAACCACGTGAGCAGCATGCTCATGTGTCCTGCCCCTGTCCAAGGAGGAGCAGCTGTGTGAGCGGCCCACTCCCCCCGTCCGAGGAGCAGCAACCATGCAAGCAGCCCGACCCCTCCGAGGCGGAGCAGCTGCGCACAGCCTGCACCCTGCACCAGTCCAATGAGCAGCAGCTGCACAAGCATCTTGCCCTCGTTCAAGCAGCAGCAGCCGCACAAGCAGCCTGCCCAATCCGAGGAGCAGCGGCTGTGTGAGCAGCCTGCCCCCATCCGAGGCGCAGCAGTTCTGCAAGTGGCCCATCCCCATTTGAGGAGCAGCAGCAGCCCACCTTGGTCCGAGGAGCAGCAGCCACATGAGCAGACCGCCCACGTCTGAGGAGTGGCAGCTCTGCACAGCACACACCGGTCCAAGGAGCAGAGCCACACAAAGCCTGCACCTGTCTGACGAGCAGCAGTTGGGTGAGTGGCTCATCCCTATCTGAGGAGGAGCAGCTGTGCAAGCAGCCCACCCCTATCCAAGGAGCAGCAGCCTTGCAAACAACCTGTCCAAGTCCAAGGAGCAGTAGTCCCACAAGCAGCTCACCACATCAGAGGAACAACAACAGTGTGCAGCCAGCCCCCATCCAAGGAACAGCAGACGTGTGAGAAGTCCGCCCCAGTTCAAGGAGTAGCAGCTGCGTGTGTAGCCCGCCCCATCCAAGGAACAGCAGCCTCGTGATCAGCACAACCTCTGTCTGAGGAACAGCAGCTGTGTGAGAAGCTTCCCCCCTCCAACCAAAGGAGCCACCATGGCTGTGAACAGCACGCACCAGAGGAGCTGCTGCCAACTGAGGAGCAACTGCTACCACAACCACCCAAGGAGCAATTTCAGCCCGAGGAGCCACTGACACCCAAGGAGCATCCTCTGAATAACTCAACATCTAGATATGTCGGTGAGATCAAACATGGGTAGACAAAGAAACCCCAAAAGAAAGATAAAGAGGACTCGCCAGAAAAGCAACTAAGTAAAACAGAGGCATGCAACATGACAGAAAAAGAATTCAGAATAAGGGTCCTAGAGTGCATAAACCGGATGGAGGAAAAAATCGACAACCTCTGCAAGAAGCTAGAAGAAACAGATGAAAAAGTCAACAACTTAAGTAAGACCCAAGAAGAAATGAGGAGTGATATAGCTGCAATAAAAAACACCATTGAAACTTTCAACAGTAGACTAGGAGAAGCGGAGGACCGAATTAGAAAATTGGAAGACAGGGAAACAAAACACACCCAAACTGAACAGCAATTGGAGAAAAAAATTAAAAGACAGGAGGAGACA
>NW_006297217.1:59078-59664 GCF_000327345.1 Myotis davidii
AGTGGTCGGAAACTCATTAGTCAACAGAGCCAAATATCAACAGTACAACGACTGAAATTTCTTTGAGACCAAATATTTTAAACTTAAACTATATAGATAGGTACATTGTTATTAACTTAATTAGGGCACTCCTAAGGCTTAAGAACACCCACACGCAATGGGACAAAGAGCTGCATGTGGCTCACAAGCCGCGTTTGCCGACCGTGGCTCTAGTCAAAAAATCAGCAAAGAAAGAGCAAACCTAAATGACTCATTAGATCGGATGGACTTAATTGCATCTTCAGAACATTTCACCCCAAAGCCACGGAATATACATTCTTCTCAAGTGCACATGGGACATTTTCAAAAATAGACCACATATAGGGTCACAAGCAAAGTCTCCCCAAATTCAAGAAGATTGAAATCATACCAAGCATCTTCTCAGACCACAATGGCATAATATTGGAAATTAACTACAATAAAAACAACCCAAAACATTCAAAAACTTGGAAGTTGAATAACATGTTATTAAATATTGATTGGGTTACCAATGAGATCAAAGAAGAAATTTAAAAATCCTATAAACTATTGAAAATAAAAACACAAA
>NW_006297217.1:60738-61451 GCF_000327345.1 Myotis davidii
CTGGGGATGCAAGGATGGTACAATATCCACAAATCAATAAATGTGATACACCATATAAACAAACTGAGTTATGAAAACCATATAATCATATCTATTGATGCAGAAAATGCATTTGACAAAATCCAACACCCTTTCATGATAAAAAGTCTCAGCAAGATGGCAATAGAAGGATCATACCTCAACATAATAAAAGTCATATATGAAAAACCCACAGCCAACATCATACTCAATGGACAAAAACTAAAACCATTTCCCTTAAGAACAGGAACAAGACAGGCATGCCCACTCTCACCACTGCTGTTCAAGAAAGTACTGGAAGTATTAGCCATTGCAATTAGACAAGAAGAAGAAAAAAAAGGCATCTAAATTGGAAAAGAAGCAGTAAAACTGTCCTTATTCTCAGATGACACGATATTGTACATAAAAAACTCTAAAGATTCAATCAAAAACTATTAGACTTAATAAATGAATTCAGCAATGTAGCAGGATACAAAAATAACGCCAAGAAATCTATGGCATTTCTATACACAAATAGTGAACTTACAGAAAGAGAGACTAAAAAAATATCCCATTTACCATCGCACCAAAAAAAATTAAGATACTTAGGAATAAACAACTAAAGAGGTAAAAGACCTCTACTCAGAAAACTACAGGACATTGAAAAAAGAGATAGAGGAAGACAAATAGATGGAAGAACATACAGCATTTATTTA
>NW_006297217.1:62562-68750 GCF_000327345.1 Myotis davidii
GACACATATAGTTACATATTGCTTTAAAGGAAAAATTTAAAGCATGAATTTTAAATACTTAGGTATAAAAGCTGATAGTGTCTGTCAAACCTCAGAGGGCAGGTAAAGGAGGGTGGGGGTAAGGGGAGAGTTCAACCAAAGGACTTGTATGCATTCATATAAGCATAACCAATGGACACAAGACACTCGGGGGTATGGGAGGCTATGGGAACGTCAAGGAGCGGAAAAAAAGGAGACATATATAATACTCTTTGTAATACTTTAAGCAATAAAACAATAAAAAAGAGAAAGAAATGATATGGTTGATTAAATTATCCTACTAGAGAAATGAATCATATTTGCTATATAAAAAAAAGTATTCTTAAAATCGTTGCTGTGAATGGTCACACTTTAACCAATATTATTGGAATGTTGAGAGATTAAATCTGTAAGTTCATTACTCATTACAAAACTCTGAATTAGGATATAATCATAAAACAGTATAAATTATCTAAGGTGTATTATTGCTGACATTTTAAAGATACTCAATTAAAATTTTAAGTATACATATATGGCAATTTTTCAAGATGGCTGCAGAATAGGTGGAAGCTACACTCACCTCCTTCCAGTGCCAAACCAGATTTACAGCTAAATTACAGAGCAATCAACCCAAATAACAAAAATGAATGTCAGCTGAACAGGAATATTATATCCAAGGATTAATAGAAGAAGCTACATAGAGACGGGCAAGAAGGGCAAAGATATGGAGAGGACTGGCCCCTACACCCATGATGGTAGCTGAGAAGCTGAAGGGAAAGCTGAAAAAGTTCCCCATTAGGAGCATGGGCTCTCAACTCCATGATGAGACCCCCAACCCAGAGCACCAAGACTTGGTGAAAAAAAAAGCCTGCATAACACTTAGCAGTAAAAATTAGTGGGGATTCTGTCTGCAGGGAGTAGAGGGTCTCCTAGAATGCTAACACACAGGAGCTGGCTCTCTGGCACTTACCTGGGGCTCTGGTAGAGGGAAGGTGACTCAGGGCATACAGCCATCACAAAGAGAAAATCTGGGTGACACAGCCCCAAAGAGAGATCTGAAAGGTCCACTAATAATGTCTCGGTCCTGAGTCAACATCCCACGCCACTCTCAGGTACCATCTTTCCAGGGTTAGGCACTCTTATTTTTACACAGCTTGAGGGAGTGCACTAACAGTTCTCCACTTACTGGTGATACTACTCTGCCAAGCTTGAGTCTGGCAGAAAGTCCTGTTGGCTCAACCAACAGGGACATTGGTGGGTCTTTCTCTGGAGAAACTACAAGCAGACACTCAGACAGATACTGAACTGTAGGGCTTAAGAATGGTTGCCAGTCTTCCTCTCCAATCTGTAGACTCAGCCAGCACCACCCCTAACAGGAGACAGTTTTGTTCTATCTTCCCAAGTCCAGGTGACTGCAAACTGCTGATCTCAATTCCACTGGGGAAGGAAAGGCCACCAAGAGTTGGAACATTTGGAGCACATCTCCCTTAGAGGCTCCAGTTCGGGGCTCAAGTGGGTGAAGCTTGCCCTGCTCCAGCAAGCTTGGCTGGCACTTCCCCTAATGGAAGAATATCTTGAACTGGTTCCCAAGTCCCAGTGGCTCCATCCTGCTGAGCTCAGTTCCATGGGGAGAAGAGAATTCCAGTGAGAACTAGGACCTTTGAAGAATGTCTCACTCAGAGCCCTCATCTGGGTCTCTAACAGCAGCTCTAGAACAAAGGAGAGGCGAGAAACTTGCCTGTCTCCCACAGGGTTAGCCAGTAACACCCCAAAAGAAGACTGCCTTGATCTGTTTTCACAGATCTCAATGGACCCACTCTACTGAGCTCAGCTCAGTGGGAGGAAGGGAATGCTGGTCAAAGATGGGACTTCTGGAGTGGGTCTCCCTCACAGGCTCCAAACCGGAGTTCAAGTGGGAAGGCTGTGCAACTAAGGGGAGGCATGGAGCTTGACCCTGCTCCTGCAAGATCACTCAGAGCCACTTCCAATAGAGGACAGTTTCTATTTGTTTTCCCAAGTTCCAGTGGCCCTACCCTGCTCATCTTGCTCCTGTAGTGGGGATAGCTGGCTGATCCCAACCTGAATTGATGGTGCACTCCTGTTGGGGGAGCTAGAGTTAGAGACTCTATCAGAGACTGAGTGGTATGGCTCTGAAGAAAGGACCACATTCTCTCCACTGAGAGGCTGACCATACTATCCCCAAGTAGAGGACCCTACTAACACTGTACTCCATACCCAGTCATCCAGCCCTACCTAAACAAATGGAAGAATATAACGTGTTCATGGATTGGTAGAATCAACATCATTAAAATGTCTATACTATCCAAAGCAATCTATAGATTCAATGTAATCCCCATTAAAATACCAATGGCATATTTCACAGACCTAAAACAAACTCGCTAAAAATTCATTTGGAATAAAAAATGACCCCAAATAACCGCAGAAATCCTGAGAAAGAAGAACAAAGATGGAGGGATCACAATACCAGATATCAAGCTATATTACAAACCCACCATTCTCAAAACTGCCTGGTACTGGCACAAGAACAGACTAATGGGACAGAACAGATAACCCAGAAATCGACCCAAGCCATTATGCTCAATTAATATTTGACAAATGAGGCAAGAGCATACAATGAAGTCAAGACAGTATCTTCAATAAATGGTCTTGGGAAAATTCTACACAGCAAGAGAAACCATCAACAACACAACAAGAAAGCCCACTGCATGAGAGAACATATTTTCCAATGTTATACCAGAGGGTGTAATCTCCAAAATGTATAGGAAACTCATACATTTTAACAAAAGGAAGTTAAACAATCCAATCAAATAATGGGCAAAGGACCTAAATAGACACTTTTCAAAAGTAGACACATACAAGACCAAGAGACATATGAAAACATGCTCAAAGTCGCTAATCGTCTGAGAGATGCAAATCAAAATGACAAAGAGGTACTATCTCACACCTGTCAGAATGGCTATCATCAACAAATCAACAAAGGACAAGTGCTGGCGAGGATGTGGAGAAAAAGTAACTCTCATGCACTGCTGGTGGGAATGCAGACTGGTGCAGCCACTGTAGAGAACAGTATGGAGTTTCCTCAAAACAATGAAAATGGAACTCCCATTTGACCCAGTGATCCCACTTCTAAGAATATATCCCAAGAAATCAGAAACACCAATCAGAAAGGACATATGAACCCCTATGCTCATAGCAGCACAATTTACAATAGCTAAGATTTGGAAACAGCCTAAGTTCTCATTAACAGATGAGTGGATTAAAAAACTGGGTACATCACCATAATGTAATTCTACATTGATGTAAAAAAGAAAGAACTTTTAACATTCACAACAGCATGGATGGCCTTGGAGAGCATTATACTCAGTGAAAAAAGCCAGTTGCAGAAAGATAAATATCACATGAGCTCCTTCATTTGAGGAATATGATGAACAACAAAAACTGATGAACAAAAACAGATCCAGAGACATAGAAGCATGGAACAGACCATCAAACCTCAGTGGGAAGGAAGGAGAGGGTGTGTGTGTGGGGGTGGGGGGGTAAGAGGTCAACCAGAGGACTTATATGCATGCATATGAGCATAACCAATGGACATAGATATTAAGGGGATGAGGACATGTGCTACATGGTGAGAGTGGCCGGGGAGAGGTCTAAAGGGGGAAAAGGAGACATATGTAATACTATAAACAATAAAGAATAATAATAATAAAAGAACGGGCATATAGAGCAATGGAATAGAACAGAGAGCTCAGAAATAAACCCACACCTTTATGGTCAACTAATATTTGACGAATAAGGTAAACACATACAATGAGGTAATGATAGTCTCTTTCATATATGGTGTTGGGAAAATTGGACAGATACATTCAAAATAATGAAACTAGACCACCATCTTATACCATACACAAGAATAAATCCAAATGCATTAGAAATTTAAATGTAAATATTGAAATCATAAAAATCCTAGAAGAAACATAGGCAGTTAAATCTCAGATATTTCTCGAAGCAGTATTTTTGCAGGTATATCTTCTAGGGCAAGGGAAACAAATAAAAAAATATGAAACTATATCAAAGTAAAAAGTTTTTTCACAGCAAAAAATCCCATCAACAATCGTGTGGTGATTGCAATGGGGAGGTGAGATGGAAGGAGGTGGAGAAGAATATTGTGAGTATAAACATTGATGGACAGAGACTTCACTTGAGATGGTGAACACACAAAACAGTGCACAGATGTAGTGTCATAGAATTGTGCCCCTGAAATCTGTATAATTTTGTTAACCAGTGTCACCACAATAAATTCAATTTAAAGGAAAAGAATGAAAAGATAATTTGAAAATCAAGAGTGATGGGCTAGGGAAGAGAGCTGCCAGCTAATGAATATCTAACTTCTTAACCCATAATGCAATTTAATAATACTCCATCCCATTTGAAATAAAATATATTGTAATTATTTATTTTGAAAGTGAAAAGATAACCCACTGAATGGGAGAACATATTCACCAATGATACATCTGATAAGTGGTTAATATCCAAGATATATAAAGAACTTATAAAACTCAATACAAAAAAAACCCACATAAACAATTTTGTTATTAGATGGGCAAAGATCCAAATGACACTTTTCTCCCAAGAGAACATAGAGATGGCCAATAGACATGAAAATGTGCTAAAGTAACTAGTTTTTAAAGAGATACTAATTAAAACCACAATGAGATATCACCTCATGCTATTCATAATGACTATCATAAATAAATCAACAAACAGCAAGTGCTGGCAAGGATGTAGAGAAAATGAAACCTTCATGCATGGTTGATAGAAATGCAGACTGGTGCAACCACTGTAAAAAAACAATATGGAGTTTCCTCAAAAAATTAAAAATGGAACTGCCTTTTAAGCCAGAATTTCCACTGGATATATATCTGAAGAGGCCCGAGACCCTTATTCGAAAAAATATTTGTACTCCCAGTTCATTGAAGTTTTATTTGCAACAGCTCTGGAAACAGCCGAAGTATCCATCAGTACATGAGTGAATAACAAAGCTGTGGTAATTTACCACAATGGAATACTACTGGGCCATAAAACAGAAGGAACTCTTATTCTTTCTGACAGCATAGATGGACCTGGAGAATATTCTGCTAAGTAAAATAAGCCAGTCAGAGAATGACAAATGCCATATGATTTCATTTATATGTGGAAGCTAATGAACTAACTAACAAAATATAAATAGAAACATGAACTAACAAACAAAATATAAATAGAAACAGATACATAGAACAGACTGTCAGCTGTCAGAGAAGAGGAGTTTGGCTAGGATTAAACAAAATTTATTATACATATATAAAAAATAAAACACATAGACTCATTCAACAGTATGTGATAGCCAAATGGAAACGGAGTAGGAGGAGGTAAAAGAGGGAAAAGGGGGAATAGAAGTGGTAAATTAGAAAGAGACTTTACTTTGGGCGATGGGTATGCAGATGATGTTTTGCTGAGTTTACACTTGAAACCTGTATGGTTTTATCCAATGTTACATCAATATTTTATATATATAATTAAGTCCAAAAGGTGCAAAAGCAAAATTTACTTCATAGGACTAAACATAAAACAACTTGAAATAATTATTCACTCAATTAACCTTAATGTAGAAGAGAGATATAGGTATGATTTATTCTACATTTTTCCTACCTTTCTTTCTCATCCCTGACAAATAGATATAATTTATTAAGAAAAAAATGAAAATAATCCTATGTAATAAAAGGCTAATATGCAAATTGTCCCCTTGGGAGTTCAACCAACCAGGAGTTTGACCACTTGCTATGATGTGTGCTGATCACCAGGGGGGTGCTGTGGAACAAAGGAAGGCCCAGCGGCAGCTGGAAGCCGGGAGAATGAAGGCCCCGATTGGCCCTGATCGTCAGCTAGTCCTAAGTACTCTACCCATGCACAAATTTTGTGCACCGGGCCTCTAGTTAAATTATCATTAGTTTTGCAAGTAAAGTTTGAGTACTACAACATAAAAATTACATATTATATAAAATAAAACTCAAATCTCACCTCTTCATATTTTTCTTTCCTTTTCCTTTCAATACTTTTAAATCTACTTTGCTTATTTTATATATGAATTAGAGGCCCGGTGCACAAAAATCTGTGCA
>NW_006297217.1:69639-89349 GCF_000327345.1 Myotis davidii
CTGGAGTTTTGTTTAGTGTCTGTATTTGTTTCAATGTTTGAAACTGCAGGCTCAGAGGCCTGCAGCGGCAGACGGGGAACGTTGGAGTCCTCCGTCACTGAAGCAAGCAAGCCTCATGTTAGTTTCAAGCTGCCTGGCTGCCAGCCGCCATCTTGACTGACAGTTAATTTGCATATTGCCCTGATTCGCCAATGGGAAGGGTAGCGGTCGTACGCCAATTACCATGTTTCTCTTTTATTAGTGTAGATAAGAAAATAAGGCTATGAATCAATAAGATTCACTAAACATTATCTGAACTTTATCACATTTGCTTGCATTTCCAAGTTAACAGCTTCATACTTTATCTTTATAATGAAGGGGTATACTTAGGAGTTTTAAAGCACTTACCTTTAAAGTGTACTGGTCCAAAACTCCCTGTAAAGACCACATCTTCATTTTATCTGTTTTAATATTCTGATAATTAAATACAAAATTTACTCTCTAATTAAAACATAAGTAACCTTTTGAGATTGGCTCACTCAGCAAAATGCCCTTCGTTCATCCAAGTTGCTTTATATATCACAAATTCTTTCCTTTTTATAGCTGGGTAGTAGTATTCCATTGCATGGATGTATGTTTACTCATTCACAGTTTAAAGGACATTTAGGACATTTCTAGTCTTTGACTATTACAAATAGAGCTGCTATGAAAACTCATGTGTAGGTTTTTGTGTGCACATACAGTTTTATTACTCTAGGACAAATGCCCAGAAGTGTGACTACTATATAATTCTATTTATATCATACTTTTAAAATAACAAAATTAGACATGTAGAAAAGATAACTGGTTGTCAGGAATTAGGGGAAAGGAAGGGAGGGTGCAACAATAAATGGATAGCACAAGAGAGTTCTCTTTGTGGTTTTAGGATAGTTTTGCATATTGATTGTCCTGGTGGTATTCAACTCTATATATGTGATAAAATGTAACAAAGATGAACAAAAAAATATGCAAAAGTTAGTAAAATCTAAGTATAGCATATAGTCTAGTTATTTATAATGTACTAATTTCCTGCGTTTGTAATGCAATGCAGCTTTGTAAGATGTCACCATTGAGGGATGCTGGGTACACAGGACCTCTTGGTACTATTTTTGCAACTCACTATAAATCTAGAGTTATTTCAAAATAAAATGTTTTTAAAATGGTATAATAAGGATATTTTGTGCCTAAGAAGCCTGTGAGGATTAGCACATTGTATAAATTTTTCAATATTAAAAATAAAACATATCATGTTTTGCAAATAAAGAACAAAATTAACCTTGGATTATAAACACTTGGTTGAAAAGTTTATAATTCACTGTTTTTCAAATGTGATAACTACTTATGATAACTTTTCAATCTAGACTAAAACTAAGATAATGTGCTTTTACTTAGAAAACCAAATGTCATTTCTGAATTAGGACAGCAACTGTATTGTATAATTTTTGGTATTATAATTACACCGTATTCAGAGGTATCTTATCTACCCTTTAAGTTAATTTTTGTACACAAAAGAGAAGAAAAAATGCAAATTAAATCAAGAAAAAGGAAAGAAAGTTAACAGGCTTAGTTAAATATTAAAATAATGAAAAATATAAAACAAGTTTAGGGTAGAATAAGAAAATTTGCATACCTGTTAACTTGATATGTCCTATTTCATCAAGCAAAATGCTGTAAATAAAAACTTACATTCAATAAGATGGAATAAAATAGCTTATATAAAACATTTCATAAAAAACCTTCACAAAATTAAAATAGGTCAGTGTCTTTTTTAAATACTAGAAATAAATGATTAATTGAAAATCAATGGGATTTTCTTGTTATCCAACAACAAAAAGAGAAAGAAAATGACATGAATTTTGCCCAAAGTAACTTCAATCAGCTACTTATACCAAGAAATGCCCCCACCCCTCTAGATCATTTATAGTTCTGAAGATCTTAATGAATACTCTGTCATTTTAATCATAAAATGTATACACATTCATTTCTCCTACTGGACTCCCATTTTAAATTAATTATTCTTGAAATATTTCTGGATTTGTATGTTAGAGCAGTACAAGGAGGCCAAATCATTTCTAATCAGATTCCATCCATTTCTTTAACCAACATGTTTTTAAATAATCCATTCATTTTTTTTTTAATCACAAGCCATGTGGTTCCAATACACTTTCATTTTTATTCAATTTTTAAGTTTAGCAAATCAACTTTTCCTAAACAATACTTTATATGAGTTTCTATCACTTTCTTTAAAAATTTGGTAAATATAAATTTTAAGTTTCAATAGAAAAATCTTTAGAAACACCTTAAAATAATTAAAGCAGTATTTTGCATCTCTTTGTAATCATCGTGCCCAGGAAGTTCAAAGCTATACAAATCCTTGCACTATTAAGTGTCATAAGCTTGTGTCACTTAGAAAACATCTTTGGTCAAAGCATTGGAATCCAGTTCATATCAGGAAGGAAATGAGTGGGATTCAGAATACCCTGAGCACCAATTTCCAGATTAATATCACAATTTTTATAAACATATTAGTTGACTTTTTGCTCCACTAGTTTCCCTTTTTATCTTATTTCCATTTAAAGTCATGTTTGCAGTATGGGTCTTTGATAACTGAAGATCACAGGCAAGCCACACAGAGTTTTAAACTTTTATAATTGTGTTTATACCATATGGTCTAGTGTCCTATTATTGATTATTCAAGGGTCTTTGGTCATTGGTGGTAGCAAGACTTAATGGTTTTTAGCCAGTGGTGACACAGCCAGATTTCACTGTAATATCTAAAGGGCTGTAATATCTAAAGGGTCAAATAGTGTTTTTGTACCACTATCATTTCAAATTTGGGTATTCTGCCATGGAGCGATCTGTACTGGGCTGAAACTTGACATATGTAATACTCAACTTTAAGGTTTATCTCTGCTTGGTAGCTTCTTAGAATAATGAGAGCTGTAATGTTGACTCTTGTGTTCTTAGAATTTAAATGGCATAGCTTTCTAAATGATTTTGTCCAAGTTTAACAGTCCATTGTAGGAGCTTTGTGACTTTAATTTCAGTGTTTTTGTTTTGCTAAAAAACATACCAGTTTCCAGTAAAGCATCATATTTTTATTCACTACTAAATGAGAATGCATTGGTACAAACACTATCACATGAAAAAATAAAAATGAATAATTGGAAAAAAATCAATGGGTATCTTATGAACATTACTTTCTATAAGTTTCATATAACTGAAATTCATACATATTTTCATATAATCTTTAAATAAAAGATGTAGTGGAGAAAAAAGTCATTATATAACACTGGTAATAGAGATATGTAAGGAGAATATAACTGTACTTTTCTGGCTTCAGGTCTCTATACACAATTCCTAATCGGTGCAGATGATCCAAAGCAAGGGCTAGTTCTGCAAGGTAGAATTTCACATCTTCCTCTGTAAACAGAACCTAAAATAAAATAATAATTTACCATTTGATCATTTCTCAATATTATATTTTCAAAAATGTACTTCTTTAAAAACTAGTAAACAGACAAATCTAGAAAAAAGGAAATATGAGAAACAGATGGAATTAACCACTTTTAAGAATCTTCTTCAATATTAGCTATTGAAATATAAATATTCCTAAAAGATATTTTGTAGTTTGCATATCTTCTTAAACTGAATGCACTATATAGGATTTACCCTTTAATTAATATGATTATCATTTTTAGTACTCCTCTACAATTTTGTAAAACCTACAGAATCTTTAAAGTATACAGGATATTCTGGTTTAGCATTAGCAATTCCACTATTTCTATTTTTTTCTTTCACTGTCTATTACATCTCAGATTTTTTCTCTTTGAGCAGCTCTACTAACTCAAAGTTTCTAATATACCAACACAAAGTATTAAATTAGTAACTCATTTTAAACAAAATCCTAAACCAAACCTCTGCCCTAAGGGATAGTTTCAGGCCTCTTCTGCTAATAAAGTACATGGGTTTAATGGCACTGTGTTCCTCAATCATTATATGCCGGGAATAGAGCTTCTAGGATGATGTGAAAAGAACACTGGACTTGGAACCAGAATTAAGAGTATAATGTTTGATATGGCACTTAGCCCACTGGCCTTCAATTTCTAAACATGTAAAATAAGGATAATAATATCTGTTTCCCTAACAAGGCTGTTGTGTCAAATTAGTTTACATGGGTGAAAAAAAAACTTCATAAATTGTAAAATGCTGTGTGTAACTATGAGGTATTGTGATTATAGATTTATGTCTACATTCATAAGTGAGTGTTAATTTACACATAGAATTAGGCGCTACTCAATCATTAGATTTAATTTTTAAGATTGATCAAGGGCTTCCAATTGGCAAAACAACTAACTTGTCTAAAAATTTTAATTTTCATTGGTTATTTGGATTACTAGGAAAAGGTAAATTTTGAATGAAGTATCATAAAGATTTTATAACTGGCTTGTCCATTTAGAGTTATGGCCACAGAATTACACAATGCAGATTCAGTTTACTGGTAAAATTGCAAAGAATGAGCAGCTAAAGATAAATTTTGATACTCTACTTACTTTTAAAAATGATTTATAGAAAAAGATTGTTCATTAAGTTTCAAGAGTGTCCATTTGACATAATGGCAAGAGTATGATAACATCATTCTCATTTGATATTTCATTAAGAATAAAAATGCTGCCCTGACCAGTTTGGCTCAGTGGATAGAGTGTCGGCCTGCAGACTGAAGGGTCCCAGGTTCGATTCCGGTCAAGACCATGTACCTTGGTTGCGGGCACATCCCCAGTAGGGAGTGTGCAGGAGGCAGCTGATCAATGTTTCTCTCTCATGGATGTTTCTAACTCTCTATCCCTCTCCCTTCCTCTCTGCAAAAAATCAATAAAATATATTTTAAGAATAAAAATACTTGTTACTTTAACTTCTGAAGAAGGCTAATAAAAATGTTCACTGAAACTTAACATATAAGAAACCCCTAAACAAAAATCTTGCAAACTCTAAATTAAAGAAACTATGCCTAGGTTATAGTTTATGACAAGCATATTATCTTGTTATAAAATTTTCTCTGTAGGAAGCCTCAGGATAGATGCAAATAAACTTGACTAAGTAGAAATTACTTCCAGTCACTTGACATTTGTTAGGTTATTACAATCTTCCAAGCAATGCTATGAGGTAGGTATTATCATCACCTTACATTTGGAGAAAAAATCAGTGATGAAACAGCTTGCACAGAATAACACAGTAGGCCCAGGATTTGAACTCAGGAATACTTCTCCCTAAGAACTTCCCTTTCTCCATAAGCCACTTCTGCCATATGCTGTGTTACAACTATTTTTTTTTAAGTTTTAAGTCCCTTGATATTAATATTTTTCTATTCATTAATCATTCTATCAAAAGTACACTTGAAAATGAAAGTAATCTAAAACCCTGGTCCCTCAGGTAACCATTGCTAGTCTTTTGCTGTTTGATACTCAATCAAATCATTCAGGTATGTACGTATATATATCTTTGCATATAGTATGTATATATGTGTTTTAACACATTTGAGATCATACTAATACACACACAGTATTTACTAGCCTTCTTTTCCCCTATTTATTATATCATAAGCATTTTCCCATATCTTTAAAACTTATTTATAAAGAAGTTTCAGTAGTGCTATAAAATCAACATACTAATTTACCATAATTTACCGAAATGTTCATTTAGGTTATTTCCAGTTTTTCACTATTTTAAATAATTATTCAACATGCATATATTTTTATATTTATGATTATTTCTCCAATGTGAGTTCCTGAGAAATAAAACAAGAAATATTGGGTCAAGGAGAAGAAATAGTATAATTTTCTTGACATACTCAAAAATTATTTTGCAAAAAGGTTACAATAATTCCCACTCCCATCAGCAGTTTATAAAAGCATTTGTCTTATCACATACATGATAGCACTAAATATTGCCCTTTTCAAAATATTTTCTAATTTGATATAAATGACATAAATTCCTTTAATTTAAGTTTTTATTGTTAGGCTATACATTTTCTTCATGTCTAGTGGTCTATTGTTTTAAAGAATTTTAAGTAATGCTTTTGCCTATTTCCCAGTATGGACTTACTGTTTTTTCAATAAGTATAAGCTTGTTAAATATTAAAAATGTCAGTTCTCCATTATATTACTTCTTAGTATTTTCCCCAATTTGTGCTGGTTTTTGATGTTCAATAATTCACAATTTTATGTAGTCAAATTTACATAATCATTTCTGTGTGATTTTGCTTCATTATTTTAATGATTAAAGAGATCTCCATTCAATAGTCAACCACACATTTAGCTGCATCTTCATTTAGAATAATTATTTTCCCAGATTTAGCACTTTAACATAAGTAAAATTTATCTTCGGGTAAGGTGACATTTTAAAATGATTTGTTTTCTGTAATATGTAACCAGTTTCTCATATACTATTTACTGAACAATAAATATCTTTGTCTTTAACTTCTGATAATTTTTCTAAAATAATATATGTTAAGACATATATACCAGAATATTCCTTGGCTATACAGAATGTGTCTAGTCTTGTTTTGATAATATGTTTTGCTTATAACAGCAGCTTTATAAAGTTTTAAGAGGTAGAGCAAGAAAATGGTATTCTTTATTTTAAAAATGTCTTGGTATTTTTCATCTGCTTGCTTCTCCAAATAACCTGGCAAAATCATTCTGTCAATATCAAACAAACAAAAATTCCTATTCGTGGGTTTATTGGGAATTTCTTAAGCTGATAAATTAATTCTGGAAGAATTGGCAACTTTACCATTATCAGTCACTCATCCCAATATATTTTCTTTATATTAGCAAAGTAGGTACTGACTTAAGAGTTTTTTGTATTTGTGTGCATGTGTATTTTAGAGAAGAGATATTTGAGGAGGTACCATCCTTTTAAAATATGCATGAGGCATGTTATAAAATTCTAGAAATATAATTTTAAAGTATTTTTCTAAGGCATAGATAAAAATCCACATTTTGGATAATATAACAGTCTTTGTGCATACAAGTGAAGTATAACCAATAAAAAAAATCCTTATTAATAGGCTGTGTATAGACGTAACCATTAAATCATTTTTCAAAGCTTGTTCAATGCATATACTAATTTATTGTTTTTTGGGAAATGCATTTAAAATGCTTGCTCTTACCTAATATTCCAGACTTAGGAATCAAAACTTACTGACTGCATCACTGTGCTAGTATGGGTTTAGATAGTCCCACATCGAGAATGGAGGTCTGAAGAGTTTAAAAAAAAATTAGAAATGACTACAAGAATTCTCATACACATTCTTGACACTTCTACAATCTAACTCAAGAAATCATAAATACTTGAGCCTTGTTATACTGTTTGTCCCTCTATGTCTTGGGATCAGCTTTTAACAAGGTCCAATAAAGACCCTCCTTGGAAGGAGGTTCTATACAGACTCTACCATATTCTGAATTCTGTTCTATAGTAAACAATATACCAAGATCACAGTCTATATTCATGCATGATATAATCTGCACTGGAGGGAGACATATATAAGCCAGAGACCTTAGCCAATTAAAAATTGGCTAGCATCCCAGAAGCACACTGTTCCTTTTTCATAGCAACTTTCCAAACTCTGGGATTCAACAGTAGCTCCTCCACACTCAACATTTTAATTCTGCACGTGAGATGTTGAGTCTCAGTCACCCAATTAAAGTGCTACCTCCAGACTACCACTTTAAGACAAAAATGAAGTAGACAAGTACAGGATTTACTCTCCCACCTGAAACCAGTAAAGCACAGAACAAAATATATGAAAAGACACTTTTCAAGACATTAAACATCAGGCAACAAAAGGACAGTGAATACTGAGAGATGAGAAACAAATGAGATAATCCCTACAACTCTCCTAGCTTACTACCTGGAAAGAGTTTTCAAGCAGCAGTGTAGGTACGGCTAAGTCAGGCAGTCTGGAAGACTCCCTGAGTTGATGAGACAAAGCAGAGTTTGGGAAGAACAGAAGGGTAAAATTCACAGGATAGAACAAAGAAGGAAAAATTGCAGACAAGAATTGAGTTATATGTACGACCTTCCTCAACTATTCAGCAGAGAAATACTCAACACATGTGAGTGAAGAAACTATCCTGATCCAGGAAAAGAACCAATGAAAGAATTAGAGAAAATGATCCATGAGCTCAAACAAGCCCAGGAAGAATTCCCGTTACTTCTGGCCAGAGCAGAAAACCTTATAATTCAGAGGGTATTAGATAAGCAAGTGGGTTTTGCATTAAAATAGAGGAAAATTAACCCATAAGTAAATGCACCTCTGATCCAGTTTAACAACCAGAATTAAACTAGCTACACATTCTTGAACAAAGCTAAATAATATTTATAAGAATACAAAAATATCCATCACTTAATAAGGTAAATTTCTGAATGTCTATCATCCAATAAAAATTGCTAATTATGAATATGAAGAAAATATCTGAGCTCAGGAAATAAACAATCCTAAAGGATTAAGTTAAATAATATGCAGAACGTACAAATGACCAGGTAAGGGCCTGTTCCCACCAGTAGGAGTGAAAAACTTAATAATTCACATGGTGTTATTTAGAGTACTAAGAAGTCATGATTCAGTATTGGAAGAAAACAATCCTAGATTAAATTCTGCTCTGGTCCCACATAACAAAGATAAAAATAAGACGTAAACGGTTAACTGCATCAAAGAACAAAGCTAGATACTACTTATAAGAAAACATAAGTATTTAGAGTAAAAGAAAACTAAATTGATAATGTCTGCCATCCAATATTAAATTGCCATGCAGTTGCACTGCCATTGAAGCAA
Organism: Myotis davidii; assembly: GCF_000327345.1. NCBI lineage: Eukaryota > Metazoa > Chordata > Mammalia > Chiroptera > Vespertilionidae > Myotis > Myotis davidii. The sequence continues at coordinate 78,494 of NW_006297217.1, forward strand.
AAAAAAAAAAAAAAAAAAAAAAAGAAGCAACAGATAATACCTAAATAAATGGCTGTGTTGCAATAAACTTTATTTTTTTTTTAAATTGGCCATTTAGCAAGAGACAATAAATACCTGACTCCTGAGTTAATTACAATAGCCCTGGCTTGCGTGGCTAAGTTGGTTGGAGCTTCCTCCTGTGCAGCAAAAGGTGGGGGGTTCGATTCACAGTCAGAGCACATACCAACGTTGCAGGTTTGATCCTTAGTCAGGAAACATGTGAGAAACAACCAACTGATGTTTCTTTCTCACGTCATTGTCTCTCTGTCTCTGTCTCTCTCTCCCTTCTTCTATCTAAAATCAAATTTTACAAAAAGATTTATACTAAAAACCCTAAAGCAGCCCCTAAAATAAAACAAGTAGTGTAGATTAAAAGTCAACCACAGAAAAAAGTAAATAAAATTGTGAAAGTTCTTGATCTTTAACAATTGAAGCATGAACTTCAGCAAGAGACAAAAACAAAACCGCACAGTTATAATAGTCTAATAGCAATTATACTGCACAATTCAGTGATTGTAAAGTTACCTGTAACAAGCAATGTTTGTCTCCTATTTTGATACTTCTTAAACTTATGTTTCTGTATGTTTTTGCATTGTTACTGAATGTAAATATTTGTTACATTTTTGGTTAAGATAATTTAAAAGTACCATTTATTATTATCATTTCTACTAATGCATTGGTGAAATCAATAAAGAACCTGCATTAAAAAAAATGCGGAATAAGGTGGGAAAATAAGGGGAGTGTGAAAAACAGATGGGGCCAACCAAAAAAACACACAAAAAAACACACACCACAAAACCGATAAGTATAGAACATTAAAAAAAAGAGAGAGAGATAGATAGAAAAAGATACAACCAAGTGAAAGAATACACCATGTTCATGGATTGGTAGAATTAACTTAATTCAAATGTCCATACTACTCAAAGCAATCTACAAATTCAATGTAATCCCTATTAAAATGCCAATGACATGTTTCACAGATCTAGAACAAATACCCCAAAAATTTATATGGAAATAAAAAAGAACCCAAGTGCCTGCAGCAATCTTGAGAAAGAAGGGCAAAGTTGGAGGGTTCACAATACTATCAAGCTACACTACAAAGCCATTATAAATAAGATAGCCTGGTACTGGCACAAGAACAGGCAGATAGATCAATGGAAGAGAACAGAGAACCCAGAAATCGACCCAAGACATTATGCTCAATGAATGTTTGACAAAGGATGCAAGACAGTCTCTTCAATAATTGGTGTTGGGAAAATCAAACAAGTACATACAAAAAAAAATGAAACTAGACCACCAGCTTACAACATACACAAGAATATACTAACAATGAATAAAAGACTTATATGTATATCATGAAACCATAAAAATTTGGAAGAAAATATAAGCAGCAAAATATTAGACATCTCAAATAGCAGAATTTTCACTGATATGATGATTAGGGCAAGAGAAACAAAGGAAAATATAAACAAATTGACTGCATCAAAATAAAAATCTGCACAAGAATATAAACCAGCATCAAAATGAAAAAGAAGCCCTAGCTGGTTTGGCTCAATGGAGGGAGTGCTGGCCTGAGGACTGAGGGGTCCCGGGTTCGATTCCGGTCAAGGGCATGTACCTTGGTTGTGGGCACATCCCCAGTGGGCAGTGTGCAGGAGGCAGCTGATCGATGTTTCTCTCTCCTCGATGTTTCTAACTATCTCTCTCCCTTCCTCTCTGTAGAAAGTCAATAAAATATATTTTTTAAAAAATGAAAAAGAAACCCAGTGTATGGGAGATATTTACCAATGATACATATGATAAGGGGTTAATTTCCAAAATATATAAAGTACTCATACAACTCAACCAAAGGAAGACAAACAATCCAATTAAAAAATGGGCCAATGACGTAAATAGACACTTCTCTAAAGAGGACATACAAATTGCCAATAAACATTTAAAAATGCTCAACATTACTAATCATCAGAGAGAGGCAAATTAAAAGGACAATGAGGTACCACCTTACACCTGCCAGAATGGCTACCATCAATAAATCAAAAAGCAACAAGTGCTGGGAGGATGTGGAGAACAAGAAACCTTCATACACTGCCATTGGGAATACATTCTAATGCAGCCACTATGGAAAACAATCTGGAGTTTCCTCAAAAAATAAAAAATGGAACTGCCATCTGACCCAGTGATCCCACTTCTACGAATATATCCTGAGAAGCCTGAAACACCAATAAAAAAGGATACATGTACCCTATGTTCATAGCAGCGTTATTTATAACTACAGGCCTGGTGCACTAAATTCATGCACTTAGGGGGAGGGAGGCCCTCAGCCCGGCCTGGACCCTCTAGCAGTCCGGGAACCCTCAGGGGATGTCTGACTGGCGGGCCTCAGACATCCTTAGTGCTACTGAGGAAGCAAGAGAGTCTCCCACCACCACCGCTGTACTCGCCAGCTGTGAACCTGGTTCAGGGCTTCAGGCTGCGTGGCGCTCCCCCTGTGGGAGCGCACTGACCACCAGGGGGAAGATCCTGCATTGAGCATCTGCCCCCTGGTGGTCAGTGTGCATCATAGTGACTGGTTGTTCTGCCATGTGGTCGATTTGCATATTAGCCTTTTATTATATCGGAGGGCTAAGATCTGGAAACATATCTTTTTTATTTCAAAAAAGAAATTAGAAAGTATGTGAAGTGAAAGAAAAGAACATAGAAGCATGGAACGGACGGTTGAATCTCAGGGCAAAGGCAGGGGTGAGTGGGTGGGTGGGAAGGGATCAATCAAAGAACTATTATGCATATATGCATAACCCATAGACACAGATAATAGGGTGGGGGGGCCTGGGGCAAGGGCTGGAGGTGGGCCATAAGGGGTCAATAAGAACAATAAAGGGACATATGTACTAGTAATACTTTCAACAATATTCTTTTAACAATAAAGATTTTTAAAAAAAATGTACAGAACAAATAGGCAAGATTTTAGGAAGATTATTAAGTAGATTTAATACCATTATCAACCACTTGATCTGATGATATCTATAGATCTTTCCACTACCCAATAGCAGAATAAATATTCTTCTCAAGTGCAGATGGAACATTTACAAAGATACACCACATTCTGGAACATAAAACAATTTTTAAGTGAATTTAAAATACTTCAAATCATAAGCCATACAAAGTATGCTTTATGCCCACAATAAAATTAAATTTAAAGTCAATACTGTAGTTTTCTGAAAAATGTCTAAATATTTGCAAATTAAATAACATACCTCTAAATGCCCCATGAATCAAAAAAGAAATAAAAATAAATTAGAAAGTATGTGAAGTGAAAGAAAAGAAAAACACATAGCAAAATTTGTGAGATGATATTAAAGCATTATTTAGAGGGAAATTTATAACACTATACACATATATTAGAAAAGAAGAAAGGTCTCACATCGATAACTTCACTCTCCATCTTAAAAAAAACACACACACAAAAAAACAGAAAACCTAGTGAAACACAAAGAACAATGAAAACTAAATGAGTAAAGATTAAAGTCGAAAACAATGAAATGGAAAACAATAGAAATACAATAGAGAAATCAATAAAACCAAAATCTGTTCACTTCTCTGAGAACAATAGAATTGATAAACCTCTAGCAAGGCTAAGCAGGATGAAAAAGAGAGAAGACAAAATACCAACATCAGGATTAATGATACCAACATAAGTAATGATTCCAGGACTCATAGAGAGAATACTAAGAGAATATTATAAAGAACTTCATGCCAATGAATTAGAGGACATGAACCAATTTCTTTTTTTATATGTTTATTGATTTCAGAGAGGAAGGATGAGGGATAGATAGAAACATCAGTGATGAAAATCATTGATTGGCTATCTCCTGCACACCCCCCACTGAGGATAGAGCCCACAATTGGGCATATGCCTTGACCTGGAACCAAACTGTGACCTCTTGGTCAATGCTCAACCACTGATCCACACTGGCCACGCAACAAATTTCTTAAAAGATACGAGAGATACCAAAGCTCATTCAAAAAGAAAAGTAAAATAAAAAGCCCCAATACATTTACTATGTAGTTCAATACCTTATTATTAAAACACACACACACACACACACAAAAAAAAAAAAAACAGGCTCAGATAGTTGAATATTTATGAATCAATCAATGACAATTTTATATTGATCTGATCCAGAAATTTGAAGAGTAAATAACAACTGTCTCTAGACAATAGAAATCAATTCTAGCCAGAATTGATCTGACATCAAAACTAAATATAAATACAAAAAAACTACAGTCAAATATTCCTCATGCAAACAGTTTACAAAAATTAACAAAATAAAAAAATAACAAACTTTTAGCAAATATCATTCAATAATATGCAAAAAGGGTAATACAACGTGAGTATGTGGTGATCATTCACAGATGCAAAGTTGCTTCAGTATTTTACAATCGGCCAATATAATTAACTATACTAAATATTAAAAATATTAAAAACATAAGAGGATATTAATAACTGCAGGAAAACAACGTGATAAAATCTAACATACATTCCTGATAAAAACGCTCAACAAACTAGTAACAGAAGAGAACTTTCTTATCCTGATTTTAAAAAAAATGTAAAAAGACTTACACTTAAATAAATGAAATAGAGATTACAAAACAACAAAAAATCAGCAAAACAATAAATTGGTTCTTGAATTATTAAAAAACAGCAACAGATAAATCTTTAGCCACACCCATGAAGAAAAAAGAGAGTGGGTTCAAATTTAAAAAATCAGAAATGAAAGAGGAGTGACAACTGATATCACAGAAATAAAAAAAAAGTAGTTAGAGAATACTATAAACAATTACACACACACAAATTGGATGACCTAGAACAAATAGATGAATTCATAGAAACATAATTTTTCACTATTTAATCATGAAGAGACCGAAAATCTGAACAAACTAATTACTATAAATAAAACTGAATCAGTAATTTTAAAAAACTCCCAATAAACAAAACTCCAGGCCAGATGGCTTCAATGGTAAATTCTACCAAGCATTCAAAGAAGAATTAATACCTATACTTCTCAAAAAATTAAAGAAGAAAGAATTCTTGACAACTCATTCTACAAGGCCAGCATTACTCTGATTACAAAATCACTACAAAAAAATTACAGGCCAATATCCCTAATAAACATTAATGCAAAGACCACAACAAAGTATTAGCAAATTAAATTCAGTAATACACTGAGAATATAACATATCATGATCAAGTAGGATTTATTCTAAAAGTTCATTATATATAAATAATGAATGATTAGAAAGAAAAAAATTGAGACAACTTCATTTCCAATTGCATCAAAAAGAGTAAAATACCTAGAAATAAATTTAACCAAGGAGATAAGGACTTGTACTCTGAAAACTATAAGACACTGACAAAAACAACAGAAGAAGACACAAAAATATGGAAGGATATACCATGTTCATGGATTGGAACAATTATTATCATTAAGATGTTCAGACCTCCTAAAACTCTCTGCAGATTCAATGCAATCCCTAACCAAATATTGATGACATTTTTCACATAAGTAAAACAAATAATCCTAAAACTTTTATGGAACAACAAAAGACTTTGAATAGTAAATGCAATCTTGAGCAAGAAGATCAAAGTTAGAGGTACCATGGCTATAAACTATATTACAAAGTTGTAGTAATCAAAACAGTATGGTACTGACACAAATACAGACACATAGATAAACGGAACAGAAAAGAGAGCCCAGAAATAAACCCACACTTATGTTGTCAATTTATCAACAACAAAGAAGGTGAGAATATACAACAGGGAAATGACAGTCTCTTTAATAAGTGATATTGGAAAAACTAGACAGATACATGCAAACAACTAAACCAGAAATAGTTCTTACACCATACACAGAAAAAAAACTCAAAATACGTAAAGACTTAACTATAAAATTTCAAAGCATAAAAATCCCAGAAGAAAATATAAGCAATAAACATTAATCATCAAAACCATAATGAGATATAACCTCAACCTGTCAGAATAGCTATCATAAAAAAAATTAAGGAACAACAAATGATGGCAAGAATGTGAAGAAAATAGAACTACCTTATGACTTAGCAGTTCCACTTGGCTATTTATCCAAAAAAACGAAAATAATTCAAAAAGATTTATACACTCTATGTTCACTGCAGCACTGTTTATAATAGTATAGATATGGACGCAACCTAGGTGTCCACTGATATGTGAAAGGATAAAGATATAGTACATACTGGTATATACAATGGAATATTACTTCATAAGAAGCAATGAGCCAAAACCGGTTTGGCTCAGTGGATAGAGCTTCGGCCTGCGGACTGAAAGGTCCCAGGTTCGATTCTGGTCAAGGGCATGTGCCTGGGTTGCGGGCACATCCCCAGTAGGAGATGTTCAGGAGGCAGCTGATCGATGTTCCTCTCTCATCGATGTTTCTAACTATCTCTCTCCCTTCCTCTCTGTAAAAAAATCAATAAAATATATTTTAAAAAAAAGAAGCAATGAAATTTTGTCCTAATTGGCACCATGATTAGAACTAGAGATTATTATGTTAAGTGAAATAAGTCAGAAGAGAAAGACAAATAATGTCTGATTTTACCTATATGTGGAATCAAAAACAAAATTAAACAAATAAACAAACAAAATTAAAGATAAACTACTATATAGAGAGAACAAACTGATGGTTGCCTAAGGGGAGAGGGGAGGAGGATTGTGTTAAAAAGGGGAAGGGGATAAAGAAGTACAAACTTCCAGATGTAAGTAACAGGGATGTAATGTCCAGCATACAGAATAGTCAATAATATAACTATATATGATGACTGATCACTATTGGGTTTAGCGTGGTGATCATTTTTTAAGGTACATAAATGTTGAATTACTATGTTGTACACATGAAACTAATATAATATTGTAAGTCAATTATGATTAAAATAAATTTTAAAAATAAAAATACCTATCTTAACTCTGTACTATAGTAAAATTATGCTTTCCACCTAACATCAGAGAATGATCCAATTAGCTTCACAAGCAGCATATCCAAAAGGAGATCTCGGCAGGAACCAGAACTTGCTGAGGTCAATTTTTCTTTGTGTGATCAGCACATACACAGCAGCTCATACACTGTGGTCTGGGTTGGTCTTCATAGACAATCAAGACTCAGTTATAAAAGAAGGGCCCATACAATCCACACAAGTGATATTCCTGAAGCAACCAGCTCAGATGATCAATGTGACTGTACCCCTGGGTAGCAAAGAACTCCTACTACATAAGGCCACCCTACCAAGACTGGGAGTTATAGACATCTACTTAAAACAAACACAAGAGGTAGTCATAATGGGGACACAAAGAAACATGACCTAAATAAAAGAACAGGGCTCCAAAAAAAAGTGCTAAATGAAATGGTGGCAAGCTATTTAAGGGATATACAGTTCAAAAATATGATTATAAAAATGCTCAAGGAACTTAGTGAGAACTACATGAAAAATTATCCCCAAAGCAATCTATAGATTTAGCTCAATTCCTATCAAGACACCAATGATGTATTTGACAAAACTAGAATTAATTTTCCAAAATTTTATAAGGGACCTCAAAAGACCTTGAATAGCCACAGCAATCTTGAGAATGAAGAACAAATTTGGAGGAATCATGCTACCTACTATCAAATTATACTACAAGGCCACAGTAATCAAAACAGCATGGCACTGGCATAAAAACAGGTATGTAGACAAAAGAAACCCAATAGAGAGTACAGAATTAAAACCATGCCTTTATGGTCAAATATTATTTGACAAAGGAGGCCAGAAAATACAGTGGGGTAAAGAAAGTCTATTCAATAAATGATGTTGGAAAAATTGGACAGATACATTTAAAAAAAGAAACTAAATTAGCTTCGTATAACACACAGAAGTATAAACTCAAAATGGATTGAAGACTTAACTGTAAGATTCAAAATCATAAAAATTCGAGAAAAATGCAGGCAGTAAAAAATCAAACATAACTCGTAGCATTATTTTTGCCACTATATCTCCTCATGCAAGAGAAAGAAAAAAAAAATAACGGTACTACATTAAACTAAAAAGCTTCTGCATAGCAAAAGAAACCACCAATAAAATGAAAAGGAAATCCATTGAATGGGAAAATATATGTGCCAATGATACATCTGATAACAGGTTAATTTCCAAAAAATATCATGAACTTATACAAGCCAACATCAGGAAGACAAAGAATCCAATTAAAAGTGGTCAAAGGACCTGAACATAGACTTCTCCAAAGAGGACATAGAGATAGTCAATAGATATCTGAAAAGTTGCTCGACATCACTAATCATCATAGAGATGCAAATTAAAACCACAATGACATATTACCTTACACTTATCAGAATGCCTATCATCAATATAACAACAAAAAAACAAATTTTGGTAAGGATGATTAAAGGGAACCCTAGTGCACTCTTGGTGAGAATACAGATTGGTGCAGCCACTGTAGAAAACAGTATGGAGTTTCCTCAAAAAGTTAAAAATGGAACTGATTTATGACCCACAATTACACTTCTTGGAATATATCCAAAGAAACATAAAACACTAACTTGAAAGAATATCTGTGCCCATATCTCCATTGCAGCAAAATTTATAATAGATAAGATCTGGAAACAGCCCAAGTGCCCACCAGTAGATGAGTGGATAAAAGAAAATGGTACATTTTCACAATGGAATACCATCTGGTCATAAAAAAGAAAGAAATCTTATCTTTTGCAATAGTATGCATGGACCTAAAGGGTATTATGCTAAGTGAAATAAGCCAGTCAGAGAAAGACAAGCACCATATGATTTCACTCGTATGTGGAATGGAATTAACAAAATAAACTGCTGAACAAAATAGATGCAGAGACATAGAAGCATGACCAGACTGTCTAATCTCAGAGGGAAGGTGGTGGGTGGAAAGGTGAATGGGTGGTTGGGAAAAGATCAACCAAAGAACTTGTATGGATATGTGAAAAACCCATGGACACAGACAATAGCGTGGTGAAGGCCCAGGGCAGGGAGTGGGCTAGAAGGGGTCAATGGAGAAAAAAGGGATCATCTGTAATACTTTCAACAAAAAACAGCTTAAAAAAATAAAGAAACAGACTCACAGATAGAGAACAGACTGAGAGATATCAGAGATTAGGGATTTTGGGAAACTGTGTGAAAAAGATAAAGGGATCAAGGAAAAAAAAACTTACAGACACAGACAACGGTATGGTGATAAGCAGAAAGAAAATATGTGGGGGAAGTTAAAAGAGAGTAAAAGGGGAATAAATGGTGATGGAAATAGATTTGATTTAGGGTGGTGAACACACAATATAAAATACAGATGATATATTATACAAGTGTACACTTGAAAATATAATTTTATTAACTAATCTCACCACGACTGAGGAGCAGCCCCATGGAGCCCAACCCAGTCCAAGGAGCATCAGCGGCACAAGGAACCCACCCCCGTCTGAGGAGCAGCAGCAGCCGCACACAACCCATACCCATCTGAGGAGCAGCAGCAGTGTGAGCAGTTCAGCAATGTCTGCAGAGCAGCCCACCCCATTCGAGGAGCAGAAGCTGTGCAAGTGGCCCCGCCTCATCCAAGGAGTGGCAGCCACATGAGCAGCCCACCCCTGTCCAAGGAGCAGCAGCCTTGTGACCAGCCCACCCCTGTCCAAGGGCAGCAGCCGCATGAGCAGCCTCCCCTGACCAGCCAGAGGAGCCATCACTGCTGTGAACAGTGCCCACCAGAGGAGCTGCTGCCAACTGGGGAGCAGAAACTGCCATGACCACCCAAGGAGCAGCCGTCACCCAAGGAGCCACTGCCACCCAAGGAGCAGCCACTGCATGACTCTACATCTAGATCCATCCATGAGAATTAAAATGGGTAGACAAAGAAACCCCCAAAGGAAAGAAAATGAAGATCACCAGAAAAGCATCTAAGTGACACACAGGCATGCAATATGTCAGAAAAAGAATTCAGATTAAGGGTCATACTGACCAGCCCACCCCTGTCCAAGGGCAGCAGCCGCATGAGCAGCCTCCCCTGACCAGCCAGAGGAGCCATCACTGCTGTGAACAGTGCCCACCAGAGGAGCTGCTGCCAACTAAGAAGCAGCTGCTACCACAACTACCCGAGAGCAACTGCAACCTGAGGAGCCACTGCCACCCAAGGAGCAGACACTGAATGACTCAACGTCACCCAAGGAGCCACTGCCACCCAAGGAGCAGCCACTGCATGACTCTACATCTAGATCCATCCATGAGAATTAAAATGGGTAGACAAAGAAACCCCCAAAGGAAAGAAAATGAAGATCACCAGAAAAGCATCTAAGTGACACACAGGCATGCAATATGTCAGAAAAAGAATTCAGATTAAGGGTCATACAGTTCTAAAATGGATGGATGAAAAATCGACAACTTATGTAACAATCAAGAAGAAATAAAGAGTGACATAGCTGCAATAAAAATCACCATGGAACGTTTCAACAATAGACAAAGAAAAGTGGAGGACCAAATTAGTGAATTAGAAGACAAGGAAGCAAAACACACACAAATTGAACTGCAATTGGAGAAAAAAAATTAAAAGACTGGAGAAGAGCCTAAGGGAGCTTTGGGACAACATGAAACGAAGCAACTTATGAATAGTAGGGGTGAGAGACTGACAGGAAGAAGAACAAGGATAGAAAACCTATTTGAAGAAATAATGTCAGAAAAATTCCCTGATTTGGAGGAAAAATATCACACAAGCACAGAGAGTCCCAAACAAGATG
>NW_006297217.1:89659-90096 GCF_000327345.1 Myotis davidii
GTAAGAATCTAAACAATAAAGATTTAATTAAAAAAATAAAATAAATAAAAATTCTTTTGTAAAAAAAAAAAGAAAAACAGCCACACAAAAATAGAAATGCCTACAAACCAGCACCTTTCAATAATAACTTTAAACATAAATGGACTAAATTCTCCAACCAAAAGACATCCAATGGCTGAATGGATAAAAAAAAGGACCCATACATGTTCTGGACAAAAGACCCACCTCAGAAGAAGGGACTCATGCAGACTGAAAGTGAAGGGATGGAAAAATTGGCCAATGAAAATGAAAACACAAAAAAAATCTGGGGTAGCAATACTTATATCTGACAAAATAGACCCCATAGTAAAAGCCATAACAAGAGATAAGGAAGGCCATTTCATAATACTAAAGGGAGCAATTCAACAAGAAGATATAACTCTGGTAAACATATATTC
>NW_006297217.1:90177-91647 GCF_000327345.1 Myotis davidii
CAAAGAAAAGTGGAGGACCAAATTAGTGAATTAGAAGACAAGGACGCAAAACACACACAAATTGAACTGCAATTGGAGAAAAAAAATTAAAAGACTGGAGAAGAGCCTAAGGGAGCTTTGGGACAACATGAAACGAAGCAACTTATGAATAGTAGGGGTGAGAGACTGACAGGAAGAAGAACAAGGATAGAAAACCTATTTGAAGAAATAATGTCAGAAAAATTCCCTGATTTGGAGGAAAAATATCACACAAGCACAGAGAGTCCCAAACAAGATGAACCCGAAAAGAACCACACCAAGACACATCATAATTATGATGGCAAGTGTTCAGGACAAATAGAGTATTTAAAGGCTGCAAGAGAGAGACACGAAGTTACACACAAGAAATTTCCAATTATATTATCAAATTATTTTTCAACAGAAACACATCAGGACAGAAAAGAATGGAAGGAAATTTACAAAGTGATGCAAACCAAGGGACTCAATCCAAGAATACTCTATCCAGAAAGGCTATCATTCAAAATTGAAGAAGAAATAAGGAGCTTTACAGACAAAAAAAGGCTAAGGGTGTTTATCACCACCAAGCCAGCAATACAAGAAATGCTAAAGGGACTGGTGTAAAAAGAAGAAACAAAAGCTCAGAAAGAGAACAGCCACACAAAAAAAGAAATGAGCCACGGAATATATGTTCTTCTCAAGTGCACATGGGGCATTTTCAAAGATAGACCACATATTGGGTCACAGGCAATGTCCCTCTAAATTCAAGAAGATTGAAATCATATCAAGTATATTCTCAGATCACAATGGTATAATATTAGAAATAAACTAAAATAAAAGCAATAAAAAAATCAAACACTTGAGAGCTGAATAGCATGGTATTAAACAAAGATTGGGTTACCAAAGAGATTGAAGAAGAAATTAAAAACATCCTGGAAACAAATGACAATGAAAACACAAAAATCCAAAACCTATGGGACACAGTAAAACCAGCACTGACAGGGAAGTTTATAACTCTACAGGCCTACCTCAGAAAACAATAAAAAATGGTAGAAATCATTTAACTCCACAACTTAAAGAATTAGAAAGACAGCAACAGGAAAAGCCCAGAGTGAGCAGAAGGAAGGAGATAATAAAGATTAGAGCAGAAATAAATGACATAGAGACAAAAAAAAAAAAAAAACCAAAACAGAAAGCAAAGAAAACAAATTTTTTTTTTTTGCTTCCTCCTTCAGCAGGCCTGGGCACATTTATTCCCAGACACCACCAGGGTCCGTAGGTCCTCTCAGAGAATGGGGAAGACACCCCGACCATCCTGGCCGGACCCAGCCTGAGAGGACAGGGGCCCAGGTGGAGGCCGCCACCGATCTCTGCATTGTCTGTTGGAACATGAATTTTATACCCCCTCCCCCCTAAGAATACACAGGATTAGGGTGTAATGCTGTTTGGAAAAGAGGAGAGGTGGCTGGTGAC
>NW_006297217.1:92110-94023 GCF_000327345.1 Myotis davidii
CTCAAAGAAGTAGAAAGAGAGAAACAAGACAATCCCAGAGTGAGCAGAAGGAAGGAGATAATAAAGATCAGAGCAGAAATAAATGACATAGGCACACACACACACACACACACACACACACACACACACACACACACACAAAGAACATTGCAAAAGATCAATTAAACCTAGGGCTGGTTCTTTGAAATGGTAAACAAGATTGATGAACCTCTAGCCAGGCTCACCAAGAAGCAGAGAGAGGACCAAAATAAAGAAAATCGGAAATGAAAGAGGCGAAATAACAACAGACCCCACAGAAATATAAAAGATTGTTAAAAAATACTATGAACAGCCCTATTCCAACAAACTGGACAACCTGGAGGAAATGGACATATTCCTAGAAAAATACAACCTTCCCAAACTCAATCAGGAAGAATCCAAAATCTCAATAGGCTGATAAGTATGTAAGAAATTGAAGCAGTCATCAAAAAGCTTCCAGCAAACAAAAGCCGGGGGCATGACGCCTTCACAGGGGAGTTTGAGCAAACATTCATGGAAGAACTAAAACCTGTCCTCCTCAGACTACTCCAAAAAATTCAAGACGAAGGAAAACTTCCAAGCTCTTTCTATAAAGCCAGGATTACCCTAATACCAAAAGCAGATAAAGACAACACAAAGAAAGGGAATTAGAGGCCAATATCCCTTATGACCATAGATGCCAAAAAACTCAACAAAAATTCTAGCAAATCAGATCCAGCATTACATCAGAAAGATCATACACCATGACCATGTACAATTTATCTCGAGGATACTACAATGGTACAATATCCCCAAATCAATAAACGTGTTACATCACATAAACAAATTGTGAGATAAAAATCACATAGTCATATCAATTGATGCAGAAAAAGCATTTGACAGACACCAACACCCTTTCTTCATAAAAACTCTTAGCAAGGTGGGAAAAGAAGAATCATTCCTCAACATAATAAAAGCCATTTATGACAAACCCACAACCAACATCATACTCAATGGGCAAAAACTAAAAAGATTTCCCCATGATTAGGAACAAGACAGGGATGCCCGCTCTCACCACTACTGCTTGACATAGTACTGGAAGTACTAGCCATTGCGATCAGAAAGAAGAAGAAATAAAATGCATCCGAAGGATGCAAATCAAAACAACAATGAGGTATCACCTCAAATCTGTCAGAATGGCTACTTATCAACAAATCAACAAATGACAGGTGCTGGAAAGGATGCAGATAAAAAGGAACCCTCCTTCACTGCTGGTGGGAATGCAGACTGGTGCAGCCATTGTGGAAAAACAGTATGGAGTTTCCTCCAAAATTTTAAAATGGAACTCCCATTTCATCCAGTAGTCCCACTTCTAGGAATATATCCCAAGAAAATAGAAACACCAATCAGAAAGGATATATGCATCCCTAGGTTCATAGCAGCACAATTTACAATAGCCAAGATTTGGAAACAGCCTAAATGCCCATCAACAGATGACTGGATTAAAAAACTGTGGTACATCTACATAATGGAATACTACACTGCAATAAAAAAGAAGGAATTCTTACCATTTGCAGCAGCATGGATGGAACTGGAGAGCATTATGTATGCTAAGTGAAATAAGTCAGGAAGAGAAAGAAAAACAACACATGATCTCACTCATTTATAGATAATAAAGAATATTATAACCAGATGAACAAAAAGATAGATACAGTGGGGCCTTGACTTATGAGTTTAATTCGTTCTGACACTGAGCTCATTAAGGGGCTTGTTAAGGAGCTCATTAACTCAAATTACTCTATCAACTCAACGCAAAAAAATCAGCTGAGGGACAGCTGGTATCTCAAAAAACTCGTTAGTCGGGACACTCATAAGTCAAGGCCCCACTGTACAGAGGCAGAGAAGCATGGAACAGA
>NW_006297217.1:95391-95929 GCF_000327345.1 Myotis davidii
AGACATATTAAAACATGATCAAAGTCACTAATCACCTGAGAGATGCAAATAACAATGACAATGCAGTATCATCTCACACCAGTCAGAATGGTTATCATCAACAAATGACAAGTGCTGGTGAAGATGTGGAGAAAAAGGAACCCTCATGCACTGCTCGTGGGAATACAGACTGGTGCAGCCACTGTGGAGAACAGAATGGAGCTTCCTAAAAATACTAAAAATGGAACTCCCATTTGAGCCAGTGATCCCACTTCTAGGAATATATCCCAAGAAACTAGAAACACCATTCAGAAAGAATACATGCACCACTATGTTCATAGCGGCACCATTTACAATAGCTAAGATTTGGAAACAGCCTAAGTGCCCATCAGCAGATGAGTGCATTAAAAAACAGTGGTACATCTACACAATGGAATACTACGCTGCAGTAAAATATAAGGAATTCTTACCATTTGCAATAGCAAGGATGGAACTAGAGAACATTATGCTAAGAAAAATAAGCCAATCAGATAAAGAGAAATATCACATGATCTCACTC
>NW_006297217.1:96087-105986 GCF_000327345.1 Myotis davidii
AAGAGATCAACCAAAGGAATCATATGCATGCATATAAGCCTAACCAATGGACACAGACAACAGGGGGTGAGGGCATCAGTGGGGGGATAGAGGGGCAATGGGGTCATAAGGACACATATATACTACCTTAAAAAAACAAAGAAAAAAATGAAAAAAGTATAATTGGCATAAAGATAGTCAAATAGATCAGCGGAATAGAATAATATGTCTATATATATATACCTTCATTTTTTGGGGTCAATTGATTTGCAAGAAAAATTCAAGGTAATTTTGTGAAGAAAATAGTGTTCTCCAATGATGATGCTAGAACAAGGGACATTTCAATACAGGGTGTGGCAAAAGTAGATTTACAGTTATGAGTACGCAAAATACAGAGTTAATCCTTGTATTATTATTTATTAACTAGAGGCCTGGTGCACAAAAGTTTGTGCACTCAGGGGTCGGGGGGGTCCCTCAGCCAGGCCTGTGTCCTCTCGCAGTCTCGGACCCCAGAGGGGATGACCACCTGCTGGCTTAGGCCCGTTCCCTGGGGGATCAGTAGCAAGCTGGAAGTCAGACACCCCTCTGGCAGCTCAGGAGCCCTCGGGTGATGTCCGCTTGCCAACAGGGAGCAGGGCTAAGCTATAGTCTGACATCCTTAGTGCTGCTGAGGAGGCGGGAGAGGCTCCCACTACCACTGCTATACTGGCAGCCATCAGCCTGGCTTGTGGCTGAGCAGAGCTCCTCCTGTGGGAGCGCATTGACCACCAGGAGGCAGCTCCTGTGTTGAGCGAGATCAGGCCAAAACTGGCTCTCTGACATCCCCCGAGGGGTCCCGGATTGCGCGAGGGCACAGGCCAGGCTGAGGGACCCGCCCTCCCCCTGAGTGCACAAATTTTTGTGCACTGGGCCTCTACTTGTATGATAAGCTGCTTTACTATGAGATGATCCATCAGTAAAAACAGTTAATGCTTCATGAATAGGTTTTTCCTAGTATTTTTTGGTATAATAATAGGAATGTAATATAAAAATTGTAGTAATTAGTTTTTCAGTAGGTGATAACTAAATTCCCCTGAATATCCAGTTTGCCAATTCAAATTAGTCTTGCATGGAGTCCAGGGCCGGTCAGGGCAGGTGGGAAGCTTGGCTTCCTCAATTGCCTGGGCAACCAAGCCTCCTGCTTGCTCCAGCTCTGTGGCTCCCGGCCGCCATCTTGGTTGGGTTAATTTGCATATACTCACTCTGATTGGCTGGTGGGCATGGCTTGGGGGCATAGCGGCGGTATGGTCAATTTGCATGTTTCTCTGTTATTGGGTAAGATTATTGTGTTATTTTCCATATGAACAACTATGAACCTACTTTTGTCCCACCCTATATCAATAAGACACTTGAACTACAACTACAACAAATATATCTATCACCACATACTAAAATGAACTCAAATTGGATTATAAATTTAAATATAAAACCTAAAACTAAAAACGTTCTAGAAAACATAGGAGAAAAACATTTATGGTCTGAGATTACACAAATAACCCTTAAATAGGACACCAAAACATAATTTAAAAACTCAAAATGTCTAAGGGAATTAAACGTAAGACAGGAAACCATAAAAATCCGAAAAGAATCCATAGGCTGCAAAATATCAGACATATGTTGTAGCAATATCTTTACCAATATAGCTCCTAGGTCGATGGAAACTAAGTAGAAAATAAACAAATGGGACTACATCAAAATAAAAGGCTTCTGCACAGCAAAAGAAACCATCAACAAAATAACAAGAAAACCCACTGCATGGGAGAATATATTTACCAATGTTATGTACAATAAGGGTTTAATCTCCAAAATGTATAGGGAACTCATACATCTTAACAACAACAAGATAAACGACCCCATTAAAAAAATGGGCAAAGGACCTAAATAGACACTTTTCAAAAGAGGACATATTGAAAACCAAAAGACATATGTAAACATGCTCAAAGTCACTAATCATCTGAGAGATACAAATCAAAACAACAATGAGGGACCATCTCACACCTGTCAGAATGGCTATCATCAACAAATCAACAAAGACTTGGAAACAGCCTAAGTGCCCATCAGCAGATGAGTCGATTTAAACTGTGGTACATCTACCTAATGGAATGCTACACTGCTGTAAAAAGAAGGAACTCTTACCATTTGCAACAGTATGGATGGAACTGGAGAGCATTATGCTAAGCAAAATAAGCCAGTTGGAGAAAGGTAAATATCATATGATCTCACTCATTTGTGGAATATAATGAACAACATAAACTGATGAACAAAAATAGAGCCAGAGTCATAGGAGCATCGAAAAGACCGTCCAATCTAAGAAGGAAGGCAGGTGAGGGCGTGGAGTAAGAGATCAACTGAAGGACTTGTATGAATGCATATGAGCATAACCAATGGACACAGACAGTAGTGGGGGAGGGCATGTGCTGGGGAGTGGGAAAGGCTGGGAAGTGATAAATGGGTGAAAAAAGAGACTACGTAGTACTTTAAACAATAAAAATTATAAATTTTAAAAAGTGTATAAATAAAACTTCATCATAATAAAGAACTGCTTTTAGAAAGGTACTGTTAGCAGAAGTGATTAATTTTGATGAAGTTTTATTTATATACTTTTTAAAATTTAAATTATTTAGTGTTTAAAGTATTACATAAGTCTCCTTTTTCACCCACTGACCTCTCCTCAGCCTCTCCCACCCCCAGCACATGCCCTCACCCCCTACTGTCTGTTTGTGTATGTTCTTTTATTTAATGAGCTATAACTCAATAAATATTTATTGAATAAAAATATATTTGAAATTAAAAAGATACTGTTAAAGAGAATAAAAAGACAAACTATAGACCAGAAGAAAACATTTGGAAACAACCTATATGATAAAGGACTTACCATCCAAAATATATGAAGATTCTCAAAACTCAGTAAGAAACAACCCATTTTAAAAAATGGGCCAAAGATTTGAACAGACATTTTATTAAAGAGAATATATAGATGTCAAATAAATGCATGAAGAGATGACTGACATCATTAATCTTCAGGGTAATAAAATTCAAAACCACAATAAGGTACCAGTACACACTTATGAGATGTCCAAAATTAAAACAAGACTGACCATACCAAGTGTTGAGAAAGATGTAGACAACTGAAACTTTCATATTCTGCTGGTGGGAATGTAAAAATTATATAACCACTTTGGAAATGTTTAAGTGTCTTTAAAATAATTTAAAATATATACCTACTATATAACCCAATCATGGCTGGGGAGAAAGAGGAATGATAAGCAGAGCATGAAGGACTTTTAGGACAATGAAACTATTCTGTATGAGACTACAATGGTAGACATGTGTCATTATACTTTTATCCAAACCCACAGAATGTACAACACCAACTATAAATCCTAATGTAAACTACAAAAGAAAAATAAAATAAAATATACAATCCAGTCATTATACTCTAGGTATTTAAGTGTGAAAAATGAAAATATTTGTCCATACAATCATTTGTATGTGAATGTTTTAGCAGTTTTATTAGCAATATCCAAAAACTGCAAACACAAACATCCATCAAGTGAATGAATAAACAAATCGTGGTATATCCATAAAGTGGAATACTCAAAACAATAACATGAATAAAGTATAAGTGCATGTAACAACATGGATGAATTTCAAAATAATTCTGCTGAGATAAGTCAGACAGAAAATAACTATAAAATTCCATTTATATAATGTCCTAAAACATGCAAACCAAACAGTAACAGAAAGCATCCAGTAGGGGTGGGACAGGATGGAAACTTTACAAAGGGGTACAAGAAAACTGTTGGAGTGATGGAAAAGCTAATTATTTTGATTGTGATGATGGTTTCAGGCGTATATACAAATGTCAAAATTTATGAAAGTGTGTGCTTTAATATATGCAGTTTATTGTATGTAATTTACACCTCCATAAAACTGTTTTAAACGTAAATAAATTAAACACTACTCCCAGAGGCACTTTGGTAGCTTCTGCAGCCAAAGACCTAGGTGTGGCCTTATATGCTTCATCCAGTTATTTAAATTGATCTTGTGCCTAAGAGAATAATAAGTAGCACATTGAGATAATCTAAATGACATAGGCAGATAGAAAATGCTATTAATTGGCATATTCACTAAATGCTATGCAATGAAACAAATATCATTTAATATTTCTATAGGAAAAAGAAACAAAAATTATTTTTCTTAGTTTTGTTTCAAGAAAACATGTAAAGATTTACAAACAGATACCTCTTTGGATAATCTTGTGAAGACATCTCCTCCTCTGAGAAAATCCAGTATTAAATACAGCTTCCCTTCAGTCTGAAAGGCTAATTTAAAAATAGAATATAGTAATATAGCAATATTAAAGGCTTAAAAAGCTTAGTATACTTTTAAATTAATATGTAAGTTTAGAATTTTATCACTGAACACTATATACCAATTAAGCATTTACTCACATGGTCCATTATTGAATCACATTATGTCAAATTTAAAACTGGTGTTGAAATAACTATAAAACCCTTCCAAGAACATAATCAATCTTGCATGTGGCTTTACACAGAAACTTCTACTACCCTCATTTTCCTGATTTTTGAACATCATGTTATACTACTAGTGTCTGAACTCTGCATCCCCACCTATTGTAAATCTACTAATTCTTTCACGCTCGACCAAAATGCCACCTCTATCCTCTATTAAGGATTTCCCCCTTTTCTCATTTCCTACAGCACCCTTACACTTCCCCATCAGCTTTACTTGCTACTACTTTTGAGATTGCATGGTACTTTATTTATGTCTCTCTTATGGTAGTTACTCCATTTGAGTTGTATAATTAATTTATTTTCATTTAATGATGTCTGTATTCTTTATAGGTTATAAATTTCTTGAAAGCAGAAATTGTTTCACCTTCAGAGCTCACTACATCTAATACAGTGTTTTGTACACAACTGGTATTTACTGATTAAACTAATTACATCCAGGAGATTAAAGGAAATCTTTAGATACTACCATTTTCATTCCATTGGGGTAACAAGGAGTGAAAGAATAATTTCTTGAACATTATTTATAGATATAGTTGGGTATATATTTTAATATAGTATTTGTCAACATTACCTAAGAATAAAATAAATACCTGATACTTTTTTAAATTTCAAAAATTGAAAATGGACATAGTAGTCTATATTGGGGATTTAATGATGTATATACCTTTGAATTTTCCACTGAAGCTAAACTCAACAATATCATGCATACATTAAATTAGCAATGGAGCCATGATTCAATCTCAGAATTGTCTGATTTAAAATTCATGTTCTTTCTATAACATCTACTGCTTTTCACTGCTATTCTTCTCCCCCTAAATATAAGAAAGAATAACTCAAATACACTAACAAAATTACATTACTATCTTAAATAGAACCAGGAAATAAGATAAATATGCTCATTGTGAACATGTACTGGAGCATAAACACTATAATGTTTTGAATAAATTATCACAGAATTTTATAGCCTAATATCATAGGAGGTAAAGCCTAGTAGGATATAGAAATATTGCCAGACAAATAAGCAGAAGACACTATCTTGTTTACTTAGACAAGTTAATCAACAAATATAAGAAATACAACTAGAAGCTATTGATTCTTACTTCAGATAAATACTTTTCATATAGCTGGATATATTAAATTAGTTTGAAGTATTTACTTCTTATTATATTATCTGAAAAGAAATCCTTTTTTATGTCACTAGATAATCAATGAATCAAACCTGTATTGAAGCTTAAATTGTGGTACAGAAATACATTTCAACTGATTGAATTCCAACACTACCATGAAGAGAGAAATTATGGCACCAAAACTGTCCCTCTATCACAACATACTAGGATTAATTTAAATTACTACAGTTTTCATTTTTCTAGGTTTTTTTTCATTCAAATTTTTGCAGTATTTCAACAATAGAAATTTCAAATCTATTAGAAAAAAGATTAGACCTCAAGCCAACACATGTCATCAAATATACTGGAATACTGTTCAAGAACAAAATCCACTTTGAGCTTTGGTCCTCAAAACAATGCCAAACATTAGCTACTGTGTGCTAATTACAGAATCAAACTGGTCTATTAATTGAAAGCTTCAATGAAAATTTTTATCAAGAACATGATTAAAATAAAATTCAAAAGTGTTCCAACCACTTGATTTCAAACCAAGTATATTTTATATTTAGAAACAGTAGAAAAATGTTTTGTTTATAAATATGTAAGGAATGAAAATAACACTGCATCAAGCCACACAAAAAAATTAAATATTTTTGAGGACAAAAATATAAAATTTAGTCAACTTTGTTGTTTTCTAGGCTGCTTAAATATCACAGTATTTGCAAATACAGCTAAAAATGCAAATCTTGAAAGCTGTATTTCTAGTAATTTCTCACTGACCATTTTAGAATTCTGCATGTTGTTCTATGGATAGCATTCTGCTTCACTGTGTGTGTCTGGTCATTCACTCGATCCTCAGATACCATGGTGAAAGAAACACCACCAATAAGAGGAACACAAAGTCAGAACATCCAGCACACGCATAATAAAGGCATAGAACTTCAAGTCACAAGATGACAAAGACATTGATGCTGTTTGAACTAAAGTTTATGGTGTATTATTGATGGAATTTAGTGGAAATGGCTACTAAAATGGAAAATAAGGTGAGTGATCTGATTTGACTTACTGAATCCAGCACAATCTTTATCTGAAATCTCCTTGCTAATATAGTTAGTGATAATTTTTTTTTATATTACTACTTAGCAAGTTAGTAAAGACACGGTACTTAAGAAAAGTTAATCTTATTTACTGAAGAGTACAGAATGACATACAGTTCCCATATAGTTCTGCCAGTATATTCTAATATTAATCTATGTGTTTTTCTTGCTAATCAACACTTGAAATTTATTTTGGTCACTATCTTCTAAAAGAGCCAATGCCAATTTTTAAAAAGCCAAACTCCCTTGACCTTAAAAGAAAATTAAGTCTACAGTCCATTCCTTTTCCCCCTCTAGGGTATAAGATTGGTATAAACCCAGTGTAACAGTGTATTGCTTTATTGAGTTGGGGTTGGGAGGGGAGACAACATGGTGAGGAACAAAATCAATTAAAGGAATAGAAGCTCAGGAAGCAATAATGTTAAAATAGTAATACACAAAATGGTTAACTAAAATCACTTTGTTAAGAGGACTCAACTCATGGAAGACAAACTAATTGCTATTGCAAAAAAATCTGTAGGAAGTAGAAATTGGTTTCAACAACGGTAGAGAATACGTTCTAGAAATTGGAGGTAACTAGATGTAATAACCTGGGAGCAATTTAATAGAACAGCCCCAGTTGCTAGGCTGAGGCTAACACCTAGGGAAGATAAAAGCATTGTCTGTAGGGAATTTTGGATGATAACTAGAGAAATATTACACTGTGTATAAACCAAATTGAATTGTCACAAGTGTTGTAAAGTCTCATATAGTAAATTTTTGTCTACATGCTCTTCAATTTCATAGGAAGAGCATCATAGAATACCAAAACACAGAAGAGAGCATTCATGTAAGATATCTAACTCCTTTATATAATAATGCATACAACTTAAAATAATTATATCTAGGGCTTTCTACAGATTACATACCATAATGCAACTTGACAATAAATGGATGATTTACTTCCACCAGAATATCCCTCTCCATCTTTGTGCGAACTCTGTCTCGAACTAAAAATTACAGATAGTTAGAATATATTACTACTGTATATAATTTCCATAGAAATTCCATCAAACAAAAATGTAAAAATATAAAACATAATTTTATAAGTTCCTAAATTTGCAGTCTATATATGTCTAAACAGTAATTACCATATACTCAGAAAGCAAATAAATTCAGTTTACATCTCAAGGTGGGTTAAAGTGACATAAACAGGTATTTGGTTAATATACATTTTTATGTATTGGTTCTTAATTTTTCAAATGAGTTTATTGATTAAAACTGAGCATGGTGCTTTCTGATCAAGCCTAGAAGATGGTGTATGTAAGTGTATGCAGGCAGTTGTGCTTTCTCAATACGTAATAGCAACACAGATGGAACAGAAAATAAATAAAAGAATATAGTTTAATAAAATAAGTTCTTTTTATTAAATGTGTTACTTTTTATGTCATTACATTTCTATCATGGTATACTCTCACTAAATTAAGATATATACAAATATCAAACCTAGAAATATAAATTACAGCTAAATTAAAAAAAAACTAAGACAAAAAAGTCAAGAACCATATGATTTCAATCATAGGTGGGATGGAAAACTGAAATTAACACATTAACAAATGAGAAAAACAAAGAAACAAAAATGTATAGACATAGACAAAAGTATGTTAACTATCAGAGGGAAGGGGGTAAGGGAGTAGTAAAGGAAAATGGAAGGGAAATGGGGTCGAATACATGGTAACTGAAGAAAATCTGATTTTGGGTGGTAGGCACACAATGCAATATGAATATGATGTATCATAGAAATGTATACTTGAAACCTATAAAAATTTATTAACCAATGTCACCCCAATAAGTTTAATTAAAAAAATAAAAAAGAAAACTAAATCTACTCAACTTATACAAGCAATACACAGCATATTTCTTAAAATGAGCTTTACCAAATTCTTTTTAAATAAGCTTTCTAATTCTCTACCTTTCAAAGAAGCTTTTTTTAACACCTTCATTGCATAGAGTTGCCCAGCATCAGGGCCCGTCTTCTTTCTAACAAGAAAGACCTAATAGGGGAATTAAAAAAAAGTAAAATTAACTTTCAAGCAATTTTTGCTATACATTCACATTAGCATACTCATATGCCCTTGCATTTATTATTTCATAAAGATAACATTCCTATGAATTATATGCTCTTACTTAATACTTTCTCACTTTCATTCATTTAGTAAATCACGCTCTCATACACACTACTGTGAAAAGAAAATTTAAAGAACATATGATATGGTTATGGACTTTGAGAAGTTTTTATGTAAAAGACAGAAAAAATATCAAAACAATTTGAGCTAAGGGAGCTCCTTTTAAGACCCCAAATCCTTTCTGTTACCTTAATAAAGAGCAACCTATGTGATGCCTATTAATTTGATACCTTCATTTCTACTTCCTTATTGGTCCATTTTAGAAGTTACCAGGAATTTTAATTTCTAATAAGAAATCAGGTGCAATTCTTATCTGTGTGCCCGGTAAAAGAATCATGATGGCAAATTACCTCAATAAACAAATAAAAGTTAAACTCTTTAAAGTTGCCAATCAAGCTTAAATAATATATCATATTTGTAAACTAACATTATGACTCATTAAAAGCTAAATTTTGAAAAGCCAGTTATAAAGATAAATGTAAATAGATTTCAGTTTTATAAGTGTTATTAGTAAAATGCAGCTTTAAAAAATAATTAGCAAAACCTGCTTACTGTCTCAACATGCCATCTCCAATTCTAGCATGTTCTATTTAAGTGTTGCTTAAATTGAAAATATGATCAAGTAACTAATTTGTTGACATAAAATTGCAGATGGGAGAGATGTTGAGTAATTTTTGTCTTGCCTATTTCCCAAGGTAAAGCTCAAAACCTTTTATGGCAGATCTTTTACTTGTAACTAGTGGCCTGGTGCAAAAAATTCATGCACGGGGAGGGGTGTGTGTGTTCCCAAAGCCCAGCCTGCACCCTCTCCAATCGGGGACCCCTTAGGGGATGTCTGACTGCCAACTGTGGGATCAGGCCTAAACCAGCAGTCGGAAATCTCTCTCACAATCTGAGACTGCTGGCTCCCAACTGCCTGCCTGCCTGCTAACCGTTTCTGCCTGCCAGGCTGATCCCCCTCTAACCACTCCCCTG
>NW_006297217.1:106186-112116 GCF_000327345.1 Myotis davidii
AGAGGCAAAAAGAAGAGAGCGTAGTAACCAACTAAAGTTTCCAAGAGAAAACTGCCTCTGCCTCAACCCCGACCACCATGGGTTTGTTTAGAAGGAAGTCAGATGTCTGGAAGATGGCCCATTGAGCCAGTCTAATTAGCATATCACCCTTTTATTAGTATAGATATTATTTAGTAACATACATTGTTGTATGTAGATTTGTGGTTTGAGTTGTTATATTATCTGTTCTAAAAAAGAAACATCAAACAGCTGTTGCCCTTAAAACCCCTCCTCAACCCCACCTTAGGTACTGACTTCACAGTTCACCCAGATTAGGTTCTGATTGGTCGGTTTCTATGCCAGTCAGCATCAAAAGCTCTGCCTCCTAAGCAGCCATCTTGTGAGGGTGTGAGGGTTAATTTGCATATTACCACTTTATTATATAGGATTATATATCAGCCAAATCAGGGTTGAGGGGAGGTTTTTCACTTCACGGAATTTCTGCTTTCTTCTATACTGAAAGTAAGGCTTTTATTTCAGGCCTAAACTCAAGGACCATTTAAGGTTTAGCATTTTCATAGTCATGCAGGGTGATGCTTCTCATACTTTCTGTGTAGATAAATCAGTATTTTTTCCCTTTCCTCCAACCCACTGTGGATCGTACTTTTATGAAATATATAGAAAACTTAAATGTCATACAAAATATAATCCCTTTTTAAACTAATAGATTCCGCACATAAAATTACTCTGTTAAATTGCTGTGAAAGTTTCTAAATGCTTAACTCTCAGATTTTTAACATGTCACATAGTGAACCAGTAACGAAGAGTTCATACCACATTGGAGGAGACTATTCAAGAGAATCCACAAGCTAACAGAGGGTTGGTTTTTTGAAACATAAAACTATCTTTGCACTAAAATGAGCTTAGGAGTTTAACCAAATTAAAAAAAAAAAATGTTTGCGCCGAAACCGGTTTGGCTCAGTGGATAGAGCGTCGGCCTGTGGACTGAAAGGTCCCAGGTTCGATTCCGGTCAAGGGCATGTACCTGGGTTGCGGGCACATCCCCAGTAGGAGATGTGCGGTAGGCAGCTGATCGATGTTTCTCTCTCATCGATGTTTCTAGCTCTCTATCTCTCTCCCTTCCTCTCTGTAAAAAGTCAATAAAATATATTTTTAAAAAATGTTTGCATTATCACCATAAATTTTGTATTCAAAGAGCTAACAAATTAAAACTGTTACCATCTCTTACTTCCTTGTCTAAAATCTAGCCTGAACTCCAACATGATTTCCCCCAAACAACATAGATCCCTGAGAAAGTGTTTATCTTTCCACAGAAGATTATGGTGACTTCATTACAAGGAGTTATTTTTGCTGGATTTGATCTTGAAAAGGATATTCTTAAAAGTCCATAATTTTCACTGATAAAAATGGTAATCATTTGGCAAATAGTGTTAACTTTAGCATACATATAGTCTGCCCTCACTGATTTTTATAAAATAGAAGCAATAAAAATAATTTCTTATAAATGAACAGTGCTAAGTCTCACTGTTTAATTGCAAAATAATATCATTCAACCTGTGTTATACAGAAGGCACACACGAACTACATTATCATGGTGTTCTCAATGTCATATAACACTTATTGATCAAATTCAAGAAGCTCAGACCCCAGATGCATATTTTCTCATCTGTTTCTTTTTTCTCCAAGTTTGCAGTTGTTGGGAAACAAATGGGATTTTATATTATTAGTATAGCTGATTAAAGGGGCAGTCTTTATCAATTTTTTAAGCAGTAGATTAAAACACACACACACACACACACACACACACACACACACACACACACACACCTTCAAAGCTAAGCAAATGGCATTAACTCTAATAACCAGACTCAAAGATTTCATTCAATTTTACTGACAAGGGCAAATAAATGAAGATAACCAAACAGTTCCCTTTTTTTCTAATCAATATTAAGTGACAAAAAGGATGAAAACAAAGGAGTCAAGTCATTTTGTGAGTATGATTCCACCACAAGTGGAACTATCTTTAACAAATTCTTCCAGGAAAGCAGTTCTCAATTTTTTTGTTCTCTGGAATCCTTAACAGTGTTAAAAATTATTGAAGACTTCAAAGAGATTTTGTTTTTGTGAGTTATATCTATTGATATATATCGTATTGAAAATTAAAACAGAAAAAATTACTTATTGATTCATTAAGGATAATAAATCTGTTACATGTGAATATAAATATTTTATAAAAGATAGCTATATTTTTCAAAAAACTGAAAAAGTGACACTGATTTATATTTTCACAAGACTCTAATATCAGGCTTAGCAGAAGACAAGTTGGATTATCATATCTGCTTCTACATTCAATCTGTTGCAATTAAGTTGTTTTGCTTGAAGTATATCAAGAAAACTCAGACCTCACACAGATATGTATTTGGAAAAGGGAATATTTTAATAGCCTGTTCATATAGTTTTGGTTATTTTTCCTTGAAACAATAATTTGACAAGTGGCAGTTTCTTAAAGATTAGTGCAATGGGGAATCTGAAGCCATATCAAATACTAGGAATTGTCCATATTCTGTCATGTAATAACTCACTGATCTACATTACACTTTAAATGGATTCGTACTCATGCCTAATTTGAAAATATCATGTGAGTTTTGCAGATCTTCCAAATGTTGAGAACAGTAATCTCATCAGAAAAAATATATTGTATTAAGAAGATACCAAGCTTATGATAGTAAATTAAAATTTTCTACAATTCTAATTTATTGCTTCCAAACTAAAAAAATTTTGTCAGTTGTTTCCCATGATATACAGGCTTACTCCATTTCATTTTTGATAAATCACTAGCAGATGCCCAATTTTAAGGAATCATAGTTTGTTCATCATTCTTTCAAGTAAAAATGTTTCATTTTTAAAAGAAGCTAGTTCAGCTCAAAACTAAAAAAAAAAAAAATCACACAAGTGCTCTCTTGACACAGCCATCATCTTTTGGTATGCAGGTAAGTGCCATATGTGTACTTCTCATTTCATCACACAATATTAAAAAGAGGTGTACTCAATTATTGATATTTGATAAATTTAATGATTGCTAACACCTCACCAAAGGCATTCTTAAGTAAAACTTGCATGTTTTTTTAAAGCTGAAAGTGTATGAAGAATTCAATGACTTCTGACATGGTTTGGTGTCACTGCTTTATTGTGCCAAGGTGGAAGAAGTTTTACAAATAATATCTGAGTATTATTATAAAACTAGAGGCCTGATGCACAAAATTCATGCAAGAGTAGGCCTTCGCAGACACAGATGCCTGTGCCCTTGCAGCCCTGGCTGCCTTGGCCCTCACAGCCCTGGCTTTGTCCAGAAGGTCGTCTGGAAGGGCATCCAGATGGTTGTTCTGCTGTTTGGCCGTTTGGTTGATTTGCATATTACGCTTCTATAATTATAGATACTTTTGCCCTGAGGACTTCTGAAGGCATCTTAAAGATACCCAGTGGTAGACAGACGACACTGATCACCACTTTTGTAGAACACAGCCTCTAGTAGGGTTGAAAAGAAAGGCGTATAGAAGGCAAAAAGAGGCAGTGAAGGAAGACAGAAAAAGATAGCCCAGACTTTCAAGAAGGCACTTATATAAAACAACTGTTTTTCCCCTAGCTCTTCTAACACTCACTAGTATCCAAATATGGCATATAATAGAAGCCATCATTCACAGCCTAGAGATTTAACTTTTTATTTGTTCATCACCTGATTTGTTCTTTGCAGGTCTTATGGGTGACGTTCTTAGCAAAAGAAAAGTTGTCACTCAGCTCTCTTCCCCATAATCAAATACTGAAGTTAGTTCAGCTTCGAACTACTGAATCCAAAATATATACCTATCCTGATCACAGAGGTTTATTTTCACTCATTCTAATCCAATTATTATAAACTGTCCAAAAGACCAATAAGTGAGTGAGTTACTCCAATATATTTCTCTCTTGGTGATAGGGACTTTTATACTTCATTAAGAATTAATTAGTGTTTGTTAAAGAGAATTGAAAAATCATCCAGATTTAACATTGGTTAAAGACAAAGGACCAACTGCAAGGAATTTTAAGATGTAAATATGTATTTTTTAAAAAAACTAGTTTTGGATAATCAATCAATTACTTCAGAAGACAAGGGTTTAATATTCTCAAAAATTCATTTTGAATCCTATAGTTGAAGGCTTTACTACCAATAAAAGCAAAAAAAAAGTATTAATCCACAGATGTTAAAATGTATGCTTTGTATACATATGCTCTGTTAAGTAAAGGCTAGTCTGAAAGTTTCAAACATGTATTCATGTGCATAATTTGATTGTGTTTTAAAATAATTAATGTAAATTATTTGTTATACTACATTTCAATCCATACATTAATGATAACTAATGCATTATAGTTGGTGTGTTTAGTACAGAATTTTATATTCATATTTCATAATGATGATGTGTGCTTCTTTAAAGTATAATTGTACAACTGACTATAGTAGGGTTTTTTCCTATTAAATGGACTATAAAGATATTTAATGGTTCAAAGCTTTGTATAGTCTAAAATTCCTTTTCCTGCATTTTAACAATGAACGTTTGCATAAAAACTTAAATAAGGCTGCATCCCAAAATTTCTTGGAATTGCTCCCACACTTTTCTGATTCATAGCCTTGGCCAAATTCCTAAATAGGTTCACCATATAACATATCACACCCACACAATGCCTACATAAATGATGCAATACTGACAAGAAAACATGTTCACATGCTAGGAAGAAAAAAATAAGCTGCTACCTTAATATTTCTTTGGTTGATGAACTGTGTAAATATCACAATTCAGTATTTTAGTATTAGGGATTTTAAAAAGTCTTTTATGATATTCTTGTTAAAGCAAAGTTCCTGCACATACAAAGCTGAGTGTTTCCTGAATTTCATAATTATATTGAGAATTTGTCAGCATGCTGCTATATTTAATGTGAAGATGCTATAAGACATTTCATTATGCTATACTGCATTCTATTTTACAAAGGCCATGAGAAAAAACTTCTCTAGTCTCTTTGATCCGTTTCTACATTGAAGATACTGTCAAATAATCATATAATTAAATTTATCAGTTTCTTTATAATGGTTGCCAGAAAATTTAAATCTTCATTTTTGTCCCACTTTTGATGTGTAGGCCCTTATGCCATGCATTTATGAACAACAGAACACATTCTTGGCTTCACCTAATATCTCCTGCTCTACTTTTTGGATTCCATCATCTCCTCTACTTATTTTAATTTTATGTTTTTACAATTCATCTATGACATTGTTAAATGCTTTCTGGAAAAAAGCTGGATGTAAATACACATATAAATAAACATATATATCAAATTACAAAACAATCTATTTATATAAAAACCCTGGTTGTAACGCATCATGTCCGAGGCTTGACCAACCGGAAGGAAGCAGTCCTGCAGGGGCTGCCTTGGCAACAGCTGTGCCCTCCCCCAGCTGTTTCCCGTGAGGGCGAGGTTTCAGGCAGGAATCCGCCTTCAGAGCATGGACACACTGAGTCCTGGGTCACCTTGCCAAGGGCTGCGCCCTTCCTGAGCTGTTTCCCATGAGGGTGAGGTTTAAGACAGGAAACAGCCCTCGGAGCATGGAGGCATATCTTTATAAAGTTTTTTTTAAATATATTTTATTGATTTTTTACAGAGAGGAAGGGAGAGAGATAGAGAGTTAGAAATATCGATGACAGAGAAACATCGATCAGCTGCCTCCTGCACATCTCCCACTGGGGATATGCCCGCAACCCAGGTACATGCCCTTGACTGGAATCGAACCTGGGACCTTTCAGTCCACAGGCCCCCGCTCTATCCACTGAGCCAAACCGGTTTCAGCTGGGGTTTTTTTTTTATGTTCATTAGATTCCACAGGTAAATGTTTCTTTCTGCTA
>NW_006297217.1:113746-121123 GCF_000327345.1 Myotis davidii
AGAAGTTAGGAGCCAGTGGTTCAGGATTGTGAGAGGGATGTCCGATTGCTGGTTTAGGCCCGATCCCAGGGATTGGGCCTAAACTAGCAGTCGGACATTCTTTGAGGGGTCCTGGATTGGAGAGGGTGCAGGCTGGGCTGAGGGGGCCCTCCCCCACCAAGTGCACGAATTTTGTGCACTGGGCCTCTAGTATAGTATAATGACTTGAAATCATGAAATGTTTGCCTGGTATGATTTTATTTAAATTTATATTTAATCACTTATACAACCAGGATATGAAAGAACTTTATCTCTGTTTTCTAAAATTAATATCATAAAAATATAATGCAAAATAATTAAATGAATATTATATTTAAAAAATGAAATAAAACTGTGCACAATGAACATACCTACTCTACAGGCCAATTCTATAAACACGCCCCCTCCCCCGCCGACACACACACACACACACACACACACACACACACACACACACATTCTATTAAAAGCTCTTTCTAGTTTTACTCTTGCCAGAACAACTATTCAAGTCCTATTTCCTCGTCTTCACATATCTCTTGTATCAATTCACTGCTAAACTACAACCCAGCTTAATTTGTCCTTTTTGTGTTCTGGAAATGTTTCTCTATATTTTAAATGTTATATTAATATCACATAGATATTGGGATATTTTAAGACAATTAATGTCTATTTTATATTCACTAATACTGCTTTTGCAACTCTTGGGGACATGCTGAATGTTCAATAAGTGTCTTTCTTTTAAAATGTTTCAGAATATGATAAATCACCACTGTGCAATGGCTTTACTTTTTTTCTTTGAAATTAAATCTCAGACACTTTGAAATTAGGAATTTCTCACTATCTTTCTCCCTTAAATTATTGTTGTTGTTGTTATTTTCCTAAAGCTGTTAGTGCATGTGTGCAATGATTTTCATGTATTAGATGCTAGGTGCACAAAAGTTAGGAACCAGACCTACATATTTCTTTTCCAAAAATCATATGCCATCGAGTATTCAATAAACAATTTTAGTAATGAGTTTCACAGATAATCTTTCTCAATTTTTATTTCTCTCTTAAAATATAAGATTCTTGAAAGGAAGGATTTTGACTTAATTCACATATCCCTCAGTATCTACCCTTGCTATACTTTACACACATACTGCTTTAGGAGATGATAGATGAATTCATGCATTTAAACATGAATTGATACATACATTCTGACTTCTATGATAGAGCTAAGGAATATAGATTAAATCAGCAGTAGACAGCAAGTTGTGATCATGTTAGCCTGTAAACAGGAAAACGTCAACCTTTTTTTTTTTTAAGAAAAATTAAACTTCCTTGATTTAGGCAGCAAATAAATACCACGATATATCTTGCCCTAGAAAAATGAGTGAGCCCAGAGCATTTGAAAACTGTTATTATATGGGGAAGTATAAATAAATGGAACTAAAAGTACAACAGAAATAAAATTAGTAAAATTAGGAAGTTATCTTTGTGTGCATCCTTTGACAAATCTAAAAAAGACACACTTAACAGATTTCTAGCTATGTGTACACTTTTTTTGCTGAATGTTTAGAAGAGAAGCAAATGTGGAAAACAACATTCATTACCTTTCCAAAGGATCCCTGACCAAGAACCTTGAGCAACTCAAACTGTGCAGGGTCTGCTTTCTCATATCCTTCCTTAACATGATGTGTAATAGGAATTTCTTTAACTCCTTCATCCTGTAAAAAGAAAATACAAATAATATTCACATCCAGTTGCAACATATTATGATAAGCTTAGAGTCAGGAAACATACCAGAAATAATTTAATACCCAACTCCTTCAATCTAGCATAGACTTTTATGGGCTACTGGTATCCCCAATTCCCTGTTTTCTAACACATAGAGCTTCATCACTATCACCAGCCCCATTATATAATTTCATGTAAATAAAAGCATATACCTGTTCTTGCGCCAGTACTAGGCTGCTTTGAGTACAGTGGTTTTGTAGTATAACTTGATATCTGGTATTGTGTCTCCCCAACTTCATTATTCTTTCTCAAGATTGCTGCAGCTATTTGGGGTCTTTTTCTATTCCATATAAATATTTGGAATATTTGTTCTAGGTCTGTGAAATAAGCTGTTGGTATTTTAATAGGAATTGCATTGAATCTATAGATTGTTTGGTAGTATGGCCATTTTAATGATGTTGATTCTATTAATCCATGTACACGGTATATTCTTCCACTTGCATATATCTTCTTCTATCTCTTTTTTCATTTCCAAATACAAGTCTTTTGCCTCCTTGGTTAAGTTTATTCCTAAGTATCTTAACTATTTTGTTGCAATAGTAAATTGGGTTGTTTGTTTAGTTTCCCTTTCTGAGAGTTCATTATTGGTGTATAAAAATGCCATAAATTTCTGGGACAATAGGGTG
This sequence comes from Myotis davidii, assembly GCF_000327345.1. Taxonomy (NCBI): domain Eukaryota; kingdom Metazoa; phylum Chordata; class Mammalia; order Chiroptera; family Vespertilionidae; genus Myotis; species Myotis davidii. The sequence continues at coordinate 116,167 of NW_006297217.1, forward strand.
GTCAAGGCCTGGGCAGGGTGGTGGGGGAGAGGGCAATGGGGGAAAAAGGGGTCATATGTAATACTTTAAACAATAAAGATTTAATTTTTAAAAAGCATATAAAGTCTATGCTTCAACTTTCCCTTCCAAGTAAGTACAAGGAAAATATAAACAAAGTGTCTTAAGACGCTCACCATAATATGACTCATGAGGTAGATGCAAAGAAAGTCAAGAGATAAATATATTTTTGTAAACTGTGGAGAATGGCAAATAAATGTGAACTTCCAGCTTCTCTTGAATAGTATTTCACTATGCCCTTTTAATTAGTCAGTGATATATAAATATTTAAGTGTAAAACTAGTCACATCATTAAAAAAGAAACTGGCATAGACACGCAATCTGCAAAGCCCAAACAAATCTTTCTAGGCCATAACCCTATTTTTATTAAAATATTATATATAAGTTATATGCCAGATTTCCTAACACTTAGATAAAGCAGAAAGGAAACTACCCAGAGAGTGTTTCTTCTCTTTGATGTAGGACTCTACTCAGCTGTGAAGACTACACTCAAGTGAGCTGCAATGCTAGAGAGACATAGTAGCTAGGATGAAAAAAAAATCCTCAGATGTATTACATATCACAAAACAAGAGCTGAGATATATTATCCAACCTTCTCACTGTATAAAGGAGAAAACTGAGATTTAGAGTTTAAGGTCACATGACTAATTTATCACAATGCTTACATGTCTCAATAGCCTTCCATTACAGGGTTGGGGCAAAAGTAAGTTACAATTTTTCCATATGGAAATTAATACAATAATTAATAAATAATAATACAAGAATAAACTCTGTGTTTCACATACAGATATAAAACTACTTTTGCACAATACTGTACCATGTTTTTAATAGAAGTTATTGGGGTATCAGCATGGATGAACCTGGAGATGCTATGCTAAGTGAAATAAGCCAGGAAGAGAAAGACAAATACCACATGATTTCAGTTATATGTGGAATCTAATGAATAAAATAAACAAAAAAAATAAAAGGAGACTCATAGATACAGAGATCAGACTGACAGCTGTCACAGGGAATGGGGTTGGGGAGCTAGGTGAAATAAGTGAAGAGATTAAGCAAGAAAAAAATATATATATGTAACACATAGACACAGACAACAGTGTGGTGATAGTCATGGGGTGGGGAATAGGTAGAGGTGGGCAAAGGGCAAGCAAATGGGTACAGAAAGAAACTTAGCTTGGGACAATGGGTGCAGATGCAGTGTGCAGATGATGTTTTACTGACTTGTATATTTGAAACATGTATGTTTTTGTGAACAAATGTTATCAATCTGTACTATATTAATTGTGGCCATGATGTCAAGAATATTATTAATAAATTTACCCATTAATTAATGGACAAACCAATAGGGTCTCTGGCCAAATTGAGCAAGAGTTTAGTCTCAAGTAAGCTATGTTTCAAAACAGCTAAAATTACTTGTGTCACATAGGTAGACAGACATTCATTCTCTCAAGAGGAGCATCTAGGCAGAGAAATTTTAGCTTTAAAGTATTAGGAACCAGTCAGAAATGAAAAATGACCTCTAAAATGATGACTGTGGATGTTTTTCATATATAAAAATAGCATTTCACTGGCCCTTTTAAGTAGCTAGGAGAGTGATTTTCCCCTTTTGAATAAGACTTTCTTTTTTTTTAAGTGAAGAATCTATTTTGATCTCACCTTTTATTTCTTCTTTGACCCAACCATTTTTTTTTTTTTAGTAGCATGGTCTATAATCTCCACATATTTGTTTGTTTGTTTTTTTTACTTTCTTTTTGCCATTGATTTCTAATGTTAAATCATTGTGTTTTGAGAACATGCTTTTTATGATTTCAATCTTCTTAAATTTGTTGAGACAAGTTTAGTGACCCAATATATGGTCTAATCTTGAGAGTGTTCCATGTGCACCAGAGAAGAATGTATAATCTGATGTTCTGAGATGAAAGGCTCTGTAAATGTCAATTATGTCCACTTGGACCAATGTGTCATTTAAATCCAATATTTCTTTATTGATTTTCTGTTTGGGTGGTCTATCTAGAGCTGTCAATGGGGTATGTAGATCCCCAATTATGACTGCGTTTTTGTCTGATTATCCCTTTAGTTCTGTGAGTAGTTGCTTTATACGTATAGATGCTCCATGATTAGATACATATATATTAAGAAGTGATATGTCTTCTTAATGTATTTTCATCTTTATCATTACAAAATATCATCTTTGTTTCTTGTTACTTTTGTTATTTTGAAATCTGTTTTATGAGATATGAGTATGGTTGCACCTGCTTTCCTGTGGATGCCATTTGCTTGTAGAATCATTTTCTACCCTTTGACTTTAAGACTAACTTAGTTTTTTGTTTGTTTTTCACCTTAGATGTGTTTCCCAAAGGCAGCATATGGTTCACTTTTGTTTTTTTATCCAATCTGTTACTCTGTGCCATTTTTTTTAAAAAAAAAAATATTTTATTGATTTTTTACAGAGAGGAAGGTAGAGGGATAGAGAGTTAGAAACATCGATGAGAGAGAAACATCAATCAGCTGCCTCCTGCACATCTCCCACTGGGGATGTGCCCGCAACCCAGGTACATGCCCTTGACCGGAATCGAACATGGGACCCTTCAGTCCGCAGGCCGACGCTCTATCCACTGAGCCAAACCGGTTTCGGCTACTCTGTGCCATTTTATTGGTGAACTTAGTCCATTTACATTTAGGGTAATTATTCACGTACTAGAGACTCGGTGCATGAAATTCTTGCACTCAGGGTGGGGTTACCTCAGCCAGGCCTGCACCCTCTCGCAGTCCCAGAGCCCTCGGGGGATGTCTGACTGACAGCTTAGGCCCGCTCCCCATGGGACATCCTTAGCGCTCCCACCACCGCCACTGCACTTGCCAGGCTTCTGGCTGAGCAGCACTCCCCCTGTAGGAGCTCACTGACTACTAGGGGGACATGAGAAATACATGTCACAAATGCCTTCTAAAATTATAAGCATAGGACTTAAAATAATAAGAAATCAGTTTTGTAAGGTACATTTTCAGGTAAATGTAACATTTACATATCTGGGTAATATAGATATAAATCAATTTAGAGACAACATATTGTTGTCTTTGTGCTAATGGAATCAATCAAAAATCTAATAGTTAAATGAATCTTCTTTTGAAATTCTTAAAATATTGGTAGCATTAAAAATATGTATTTTATTTCTAGGCATAACCACCATTTCATACAAACTTTAAAAGTAAATGTAAGTGCACAACAAACTAACAAAATAGAATACATCTATTCTTTTTTTAATAACATAAGTAATTAACTCGTACCAGTCATCTACTAAAGAAAAATCTTAATGTATTTTTTCGAACATAGACATTGTTGGGAGCAATAAAGGACCAAGTGGTAAAATATGATATCAGATATCTTTCATTAGTGACCTATTACTTAGTACTTCCCAAATTGAAGGCTATCTTGAGAAGTGGAATGATTCCTCATAACAACTCTTTAATATATTAAATTATATTAATAATAATTCAGCCTTGCTAATTGTGTGATAGATATACATGTAATTTTGGAAGCATTTTATTTAATTTTTCTTGTTTTAACTGAAGGAAAAAGAACAAATGACCATGAAAGTCTAAAGCTACAAAAATTGAGATGGAGGAAACTGGTTGTCTAAATTAGTCAATTGCAAAACATTAGGCCTCATATGCAATAACTGAAGTTCAAATTTAAAAAACACTCTTTAAAGAATTTATACATCATAAAGCAATTTCTATAATCCTCTATTATTTAAAACAAAGACAACCACAAAAACACATAGCTTCCAGAATTACATTTGAATAAGCAACCACAATCAAAGCAATCCTATATATGAAAACATGAGACAAAGGAATTATAAAATTATATGGTTAGTGTTTCTTAGAACCCATTTCATTTAACTGTCACAAGTACCTGACACAGTGAAAGTATTGTATTATTTTAATTTTTCAATTACAGTTTATATTCAATATTATTTATAAGTTTCAGGTGTACAGGTAGTGGATAGACAATCATATACTTTAAAAAGTAGCCCCCCTAATATTTCAAGTGTCTACCTTAAATGTACATAGTCATTATAATATTATTGACTATATTTCCTATGCTATACTTTACATGACTGTGACTATTTTGCAACTACCAATTTGTACTTCTTAACCCTTTCATATTTTTACCCAGCCCCCAACTCCTCACTTTGGCCACCATCAGTCTAATCTCCGTCTCTATTACTCAGTTTCTATTTTTTTCATTTATTTGCTCTTCAGATTCCAGTCATAAGTGAAATCATATGGTTGTTTCTTACTCTTTCTAACTTATTTCACTTGGTATAATAATCTCTAGGTCCATCCATGCTGTCCCAAATGGTAAGATCTCATTATTTTTTATGCCTGAGTATTATTCCATTGTATATATCTAGCACAGCTTTTATGGAAAACAGTATGGATGCTTATCAGAAAATTAAAAATGGAACTGCCTTATGACCCAGGGATTTCACTTTTGGGTATATACCGGAACCAAAACACTAATTCAAAAGTACAGCGAAAGAAGAATGTTGTAAGTTTAGATAACTAAGGCCACAAACTAAATCAAAACTTGACACCCCTTTTTAGCAACTGAAGGTGATTGCCTAATGTAAATCATATTAGCATCTAGCATGAATTTTAGTTTTACAATTAAAATTGTACTTCCTGATTCATATTTTATTAAAATTAGACAGGCAAATATTTAACAATAACCCTATGATTATGTATATGTGTTCATGTTGGTTACACTTGTATATATATATACTAGAGGCCTGGTGCACAAAAATTTGTGCACTCAGGGGGGAGGGGGGTCCCTCAGCCCAGCCTGTGCCCTCTCGCAGTCTGGGACCCCTCAGGAGATAACGCTGCTGGCTTAGGC
>NW_006297217.1:121675-144753 GCF_000327345.1 Myotis davidii
TCCCCACTGGGGTGCCTGGCCAGTCTGGGTGAGGGGCTGAGGGCTGTTTTCAGGCTGGGGGTGACTGAAGCTCCCAACTGCTCCTTTTTTTCTTTTTTCTTTTTTTATTCTGGGTCAGCTTTAGCTTTGAGGCTTGGCTCCAGCTCTTAGGCCTCCGCGGCTGATAGTAGGTTTCTGGCCTTTGCTTGCAATGTTGCAATCCTGCTGGCTGAAGTCTGGTGGGATTTGTTAAAATGTTTCTTAAACTGCCAGCTCAGAGGCCTGCAGCCGCAGGCAGGGAATGTTGGTTTCCTCCATCACTGAGGTAAGCAAGCCTCATGTTAGTTTCAAGCTGCCTGGCTGCCGGCCACCATCTTGGCTGACAGTTAATTTGCATATCTCGCTGATTAGCCAATGAAAAGGGTAGCGGTCATACGCCAATTACCATGTACATGTTTTTTCCTTCATATTGTGGTGTGGGACATGGTATTTCCCTGTTAATTTATTAATATTGACACACACCCTTCCTAACTATCTTTCTACCTTTTGTATTTCCTTACACTCTAATCTTTTATAAAGTAGCAACATAATTATTACTATGACTTTTAGTGCATATGATCTATATATAAAGCTCTAGATGATAAATATTTATCTAGAAATAAAAATACGACATGATCTCACTCATTTATGGAATATAATGAATAACATAAACTGATGAACAAAAATAGATCCAGATACAGAGAAGCATCGAACAGACCTTCAAACCTCAGAAGGAAGGCAAAAGAGGATGAGAGGGTGGGTAAGAGATCAACCAAATTACTTGTATGCATGCATATAAGCATAACCAATGGAAACAGATAGTAGGAGGGTGAGGGAATATGCTGGGGAGCAGAAGCACACAGGGAGAGGTCATTGAGGGGGAAAAGAGACCTATGTAATACTTTCAACAATAAAGTATTTTTAAATACTATATCTGAGGTTCCTTCCAGTTTAAAAATCTATAATTCTACAAAAGTATCCACAAAAATGAAAATTATAAAATAACAACATAAACAGAGATGGCTACCTTAGTCAGACCCTCCCTAAAATCTTAAGATCACTCTTCTGTAAATCTATATCTTGTAACATGAGAGACTAGTACATAGGCCTTGCATAGAATAACCTAATAGTTATGCATTCTTTAAAACTAGAGAGGAATTTCCAAAATAATTTAGATATAATCCTTTTTGAAAGCTAGCAATAAATTTTAAATGACCTCAGGTTTTCCTTGTAGTTAAATATTTCCATATTACATCTCCTTTCTACCCTAAAATTGAATACAATCTTATTTAGTTTTTATTTTTCACTTTTTGTTGTATTTCCTTTATGTAAGTATAGTTGTATATGATATCATATTAGTTTCAGGTGTACAATATAATGAATCAATATTTATACACCTTACAATGTGATCACCACCTCCTTGAATTTAGTAATCATCTGTCACAGTACAAAGTTATCACAATATTACTAATTATATTACCTTCAACTTTTTCGCCCATCTTCCAATTCATTCCCCTTTGGCAACCATCAGTTTGATCTGTTTCTATGAGTCTGTTTTTGTTTTGTTTGTTCATTTGTTTTGTTTCTTTAGAGTCCACAGATGAGTGAAAATATAATTCAGAGAATTATGTATTTTAGTAATGTAGTTACTCATATACTGGCAAGTAAAAATTTCACCCATTACACTCAAAATTTCATGGCATGTAAATTATACCACAATAAAGTTGTCTTATAAATTCATGTGTAGCCCTGGCCAGTATGGCACTGTTAGTTGGGCATCATCCCATACACTGAAAGGTGGCGGGTTTGATTCCTGATTTCAGTAGGTGATGTGCAGGAGGCAGTTGATCAATGTTTCTCTCTCACATTGATATGTCTCTATCTCCCTTCCTTTCCTTCCTCTCTCTCTAAAAAATAAAAATAAAAATTTCATGTGTGAGAGTTTCTGACAGGAAAATGTGTCTTATATTTTGGCCTGCTATTATTTTGTTAATAATTGGATTTATTTATTATTAATGTACCTGAATAAATTTTAATTGACAAAAGATTTTCTCCTTTCCCATTATTCTTTCCTTTAATTCTAAAATGTAGCTTAGTAAGTTAACATGAGTACTCACTTGGCAAGAATCTGCTTCTCCCTCTTCCATTGGCTCATCAACCATTTTCAGATGATTTACCTGCAAAATATTGTTCAAAAACTTAAGTTCAAGCGTACTAGAACAAGAGTAATAATTTTTAAAAATCTAACCTTAGGCATTTCCCTTCACAAGCAAACAAGATCCACACTTACTGAAACACAAAAAGACAAAGGACACATAGAAGGTAATTAGAAAAAAAGCATTATTAATATAGTTTCCATATAGTCATTGAGAATACTTGAATTTCAATGCTATATGTTTCACTTCATATTGGTTAGAGCTTTGCTATGATGAATTAAGATAAACTAAACATATGATGTGTACACTCATTAAGACAGTCCCCAACCAAATATTTATGAGGCGGGGTAAAATGCCACAGAAGAAATTTATGGTGTGAATATATTCAAAGCAAGTTAGGATGGGAATAGTTTTAATTAATTACACTGCTGTGAATCCCTTCCCTTTAATTCAACTTTATTAAAATCCGAGTTACTTATAGAAGAATAAACTGTAGAAGTAAAATATAAGTGGCCATGAGAAAATTATTTTAACATACAAAGCACAGTAGATAATAATATTTACTCTTCAAACATTACTTCAAGAAAGAGTAAGTGTAGAAGGCTAAGTTCAAGAGTCCTCAAACACTAGCCCATGGGCCAAACGTGGCCCGCTATCTGTTTTATAAATAAAATTTTACTGGAATGCAGACACATCCATTTGTTTCCATATTATCTATGGCTGCTTTCTCAATGCAACAGCAGAGTTGAACAATTGACAGAGCCTTATGCATGCAAAGCCTAAAATATTTACTATTCGACACTTTACAGAAAAAGTCTACCAACCACCAATCTAAGATGTTTGAAAATTAAGCAACAAGATGATCTAGAAAAAAATAATTTTCACCAATTTCTATTTATGAATCCACAGAAAAGTAAAAAATAAAAATAGGAAGGTAAAGTACATAACCTTTGGTGACAGCCACGATGGAATAAACCTATCTTGCCTATGATTACACACTGAAGCCTTTAGACAAAACACAAAAGGGATCTACCTAAGTACTCTGAAAATTAAACAATAACATGCAGTTTAAGGAGGGAGACCAAAATTTGAAGAATAACAGCAGTGTAGTGAGTTTCCTGAGTTTATTTTCCACCTTTATCTCCTGACATTGATCCAAAGAGAGACTGATTCACAACACTCTACAGTGAGAATAAGAAAAATTTTCAAGAGAAATTCCACTTTCTGAACAGAAGACTAGGGTAAGATACACTTTTGAGTAGGTGAGCATAAGAATCCCAATTTTTCTTTTTCCCCATTTTTCTTTTGACTCCCAGTCCTGCTTCAAGGCAAGCCCCAATCAAGAGAAGACCTATATATCTCTAGTCAGAGGAACCAAAAAAAGAGGCCCATATAATAAGAAAAGTATGAAGGTAATCACTGTTATTGTTTTATCCTCTCTTTCACTTCAGTCCAAGGGTATCCCCAAAGTTCAGAGTTGTGTGACAGCATGAGAGGCTAAGACCTGAGAGAAACTCACATTTCTGGTCAGAGGAACAATGATAAAGGACCCATGGTAACTGGAGAATCCACAGAAAAAATTATGGGAAGATTAAAATAGGAGGAGGAGATCCCCTAATTATAAGTATGAAGAGACAGAAGTCCTAGTTCCAACAACTGTATGGTTATATAAATTGTGTTTCATTAAAGCTGATTTTAATAATGAATGAGTTTCTAAAATGTGGTGAAATATATAAATTTACAGTTTAAAGAAGCTCAATGAACACAAAGAAGAATATAATCAAAGAAAGCCACCCCAAGATATTTCTTAATAAACTCTAAACCAAAAGGAAAAAGAGGAAAAATATTGAAATCAGTGAGAGGAAAAACAACATGTTACATAAATATCAAATTAAAGTAACTACAGATTTCTCATGAGAAGTCCTGGAGGTTAGAAAACCGTGGCAGAATATTTACCTGAGATAAATATAAATTTATGTTAACACAAAAAACTATACATGAATGTGTATAGCAGCTACGTTTATAAATATCAAAAACTGGAAACGTTCCAGATGTCCTTCAACTGGTAAGTAGATAAATAGAAAACCATTCATCAATTAAAAGGAAAGGACTATTGATGCTTGTAACAAAATGGATAAATCTTAAATGCATAACAGTAGTGCAGTGAATTTCCTGAGTTTATTTTCCACCTTTATAGCCTGACTTTGATCCAAAGAGAGACTGATATTTCTTAAATATTGTAAGAAAATAAATACATGACACTGAAAAATTCAAAACTATAGGGAAAATTTTCACATCAATGATTTCTAGGGGAAGGGGTTAGAAGAAGGAGAATATATTCAGCAATTAAAAGAAATGATCTATTGATACATTTAACAACATAGATGAATCTCGAATACATTATTATAAATAAAAAATAAAACAGTCTGAAAAGACCACATACTCTGATTCCACTTATATGTCATTTTGGAAAAGGTAAAATTATAAATTATGGAGAAGAGATTAGCAGTTGCCAAAGGTTAGGCCTTGGGGTATGGCTATACTACAAAGATGCAGCAATGGGAATTTGGTAGGGACTATTCTGTATCTTTTTTTTCTTTTTTATATAATTTTTTCTTCATTGATTAAGTTATTACATATGTGTCCTTATTCCCCCTATGCTCCCCCATCCCCCACTCATGCCCTCACCCCCCTGGTGTCTGTGTCCATTGGTTAGGCATACATTCATGCATACACGTCCTTTGGTTGATCTCTCCCCCTCACCCCCACCCTTCCCTAACTTCCTTCTGAGGTTGATGGTTTGATCGATGCTTCTCTGTCCTGGATCTGTTTTTTGTTCATCACCTTATGTTGTCCATTATATATTCTGTATCTTGATTATGTGTTGTTGACATAACTCTAGGCATTTGTCTAACATCAGAACCATACATGAAAAAGAGTGAATTCACTATACAGTGGGACCTTGACTTATGAGTGTCCTGACTAATGAGTTTTTTGAGATACGAGCCGTCTCTCTGCCGAGTTTTTGCTTTGAGTTGCAAGCTAAAATTCAGGTTACGAGCCAGCTTCAGATACCCCACCGCTAGTTGGCTCAGCGAACATCACAGTGAACGCCACAACATCAGCCCAGCATCACGTGTCTCACTCGTTCACTGTTGATTTAACATATGAGTAATTTGAGTTACGAGCTCTGTCTTGGAATGAATTAAACTCATAAGTCAAGGTCCCACTGTACTAGTAAGTTTTAACATAAATGTATTAAGAAGTAAATTATGGTACCCAGCATTATTTATTTGACTAGCATCTTTCTTCTAAAAACTGAACGAGGACTAAATAAAGTCACCAATAATATCTACTGTGCTAATTGATCCATCAGTCCTTATCTTACTTGATCTTGCTGTATCAAGCCAAAGTTGACCAATATCTCCCATTTGAGTCTTTGGCTTCTGTGATAACATACTTTCATTTTCTTTTACTCTAATTTCTTTGCTCTTTTTAAATATCCTTAAAATATTTTAGATCCTCAGGAAATGGATTTTGGTCTCCTTCTCATCTCATTCTACATTCTTTTTCCAGACAGCTAATTTATCAACATGACTCACATTTACTGAGATTTCTCTTCTGAGCTCTCAATCCATATATCCAACTGCCTAATTGACATTTACACTTGCTTATTTCACATGTCTCTCAAAAAATAACCAATACAAAAAGGAATGTGTTAACCCCTCAAACACACACACACACACACACACACACACACACACGCGCGCGCGCACGCGCATATGTTTTCCACCAGGGTTCCCGATTTCAATACATAGATAGCACCATCTACCAACTTACCTAAAAAGCACAGATAGACTGGGGGATTAAAAAAAAACTGTGATGGATTTATCATTAACATATAGGAAAAGTACAATAAATAAAAACAGTCCACAAACCAATATTAACATAGAATTCTGACCACTGAAATGGCACTACAAAATGACTCTCAGGAAGACACACAGAAAAATATAATACTTGTTTTCCTGTTACCTTAGTTACTGTTCACTTCCCATTATTACCATCTTAGGACCAACTTATCATAAACTGTGGGTCTGAAGGAACTAGAAATAAAATGAGTCTAAATGAGCCAAATAGGTCACTGTATCCTATAAATCATTTCAATCTACATAAATAGCCTTTAAAAACAGACATTCCATTAGTCCCACCTCAACTACATTTAACAAGGTACCAGGTTGTCATCATAATACTCATTCCTATAGAGGACCTCAGTATTTACTGATATTTACTAAAATATAAATAATTTTTACCTGTATGAAAACAAATTATTTTCAGAATTCTATGGGGCATTAAATATTTATTTCAAAAGTAACATTTATCATTTGAATAAAAAAGCAGACATGCTGATCCTCCCAATTAAGTGTCAGGGAAAAATTATTTCCTATAGACGACTCTGGAAAGCTTATGAACAGTTTTAAAGGTAGTAATAATTTACTCAGATACTCCAGAACCCAAGTTAACAGACTCTTCTAGTGAAGAATTCTTTAAAATTTTCATCCTCTCAGAAAATAATGAAATAAATCACTTTAATAGATTCTTGACAAATAGAAATACTAAAGTGAGTTGCTATACTCACCTGATCTCAGAAAATCACATGGGTCATCTCAAACCTGTCATTTTCTTACTACTAATGACAAAAGCAGCTCAATGCAGAAAAGTGAACTGAGAAAAATATTTTTTCCTCTTATATCCTTAAAAATGGAGGTGGTGTGAAAAAATGAACATACTAAGTACATACAGTTTTATAAAAAGGTTGTTATCTGGCCACAATAACACTATTAAGCATACACCTGTTCCTCTGTACTAAATTCAAGATCATTTAACAGAGCTCATAGCTTGGTGCTGAAAGATATACTGAAGAAGGAAGTGAAGAGATAAATAAGAACAAGGTACACAGTAAGTGAGAAGAAATATGGGTGACAAATTATTAACAAAATGTATATAAGACACAAACCCTCACAACAAACATTATAAACTTTCAAACAGTCTCCAGGATCCCCAAATTCCACCTAGTAAACAAAAGCACTATATTTATAAAGACCCAAATGTTAGAAATGTTTAAGAAGTTCACATCTAGAGGAAAATTTCCCTCTCCAATGAGCTTCACAAGTTAGTCTCTGACAGATATGGAAAGAAGAGTTCTTCTATTTTTTCACTTCTTTTAAATAACTACAGCAAATTAGATTTAAACTTCCAGTTAGATTCACATCTGCCTAGAATAAAGGTTTATGTGCATACGTTGAATTAAGCCCATGACAAAATGAAAGAATCCTCCCAGTTCGCCAATAAAGCAGACAAATCCTGAAATGGGCCTGCATAATCCTCATCCCTTGCTGCTCATGCCCTTGCATAATCCTCATATCTTTGAGTGTGGACTGCACCTGTGTCTTGCTTCCAATGAACAGAATATTGAAAAGGGGATGGGATTTCATTTCTATGTTACCCTATATAACAAAAACCTAATATGTTAATTGTCCAGTCATCCAGTCATCTGTTCAACCAATCAAAGTGTAATATGTTAATTATATGCTAAGGCCACTCAACGGATCGCTATGATGTACACTGACTACCAGGGGGCAGATACTCTGACCAGTAGGTTAGCTTGCTGCTGGGGTCAGGCTGAATGGGATTGAGCCAGACAGGTCGGACACACCCTGGAGCCCTCCCGTGTTCCCTCCCTGGCTGGCCAACCTCCCTTGTCCCTCCCCGACCCTGATCATGCATCGGTGGGGTCCCTCGGCCTGGCCTGCACCCTCTCGCAATCCAGGACCCCTCGTGGGATGTCAGAGAGCCACAGGCCAGGCCAAGGGACCCAACTGGTGCATGAATTCATGCACCAGGCTTCTAGTGTTATATAAGACTCAAGAGACTCTCTTTACTGGCTTGATTGAAGTGGCTGAAGAAGCCCACATGGCATGGCAGCCTCTAGGCATTGAGAGCAGCCTCCAATTAATATCCAGCAAGAAGCCAGGGTCCTCAGTACTACAACCAAAAGAAAAGGAATTCTTCCAAGAATCTGAGGAATTTTAGAAGTAGATTCTTATCCAGTCAGGCCTCCAGAAATGAATGTAGGAGAGCTAAAACTTTGATTACAGTTTATGGTACCCTAAGAAGAATATCTAGTTGAGCAATGCCTGAAGTCTTGACTCATAATAACTGTGAAATAATAAATATGTCTTAGTGTAAGCTGCTAAATTTTTTATAATTTGTTATGAAACAATGGGTAATTAATTCAATCATTACTATTGAACAAAAGTGTGATTTTTTTTTTCAAATTTTATTTTTTATTACAAAGGGTATTACATATGTGTCCATTTTTTTCCCCACCCTAGACAGTCCCCTAGCCTCCCCTATTCCCCAGTGTCTTATGTCCATTGGTTAGGCTTATATGCATGCATACAAGTCCTTTGATTGATCTCTTACCCCCCTACCTCCCGCCCCCGAACCCTCCCCGGCCTTCCTGATGCAGTTTGACACTCTGTTTGAGGCAGCTCTGCCTCTGTATCTATTATTGTTCAAAAGTTTATAATGGTCTCAATTATCCTCTAAAATGAACTTTGTGAAAAAATTATAGTTTAATACTTTTAGAATATATCTTTTCTTATTAAAATCATGTCTTTGTTCTCATTTGGTAGACATAAAACTATAAATTTACATACCAGTAAATGAACTAGGAAAAATAATCAAATAGAGCAAATTTTCTGTTAAATAAAGTATAATAGGACTACCCAATTAATTTTGGTTTTAATTAACTTAAGATTGAGCAGTTATATTTTCATCTTTTATCCTGCTTTCTGAAAAAATCAATTACTAATTTAATAAGCACAGCATATAGAACATAATATAATGGTCCTTCAACAATCAGAGATATTGAGCTACCCTTTGGACATGAATTATCAATGATGCAGGTTTGTTGATATAAATTCAGCAGAAGATAAAGTATAAATTCAATGTACACTAACCTACAGCATATCCTGGGACTTGCTTTTCAAATAATTCTACCACAGGTGAGGGCTGGGGAAACTGGAACCTTTATACACTGTTGTTGGCAATGTAAAATGTTACGACTGCTACCGAAAACAGTATGCCCACTTTCACCACTCTTATTCAACATAGTTCTGAAAGTCCTATCCAGGGAAATCAGGCAAGAAAAAGACATAAAAAGGCATCCAGATTGGAAATGAAGAAGTAAAACTATAACTCCTTGCAGATGACATGGTACTATACTATATATAGAAAACCATAAAGTCTCCACCAAAAATAAAAATAAAAACTATTAGAAGCAATAAACAAGTAGTAAACTTTCAAGATACAAAATCAATGTACAAAAATCCACTGTTTTCCTGTATGCTAAGAATGAAAATTCAGAAAAAAAGAAATGAAAAAATCAATTCTTTTGGTAATTGCAACATCTACACTAATAAAAGAGAAACATGCAAAGTAACCATCACTCTGCCACTCTACTACACCACAAGCCATGCCCACCAGCCAATCAGAAGCGAGTATGCAAATTAACCCAACTAAGATGGCAGTGGCCATGGAGCTGGAACGAGCAGGAGGCTTGGGTTGCCCCTGGTGATGGAGGAAGCCAAGCTTCATGCCTGCCCTGGCCGTCCCTGGGCTCTGCTCAGGGCTATAAATTTTCAATTATAGAAGATAAATAAATCCCAGATACCTGCTTCCAGCCTGCCCTGGCCTCCAATCAAGGAGTCGTGGAAAAAAGAAAGGAGAGGCTGGGAGCTTGGGTTGGTAGGGGTGTGGCCAACCTGAAAACGGCTCTCAGTCCCTCACCCAGACTGGCCAGGCACCCCAGCAGGAACCTCCCCACCCTGAAGGGGCTGTGCGCAGCCTGAAAACATCCCTCTACTCTACCCCTCACCCAGGCTGGCCACACACCCATGGAGTGAGGGTACCTGCTGGGGGGCTTAGCCAGCCTGCAAATAGCCATCAGCCCCTCACCCAGGCTGGCCAGGCACCCCACCGGGACCCCAACCCTGATCAAGGACACACTTCAGGGCAACCAGCTGGCCCCCACCCATGCACAGGCCTCTATGCTATCCTATATAATAAAATGGTAATATGCAAATTGACCCTAACAGCAGAATGACCAGGGAACGACTGGTCGCAATGATGAGCACTGACCACCAGGGGGCATACTCTCAACGCAGGAGCTGCTCCCTGGTGGTCAGTGTGCTCCCACAGATGGAGCTCCACTCAGCCACAAGCCAGGCTGACCTCAGTGATGCTGGTGGGAGCCTCTACTGCCTTCTCCGCAGCCTAAGCCCCAGTCAAACATCCCCTGAGGGCTCCCAGGCTGTCACAGGGATGTCTGACTTCCAGCTTAGGCTCGATCCCCTGGGAAACAGGCCTAAGCTGGCAGGTGGACATTCCCCGAGGGGTCCCAGACTGCAAGAGGATGCAGGCCAGGCTGAGGGACACCCCCCCCGCCCGCCGAGTGCATGAATTTTTGTGCACCGGGCCTCTAGTAAAGAATAAAATGCTTAGTAATACACTTAACAAAGGAAGTGAAGGACCTATATACAGAAAACAACAAAGTATTATTTAAAAAGATAGAAAACCCTGGATGGTTTGACTCAGTGGATAAAGTGTCAGCCTGTGGACCAAAGGGTCCTGGGTTCAATTCTGGTCAAGAGCACATACCTTGGTTGCAGGCTCTTCCCCAGACCAGGCCCTCGTCAGGGTGCATGCAGGAGGCAACCAATCAATGTGTTTCTCTCACATCAATGTTTCTCTCTGTCTCTCCTCCACTTTTCCACTCTCTCTAAAACACACAAAAAATAAATGGAAAGATATCCTCAAGTGAGGATAAGAGAGAGAGAGAGAGAGATACAGTGAAATGGAAAGATAATCCATGTTCATGGATTGGGAGAATTAACATAGTAGCTAATGATTTCATGCAATCCCCAATAAAATTCCAATGACAGTTTTTAAAGAAATAGAACAATAAAAAAACATCAGATTTCTATGGAACCACAAAAGGCTCCTAATAGCCAAAGCAATCCTGCACAAAAAGAACAAAACCAGAGGTGTCATACTACCTGACTTCAAATTACATCACAGAGGACCAAATCAGTATCAAAACAGTATGGTATTGACAGAAAAACAACACACAGACCAATGGAGCAGAACTGAATGCCCAACAGAACCAAAGACATATAATGGAGGAAAGAAAGCCTCTTCAATAAATCATGCAGGGAAGATTGAAAAGCCATATACGAAAGAATGAAACTAGAATATAGTCTGTCCCAATTATACAAGAATTAATTCAAAATGGATCAAAGACCTAAATATAAGCTCTGAAACAATAAATTACATAGGAGAGAATACAGATACTAAACTTATGGACCTTGGTCTTGGAGAAGATTATATAAATTTGACCCCAAAGGCAAGGGAAGTAAAGGCAAAATAAATGAATTAGACTATATAAAACTAAATAGCTTCTGCACAGAAAAGGAAACCACCAACAAAGCAAAACAAACAAAAAACAACCAACCAAATGGGAAATATTTGCAAACAACAGCTCCAACAAATGGTTAACATCCAAAACATATAAAGAACTCGTACAACTCAGCACCAAATAAACAATCAAATTTTAAAAAGGGGCAGAGGACCAAAACAGACAACTCTCACAAGAAGACATACAAATGGCTAGTAGATATATGAAAAGGGGCTCAACTTCACTAGCAATTAGGAAATGCATATCAAAACTACAATGACACACCATCCCACAATTGTTAGAATGGCTATTATCAAGACAAGTGTTGAAGAGGTTGTACAGAAAAAGGAACCTTCATTCACTGCTGGTGGGAATGTAAACTGGTACAGCCACTATGGAAAACAGTATGGTGGGTCCTCAAAACATCAAGAATAGAGTTACCATATGACCCAGCAATCCTTCTTCTGGGTATCGACCAGAAAAATTTGAAAACATTTACTAACAATGGTATATGAACCCCTATGTTCACTGAAGGCCTATACCTGGTGACCAAGACATGGTGACAACCAAAGTACCCTTCGATAGAATACTGGATAAAGAAGATGTGATACATATATACTATGGGATACTACTCAGCCATAAGAAGAGATGAAATACTGCCATTTGCAACAACATGGATGAATATTGAGAACAACAATCTGAGTGAAATAAGTCAGATGACAAAAGTCAAGAACCTCCCAACCAGTGCAGCTCACTGGCTGAGCATGGACACATGAACCAAGAGGTCACTGGTTCAATTCCTAGTCAGGGCACATTCCAGGGTTGCGGGCGTGATCCCTGGTAGGGGCATGCCTATAGATGATGTTTCTCTCTGATTGATGTTTCTATCTCTCTATCCCTCTCACTTCCTCTCTGTAAAGATCAATAAAAACATATTTTTTTAAAAGTCAAAAACCATGTGATTCCATTCATATGTGGGATGTAAAACTAAAACTTGTAATCTCACAGCCACAGACAACATTATGATAGTTACCAGAAAGAAGGGGGTGTGGGAGTAGTAAAGAGAAAAGAGGATCAAATTTATGGTGACAGAAGATTATTTGACGGTGGGTGTTGGGAACACAATGCAATATAGAGATTATGTATCATATACTAGTACATATACACTTGAAACCTATAGGATATTAATAGCCAGTGTTACCCCAATAAATTTAATTAAAATTAATTAGATTTTTATATATACAAAAAGAGTATCATGTTGACCTAGCAATAAAAAACAAACTAAAATTATCTACTCAATGTGATTATAATTGTCACAGTACACAGAGAATATTGCTTCACTCAGAATATATTAATAATTTCCTAACACTCAAGCTGTAATTAATTTTAACTTATTTTTGCTTCAATGTTTTTTGTATCCTTCTAAACTTAAAAAATAGGCCAATATAATAAATTCTACTTTTCCATGCTTTTTGAAATTAAGAACTTTATTGACAGAACTTATGAAATGCAACTCCCTGAAGGCAGGAAGAACAGTGCATTAGATTTTAGAAGCTGTTAATCTTAAGAGTCTAATGAGTAAAAATAGTTAGTTCAGCCCAGCCAGCATGGCTCAGTGGTTGAGTATTGACCTATGAAACAGGTCATGGTTCAATTCCCAGTCAGGGAACATGCCAGGGTTGCGGGCTCTATCCTCATAAGGAGCATGCAGGAGGCAGCCAATTGATGATTCTCTCTCATCATTGATGTTTCTATCTCTCTCTCCCTCTTCCTTCCTCTCTGAAATTAATAAAAATATATTTTAAGAAAAGAATACTTAGTTCAATTTTTAGAACTGGAATAATAGCTCAATCACTAACAATATTTTGAATGTGCCATACTGTTACAGGTATTTAATACAAAGAAAGTTAAGCACACTGCTTTTTTAGAACTGTAGTTTCTAATATAAATACTAAAATAATTATGACTTTTATTGAATTTATTGAGGTGACATTGGTTAATAAAATTACATGGGTTTCAGGTGTACAATTCTATAACAGCATCTGTATATTGTATTGTGTGTTCACTGCCCAAAATCAAGTCTCCTTCCATCATCAATTATCTTCCCTATACCCCATTCTACCTCTCCCTCCCTATTTTATAATCCTCACTATAGGATATGCTCATGGATTTCAGAGAGAAGAGACTAAAGAGAGAGCAAGTGAGAGAGAGAAACATCAATGTGAAAGAACTCCTATTGGTTGCCTTCTATACTTGCCCAGACCAGGGTTCAAACCCTCAACCTTTCAATATACAGGACTATGCTCCAACCAACTGAGCCACACATGCTAGGGAAACCTCCACCTGTTTTTTGTTGTTTTCGTTTGTTTGTTGGTTGGTTTATTTGTTTTTGCTTAATTTCCTTACCTTTTTCACCCAGACTTGCAAAGCTCCCCTACCCTGAAAGCTGTCAGTCTGTTCTGTATGTGTGTGTTTCTATTTTGTTTGTTAATTTATTTTGTTCATTAGAGTCCACATATGAGTGAAATATTATGGTACTTGCCTTTCTCTGACTGGCTTATTTCACTTAGCACAGTGCTCTCCAGTTCCATCCATGCTGTTACAAATGGTAAGATTTCCTTCTTTTGTAAGGCTGGGTAGTATTCCATTGTGTAAATGTAGCATGTTTTTTTTTTTTTTTTTAATCCACTCATCTATTGATGGGCTCTTGGTCTGCTTCCAAATCTTATCTACTGTAAATAATGCTGTAATAAACATAGGGGTGCATATATGCCTTCAAATTCATGTTTTGGGTTTCTTCTGATGTATTCCAAGAAGTGGAACTGCTGGGTCATAAGGTAGTTCCATTTTTAATTTTTTGAGGTAACTCCATACTGTTTGCCACAGTGGCTGCACCAATCTTAGTCCCACAAACAGTACACAAGCATTCCCTTTCTCCACATCCTTGCTAGCAATTACTGTTTGTTGATTTATTGATGATAGCCATTCTGACAGGCGTGAGATGATCTCACATTGTGGTTTTAATTTGAATCTCTCTAATGATTAGTGGTATTGAACATCTTTTTAGATGTCTATAGGCCTTCTATGTCTTCTTTGGAGAAGTGTCTATTCAGGACCTTTGCCCATTTTTTAATTAGAATGTGTGTTTTTCTCAGTGTTGAGTTGTATAAATTCTTTTTTAGAATTTTATTTTATTGTTTAAAGTATTACAAATAGTAGTACATATGTCTCCTTTTTTTCTCCATTGACCTTCCCCCAGCCTCCCCTAACGCTCCCCCCCCCAGCACATGCCCTTGCCCTTTATATATTTTGGAAATGAGCCCCTTACCAGATATATGTTCTCCCATTTAGTTGATTGTCTTTTAATTTTGTTGATGGCTTCCTTTACTGTGCAAAAACTTTTTAACTTGATGTAGTCCAACTAGTTTATTTTTTCTTTTCTTCCCTTGCTCAAGGATATGTCAGAAAAAAAATATTGCTACAAGAAACATCTGAGATTTTACTGTCTATGTTTTCTTCTAGGATTTTTATGGTTTCAAATATAGTATTTAAGTAATTAATCATTTGAGTTTATTCTTGTGTATAGTGTAAGTTGGTGGTCTAGTTTCATTATTTTGCACTTATCTGTCCAATTTTCCCAAAACCATTTGTTGAAGAGACCATCTTTATCCCACTGTATGTGTTTTCCTCCCTTCCAAATATAAATTGACCATAAAGGCATGAGTTTATTTATAGGTTGTCTATTCTGTTACATTGATCTGCATGTCTGTTTTTGTGCTGGTATCATGATGTTTTGATTACAATGGCTTTGTGCTATAGTTTAGGGCAAAGCATGACTTCTCCAACATTTTTCTTTCTCAAGATTGCTGGGACTTCATAACATTTCTCTTTCCTTCAAGTTAAAGAGAAATGACTTTAAAGTTACAAAATTTATTCAAATGGGATGGGTTTAACTGGGACCTCAAGCCATGCCCCCTGCCCTGGCCTGGGCTGGCGGACCTCAGGCCACGCTCCCCGCCTGGTGGGGCTTGATGGGGGACCTCAGGCTGTGCCACCCACCTCGGTGCCAGGCTGAGGGACCTCAGGCCACACCCCCCACCCTGGCACAAGGCTGGGGGACCTGAGGGTGCTCCAGGGGACCTGAGGCTGTGCCCCTGCCCAGCGGGGCTTGACAAGGGTGGGGCTAACTGGGTCTGGATCTCGCCCAATGGGGGTGGGGCCGGCTGTGTCTGGGTCTCACCCGATTTTGAGGCACCACGGGTGAGCGGGGACTTGACTCTGGGTCCCATGGCGCACCCCAGACTGACAGGAGGAAGATTTTCATATACATTTTACTAATTTTCTTTCATCTCTGATACTTCTATTATAAAGAACGCGCAAATAGCAATATTAAAATATTTCCTCTAATTAATCCCCTTTTATGTGCATGAATTTCATGCATCAGGCCACGCCACTAGTCTATATATAAAAGCCTAAGCAACCATTATGACAGAATGACCAAACGACCAGTCAACCAGTCGCTATGATGCGCACTGACCACCAGGGGGCAGACACTCAATGCAGGTGCTGCCCCGTGGTAGTCAGTGTGCTCCCACAGCCAATCTCCCATGGCCCCTCCACCTGACCGGCTGGCCCCAATTGGCCCCTGGTGCTAAACCATTCATATAGACCTGATTCTGGGTCAGCATTTCATACGCTGCAGAGCAGCTCCCTTGCTGCGATCTATTGAAAGTCAGCCCTCAACACAAGGGTTTGTCTTGCTCCTGTCCTCTCCCTTCCCTGGGGGCCACCCACCCACCATGTTGGCAGTGAGGCAGTGAGGGAAGGAGGAGGGGAGGAAGCAGGGAACTGCATGGTGGCAGGGCGCTGAAGGCGGCATCGGCATCTGGAGTCCATTCCTTTCACACCTTACCCAGCAAGTGTCACCTCCTTTCCCAAACCTGCTGTGGCCTTTGGGCCTGGGCTGGGACAAGAAACCGGGGGTGGATGGCAGCAGACATGGCCCCTTTCCCAGGGGGGAGGAGGGCCAACTCCCTCCTCAGGGCGGGCAGCCAACTTCCTACAGTCCCTCCCCCAGCCAGCCAACCTGCCACGGTTCCTCCCCCACCCCTCCCCATGGCTGGCAGGCCCCGGTCACCTGATCTGGGCCTGCCAGCCAACCTCCCACTATGGTCCCTCTCCCAGCTGGCTAACCTCCCACAGTCCCTCCCCCCGTGCACTAATTCATGCACTGGGCCTCTAGCAGTTTAAATAAAAGGACTAAATTAAGTCAGCCCTATGTTATCTAGCCAAGCCCATGTTTCCCAGGCTCTGCTTACATGTGTGTGTTAAAATGAGTCAGATAAGCTATTATTCATCTTTCTATCCAGGTTCTTGACAATCTCATGATGAAAACAATAAGAATAAGACTAATTTCAAAATGTTACTACTATTGCTACAATAGCCACTTCTCTTTTCTACCATATATTATCTTACACCTCAGTAAGTTGGAGGTGAAATACAAAATTCAAACATTACTGGATTGAGAATTATCACCAGCAACTCAAAAGGTGATTTGTTAACTCAGATAACCAACCAATAGTAACCTCATTATTGTAATATCAATGAAGCAAGTCCAAAGACATAAGAGACCTAAATTCAAAGGCAATCATTAGTAAAAATAAGTTTCCTTATCTATGTAGTAAAAATTCTTGTAGAAGAAAACTAAATAAAACAAAAAGGAACAAAAAGCAGCATAAACACCGAAAATCGCTATCTCCCACAACCCCATAAAAATGACAACTAAAATAGTTGCAGCTGGTACTTATAGTCAATTGGCCTAGAGGTGAATTCTTCCTAGTGACACTAACAGCAATCAAGGCTCAACTACAAAAAGCCTGCACACAGCCCACACAGGTGTGCACCTAGAGTTCCCAGCTCAGGTGAATGAGGAGGCTGAACAACTGGGCCCTACAGGACATCACTCTACCAATTCTAGGAGACATAGCAGCTCCATAGAAACAAACACAGGGAAGCAGCCAAAATGTAACCACAAACAAACATGGCACAAATGAAAGAACAGAAGAAATCTTCAGAAAAAAAAAAACTAAATGAAATTGAAGAAAACTACTAGATATAGAGTTCAAAACAATGGATATAAGGTTGCTCAAGGATCTTAGTGAGAACTCCGAGGGACTTAGTAAAACTTTCAAGGATCTTAGTGAGAATTTCAAAGACATGAAAAAGGACCAGTCAAAAACTGAGTATTCACCAAATGAAATAAAGATTAATTTACAGGGATTCAACAGTAGAGTGGAGGATTCTGAGAATCAATCAACAATTTGGAATATGAGAAAGCAAAAAGCACCCAAACAGAAGAACAAAAGAAAAAAGAATACAAAAATATGTAGAGAGTGCAAGGAGCCTACCAACATTTGCATTACGGGTGTGCCAGAAGGAGAAGAGAGAGAGCAAGATATTGAAAACATTTTTGAAGAAATAATGACAGAACCCCCCCCCCAACCTGGTGAAAAAATAGATTATCAAGTCCAAGAAAAGCAGAAAGTCCCAAACAAGTGGAATTCAAAGAGGCCCACACCAAGACACACCATAATTAAAATGTCAAGGTTTAAAGTCAAAGAGAGAATCTGAAAAGCAGCAAGAGAAGCAGATGGTTACCTACAAGGAGTTCCCATAAGACTATCAGATGACTGCTCAACGGAAACTTTGCAAGCTCAGAAGGGAGTGACAAGAAATATTCAAGGTGATGAATAGCAAGAACCTCCAACCAAGCTTACTCTACCCAGCAAAGCTACCACTTAGAATTGAAGGTCATATAAAAAGCTTCACAGACATTAAAATGTAAAGGATTCCATCACCACCAAATCAATATTACATGGAATATGAAACGGCATACTTTAAGAAGAAGAATAAGAAGGAGAAGGAAGAGGATGAGGAGGACAAAAATATTAACAGTGAAAAGAGAACAGGGTGGCTAGCAAGATGGGAGTGAGGGAGAGAGTGTGAGAGAGTAGGGGAGTGAAAGAGGAGTGTGCAGATATGCATAGTGTATGTGTGTGGGAGTGAGGGACAGTTAAATCTCACAGAACCTTGGGGACTGGCAGATCAGGCAGTGCTGGACAAAGAGTCCCTGTGACTGCCACATGAACCCTCCAGGCAGGTGTGCCTCTAGCACAGAAACCACAAAATTTTGAAGGTGGAAACAGAGGTACTAGCCTCAACACCACCCAGAATTAGAAAAAAAGCAACAAGAAAAGCCCAGAGTAAATAGAAGCAAGGAAATATAAAGATCAGAGCATAAATAAATGGCATAGAGATCAAAAAATACTAGATCAATAAAACAAAGAGCTGGTTCTTTGAAAGGATAAAGAAGATTGATGAACCTCTATCCAGAGGCACCAAGAAACAAAGAGAGGACCCAAATTAAAAAAAAATCATAAACAAAAGAGATGAAGTAACAACTGACCCCACAGAAATACAAAGGACCATAACAACATATATATATATATTGGACAACTCTATTCCAACAAACTGGTCAACCTTGATGAAATGGAAATATTTCTAGGAAAATACAATCTTCCAAAACTCAACCAGGAAGAATCAGAAAACCTGAATAGGCAGATAACTACTAATGAAATTGAAGGGGTAATAAAAATAAAAACTTCCAGCACACCAAAGCCCTTATCCGGATGACTTCACAGGAGTGTTTTACCTAACATTCAAAAGAGAACTAAAACCTATCCTCCTCAAACTTTTCCAAAAAGTCTAAGAGGAAGGTCAGCAATACCATAATTCCCAAACTGGATAAACACTACAAAGTAAGAGAATTTCAGGCTAATATCCATGATGAACAGAGATGCTAAAATCCTCAAGGAATGTTTGCAAATAAGATCCAGCCACACACCATGACCAAGTGGGATTTATTCTGGGGATTCAAGACTGGTACAATATCTGCAAATCAATAAATGTGATGCAGCACATTAACATATTGCAACACAAAACTCACATGATCAAATCAATTGATGCAGAAAAAGCATTAAATAAAATCCAACACCCATTTTTTATAAAAACTCCCAGCAAAGTGGGAATAGAGGAATCATACCTCAACAACATAAAAGCGTTATATAACAAACCTACACACCACATCACACTCAATGAGCAAACACTAAAACCATTTCCACTAAGAATAGCAAAAAGTCAGGGATGCCTATTTTCACCATTCCTGTTCGACATAGTTCTGGAAGTGCTGGCCATAACGATCAGACAAGATGAAGAAATAATAGACATTCAAATTAGAAAAGAGGAAGCAAAATTGTCATTATTCACAGATGGCATGATATTGTACATAACGAAGCCTAAAGACACCACCAAAAAAGTACCAGATTTAATAAATGAACTCAGCAACATAGCAGGATATAAAATTATCACCAAGAAATCTGTGGCATTTTTATACACCAATAATGAAATGTCAGGAAGAGAAACTAAAAAAAAAAAAATCATCTCATTTACCATTGCAACAACAACAACAACAACAAAAAGTTAAGATACTTAGGAATAAACTTAACCAAGGAAATAAAACACCTGTACTCAGAAAACTACAGAACATTGAGAAGAGAGAGAGAGGAAGATATAAATGAGAGGAAGAATATATGGTGTTCAAGCATTGGTAGACTCAACATCGGTAAAATGTCCATACTACCCAAAGTAATTTATAGATACAATGCAATAGCTATTAAAATACCAAAGGCATATTTCTTAGACTTAGCACGAATTCTCCAAAAATTTATACGGAATAAAAAGGACCACAGATAGCCTCAGCAATCTTGAGAAAGAAAAACAAAGCTCAAGGAATCATAATACCAGGTATCAAGTTATACTATAAAGCCACTGTACTCAAAACAGCATGATATTGGCAAAAAACAAACAAACAAAAACACATGCATATAGACCAAGGGAACAGTACAGACACTGCAGAAATCTAACCAAGCCATTATGCTCAATTAATATTTGACAAACGAAGCAAGAAAATACAATGGAGGCAAGACAGTCTCTTCACAAAAATGGCATATGTAAAATTGGACAGGTACATGCAACAAAATGCAACTAGACATTCAACTTACACCATGCAGGAAAATAAACTCAAAATGGATAAAATACTTAAATGTATGACTTAAAACCATAATAATCTTAGAAGAAACCATAGGTAGCAAAATCTCAGACATCGCTCCTAACAATATATTTACTGATCTCCTAGGAAAATGGAAACAAAAGAGAGAATAAACAAATGGGACTACATCAAAATAAAAAGTTTCTGCACAGCAAAAGAAACCATCAACAAAAGAACAAGAAAGCCCACTGCATGGGAAAACATATTTGCCAATGATAAATCCCATAAGGGGTTAATCTCCAAATTCTGTAGGGAATTCATACATCTTAACAAAAGGAAGATAAACAATCCAATCAAAAAATGCACAAAGGACTTAAATAGAAAGTGGACATACAGAATGCCAAGGGACATATGAAAACATGCTTAAATTCACTAATAATCAGAGAGATGCAAATAAAAAAGACAATGAGATACCATCTCATACCTGTCAGAATGGCTAGCATCAACAAATCAACAAACGACAAGTGCTGGAGAGGGTAGGGGAAAAGGAACCCTCATGCACTGCTGGTGTGAATGCAGACTGGTGCAGCCACTGTGGCAAACAGTATGGAGTTTCCTCAAAAAGTTAAAAATGGAACTCCCATTTGACCTAATAATCCCACTTTTAGGAATATATCCCAAGAAATCAGAAACACCAATCAGAAAGGACATATGCACCCCTATGTTCATACTGGCACAATTTACAATAGCTAAGATTTGGAAACAGCCTAAGTGCCCATCAGCAGATAAGCAGATTAAAAAATAGCTGTACATCTGCATAATGGAATACTACGCTGCTGTAAAAAAGAAAGAACTGTTACCATTCACAACAGCATGGACAGCATTATGCTAAGTGAAATAAGCCAGTTGGAGAAGGATAAACATAACATGTTCTCACTTATTTGTGGAATATAAGGAACAGCATAAATTGATGAAGAAAAATAGATCCAGAGATACAGAAGCATCAAACACCATTAAACTTCAGAGGGAAGGCAGGGGAGGGGGGGGGTAAGAGATCAACCAAGGTTTTGAATGAATGCATATAAGCATAACCAATGGACACAGACACTAGTGGGGTGAGGGCACATGCTGGGGTTGGGGGTGCCCAGGGAGAGGTCAATATGGGAAAAAGGAGACATATGTAATACTTTAAATAATAAAGAATTTTAAAAAATATCCCCCCAAAAAAGAAGGAAAAAAGTAAAAATGGAACTCCCATTTGGCCCAGTAATCTCACTTCTGGAAATATATCTCAAGAAACCAGAAACACCAATCAGAAAGAATATATGCACCCCTATGTTCATAGCAGCACAATTCACCATAACTAAGATTTGGAAACACCCTAAGTACCCATCAGCAGATGAGTGGTTTAAAACACTGGCACATCTGCACAATGGAATACTATGCTGCTATAAAAAAAGAAGAACTCTTACCATTTGAAACAGCATGGATGAACATGTACAGCATTATGCTAAACAGAATCAGCCAGTCAGAGAAAGATAAGTATCATTTGTTCTCAGTCTTGTGTGAAATTTAATGAACAAGACAAACTAAAGAACACAAATAGATCCAGAGATAATAGAAGCATCAAACTGTCTGTCAAACCTCAGAGGGAAGGCAGGGGAGGGTGTGTGGGTGGGAAGAGATCAACCAATGAACTTGTATGCATATATGCACAACCAATGGACACAGACAATAGGGTGCTGAAGGTCTGGAATGTGAGGTGGAAGGGCTGGAAGAGGTTAATGGTGGGGGGGAGGAGACATATGTAATACTTTCAACAATAACTATTAAGATATATGAAAAATGGCAATAAATATATATCTATCAACAATTGAATCTTAAAATAATAAACTAATAAGGAATCTAATGAACAAAATAAACTGATGAATAAAATTAAAACATGAAACAGACTGACAAATCTCAAGGGAAGGGGAGAGGGAGGGGCGAGAAAGGTGAACCAAAGATCTTACATGCATAGATGCGTTACCTATGGACAGAAACAATAGGGTGGTGAAGGCCGGGCGGGCGTGGCACCAAAACCATTTGGAGGGGGGCAATGGGGGTAAAAAGAAGTGGGGCATCTGTAATACTCTCAACAATGAAGATTGTTTTTTAAAGCAAAAGGAACATATTCTCAAACACTATAATCCTCTGTGACTATCATAAATCAATGCCAGGAATAAGGGGAAGTATGTAAAGCAAGAGTGAAGTACAAATTGAATTGCCATACATACTGAAG
>NW_006297217.1:146244-149555 GCF_000327345.1 Myotis davidii
TTCATTCTCTCCCCTCATCTTTTTAGTTTAAATACTTTTTAAAAAATATATATTTCTTTATTGATTTCAGAGAAAAAAGGAGAGGGAGATAGAAACATTAACAATGAGAGCGAATCATTGATCAGCGGCCTCCTGCAAGTCCCACACTGGGGATTGAGCCCCTAACCCAGTCATATGCCCTTGACCGGAATCGAATTGGGGCCACTTCTCTCTGCAGGCTGACATTCTATCCACTGAGCCAAACCAGATAGGGCAGTGAAGCTCTGCTCTTAATAGTTCATTTGAATAGGAGGAATCATATTCATGTTTTTAAAAACTGTTAATGTTTAAAAAGCAAAGGATTGGAAAGGAGCTATCATTTAATCTGCAAGTAATGAATGCCACAGGAGTGTGGAATTTAAACATTAATATACCAAAAATGGAATTATAAAAAAGTTTTCTACAACCATCATTCAGAACAGCCTGAAAGCTGAGTGGAAGTCCTACAACTAGGGAATTAAAGAAGAAAGCACACTGAGACTGGTAGGTGCAGCAGAACAGCCTGGTCTGACACCCACATGTGCTTTTTTTTTTTAATCAGGAAGGAGATTGTCTCTGTGGAGGCCACCAGTAAGAAGCAGAGGGTCCCAGCTGCACACCAGACCCCAGCCCAGGGTTCCAGAGCTGGGTAGAATAGTCCAGGTAACTTTGGGCTATGAAAACCAGTGCGGATTGCGGCTCTGTGACAGGGAGGCTGCTGGAGACACAGGTAATCCTTTTAAAGGGCCAGCACATGAAGTTACTTGATCCCTCTAAGCTTCAGTGTTGGGCAGCTTTTGGAGACCCAGACACATATGGGGAAAAACAGCATTGTCTGGCATCAGGGCAGGAACTCAGGGGCAGCTTTTTCTCAGAGAGAGTTGCTCACAGGGGTCATAGTTACTGTGGTGGGACCTCCCCTATTGCAGAGCTGTCTAGCAGCCATATCTGAGTTTCTATCAGCATGACTCACACTGTTCACTCAGCCCTGAGACCCCGCCCCATCCACTTTTCAGCCCCACCCAAGCTTTTTGCAGCAGCTTTTATATATGAATGGCCTGTCCTGCCTCAGGTTTCAGACTTTACTAACATCCCTCAAATAGGCTGCAGCTCACATCCGCAATGACCCAAACCTATCAACAAGAGGCCCAAAACCCTGCATTAGCACCAGCTTGTCTTCCTTCACAGCTGGGCCTCACCTGGGCACTTCCTAGCTCAGTACAAATAGCAGCCATCTACAGATCTCTCTGTAGCTCCTAGTGGATGGCCCCAGGCAGTGGCTGACTTCGCACCTCCTTGGAGGCCCTAGAACCAGTGCACCCAGTGTACATCTTCAGATCATACCATATTGCCATGCTATACATCCATAGCAACATACTCAAGGGGCAAACTCAGTAAGTACCAAAGACCCACTTAAACAAGTCCTACTCCATAGGAGTGTCTCCTGCACAACAGCTCTTCCACTATACTGGCAGTTGCAGCTGGCCCTTACAGCCAATTGGCCTAGAGGTCAACTCCTCCCAGTGACGCCAACACCAATCAAGACTCAACTACAAGATTGTGCACACAGCGTACACACATCTGTAGTGCCCAACTGAGGTGACAGGGGAGGCTGGGCCACTGGCCCCTACAGGACACCTACTAAACAAAGCTACTCGCCCAAACCGGTTTGGTCAGTGGATAGAGTGCCAGCCTGCAGACTCAAGAGTTCCAGGTTTGATTTGGGTCAAGGGCATGTACCTTGAACCCCAGTAGGCGGTGTGCAGGAGGCAACTGATCGATGTTTCTCTCTCATCGATGTTTCTAACTCTCTATCCCTCTCCCTTCCTCTCTGTAAGAAATCAATAAAATATTAAAAAATAAATAAATAAACAAAGCTACTCTAATAATTCCAGGAGACACTGCAGGTCTACCTAATACATAGGAACAAACACAGGGAAGCAGCCAAAATGTGAACACAAAGAAACATGTTACAAATTAAAGAAATGGAAGCAAGCAAACTACTGGATACAGAGTTCAAAAGAATGGTTATAAGGTTATTCAAGGATCTTAATTAGAGCTTCCAGGGACTCAAAGAGAGCTCCAAGGGATTTAGTGAGACTTTCGAAAATCTTAATGAGAATGTCAAAAATTTTTAAAAAGACCAGTCAGAAATTAAGCATACACTAACTGAAATAAAGAATAATTTACAGGGATTAAACAGTAGAGTAGTGATTCCAAGAATCAAATCAACAATCTGGAATATGAGGAAGCAAAAAACACCCAATCAGGAGAACAAAATGAAAAATAATCAAAAAATATGTAGAGGGTGTAAGGAGCTCCTAGGACAATTTCCAATGTACCAACATTCGCATTAGGGGGGTGGGTGCCAAAAGAAGAAGAGAGAGAGTGAGCAAGATATTGAAAACCTTTTTGAAGAAATAATGACAGAAAATTTCCCCTACCTGGTGAAAAAAAATAGACTTACATGTCCAGGAAGTGCAAAGAATCCCCATCAAGAGAAACTTGAAGAGGCCCCCATCAAGACACATCATATTTAAAGGATTAAAGACAGCAAGAGAAAAGCAGTTACCTATAAGGGAGCACCCATATGACTATCAGATGATTTCCCAACAGAAACTTTGCAGGCCAGAAGGAGTGGCAAGAAATATTCAAGGTGATGAATAGCAAGAACCTACAACCAAGCTTACTCTACTAAGCAAAGTTTTCATTTAGAATAGAAGGTCAGATAAAGAGCTTCACAGACAAGAAAAAACTATAGGATGTCATCACCACCAAACCAGTATTACATGAAATATTGAAGGGTATTCTTTAAGAAGAGGAGGAAGAAGAACAAGAAGAACGAGAATGAGAAGGAGGAGGAGGAGGAGGAGAAAAAATATCAAAAATATGAATAAAATGGCAATAAATACATATCTATCAACAATTGAATCTAAAAATCAAAATAAATGAACAAGAAATCTAATAAACAAAATAAACTGGTGAATAAAATAGAATCAGAGGCATGGAAACATGGAATAGACTGGTGAATCTCAGAGGGAAGGGGGGAGGGGTTCAGGAAGCGATTAACGAAAGATATTAACTGAGGACACAGATATAGGGGTGGTGAAGGCCTGGGACATGGCAGGGTGTGAACTAGGTGAAGTGGGGTAATGGGGGGGGTGGGGAAGAGGGACATCTGTAATACTCTCAACAATAATATTTTTTAAAAGATGTTTTCTATAAGCCTATATTGTGTGTGTGTGTGTGTGTGTGTGTGTGTGTGTGTGTGTGTGTGTGTGTGTTATAATATA
>NW_006297217.1:149696-155532 GCF_000327345.1 Myotis davidii
ACTCCCTGCAGGGAGCAGGACTAAGCCTCAGTCTGGCCTCCCTCTGCGGGAGGCGACCTGGCTGGCCATCACCCTACCACTGCCACCTGGTCTTCCTCTGCAGGAGGTGACCGGACAGGCGATCAGGGGATGGTGCCACCCCCATCACCCTGCCATCGCCACTGCCCAACCTCCCTCTGTGGGAGGACACCGGACAGGGGATCAGGGGACGGCGCCACCCCCATCACCCTGCCACTGCAGGAGGCAACCAGACGGGCCAATCAGGGAACGGTGCCGGCCCCCGCATTGCCCCTCCACCGTTGCTGGTCACCACCCCTCCCCCATCGTTGTTCCCTCCCTCTGCCCACTGGCATACACCTTGGCTGGCCTGGTGCTGCCTGCTCGCTGGCCCCGCCCCCCACCGACTGGTCATTCTGCTGTTCCATCGATTTGCATATTACGCTTTTATTATATAGAATCCTTTCAGGTATTTCCTTGTGACTATGGAAGAATCGATGGATATAAAGCTAATTAGTTTTCAGGTAAAAAGGCAAAAACCTGGAACAGTAAGCAAATGAATCCTAATTAGTAATTATCACAATACCTTATACATACATAGGCATTTAATAATTATTAGCTGGATATATACATGCAGCATAATATTTAGAACTATTCAAAACCAGTTTAAGTATCATCATGCTTAATGAACTTGTTCTACAGATGATCAGTTACCAGGAGATAAACTAAGCATATCAATATTACATACACATTAGATGGTATTTATGGAACATTTGGGTTTTTTAGACTTTGATTCAATGTCAAAAAATCAGCTCCTCATTATTATTCAGGTAGAAATGTGTTAACTCTACTTGGCTGAATTTAATGGTTTTCAATAGCTCCAAAATGTTGCCAATGCCAAGGCACTGACCATCTGGTCAGCCTCCTATGAGTCAACATATGGTTTGAAAAGATTACTTGTAAAAGATACATGCATTATGCATGGTACAATGAATGCACACATATACTAGTATATGTTGTATACATAGATAACATTCTTTAGATATATTTATTTCCACTGTAATAGCCTTTTATAGATATCAGGTCCATGTAATTTCATTAAAATATTACCTTGGGGAATGTAGAATAAGTTTAAATTGTTCATTGAATAAGTACTTGGTTAAGAATACCTACATTTTATAATAATTTTGTAAAATTGTATTATTATTCTAAAACATTATATACAAAGCAAAATTTTCTTACTTACTTCTCAAAATAATTATAAACACATTAATTTCTATTTTATATATGAAGAAACTAAAGAACTTTATTTTACTTCTGCACTTGTCTCAGAAATCAATTGACCATATTTGTATGGATATAATTCTGGATTCCCAATTCTGTTCCATTGATCTATGTGTCTATCCTTCCATCAATTACTGTAGTAACACAGTGAATATTAATGTCTTGTATAGAAAGTGATTTCTAGTACTTTAGTCTTCTTTTTCAAAAATGGTTTCAGATATTCTAGGTTTTGAATTTTAGAACAAATTTTTCTATGTCTACAAAAAACCTTGTTGAATTTTATTTTAGATGGCTACTGAATCAACACATATGATTTACTGATCTGGTATGGTTTCTAACATTGTCTAGTCCTTTCCTTATCTTCAATATTGTCATTATGGGGGAGACAACAATGTACATAGGAAAGAGATTCAAATTCAAATTCCTCCCACTGATTTGTATATCTCTGTTAAAGTGTCACAACATTTTCTTACCAGGCTGTATTAAACACTGAATAAAACTGAATGAATAATATGTGATCAATAAATGTCATATCTTTCTACCTTAAGTTTAGACACATTTAAGATGGAATGCGTCTTCAGGTAAAATATTTACACGAAGTGTTAAAATTCTATATTTCCTCTTAAAGTCTGTCCCCAACCACTTTATAGGAGAGGCAGATAGGTCTTATAGTAAGAATAATTATCCATGACATTTAAAATTTTTGTTAGATATGTGATAAGATATTTTAATAAAAATGGAGTCACTATCCCCTTACTTAGCTAGCAATAAGGTATGCAGATTATATAACTTCTTAATTATAAGACTAACTTATATTAAAATCAGCTAGGACCCTAAAATTTCACTTTTATTCTTATGAAAAAGCAAAATTTCAAAACTACACAGCAAGAGCATACAAGATAGCTCAAATACATCCTCTGCCTCGATCGTGTCTGAAAACAACAGATAAAACTGGAAAAAAATTATAATTCACAAAAATTTATTTTAAAGCTAATT
Source organism: Myotis davidii (assembly GCF_000327345.1). Taxonomy (NCBI): domain Eukaryota; kingdom Metazoa; phylum Chordata; class Mammalia; order Chiroptera; family Vespertilionidae; genus Myotis; species Myotis davidii. Next base: position 151,974 of record NW_006297217.1, read on the forward strand.
GCTTAGGAACTGATACTGCTTTTTTTCCCTTGTTGGATAATAAGAACTATATGACTATTTCTCTTTTTACTTTGGCCTCGAGCTGTGATTCTGAATCCCTGGCTGTACATTATAATTTAGGAAATGATGCCCAGACCCCCAACAGGTAAGTTAATTATGAATCTTAGTGAGTAAGGCACTATCACAGAATTTTTTTAATTTGCAGGTACATTTAATATACAGTTACAATGATGAGAAATACCAGCCTGAGGAAATTTAAGGCCAAAATTGCAATCCAACTACATTTCAAATGTGTAGTATACCCTTAGAGCCTGCTTACCTGTGTTCTATTTCACCCTCCAAATCCATCCTCCATTTTTTCTATACACTTTCTAATTTATATTTCCTTCTTTTCATATCAAAATAGTTTATTATAGGCATACCTCATTTTATTATGCTTTCCTTTATTGTCCTTTGCAGATAATGTGTTTGTATTTTTTGTATGCTTTTGTGTGGTTTGTTTTGTTTTGTTTTTTTTACAAATTGAAGGTTTGTGGCAACAATTCATCAAGAAAGTCTACACAAGCCATTTTCCAACAGCATTTGCTCATTTTATGTCTCTGTGCCACATTTTGATATTCTCACAATATTTCAAATATATTTTATTATTATTATACTAGTGGCCTGGTGCAAGCAATCATGCACATTGGAAGGAAATGTATTAGAAGAAATATTTTAATATTGCTATTCGCCCTTTCTTTATAATAGAAGTGTCAGAGATGAAAGAAAATTAGTAAAATGTATATGAAAACAATATATATATCCTATATAATAAAGAGGTTATATGCAAATTGACCATGGCATCCTCGCACAAGATGGCCACCCCCATGTGGTCACAAGATGGCCACCACAAGATAGCCAGCAGGGAAGGGCAGTTGGGGGCGACTGGGCTGGAAAGTGAGGGCAGTTGAGGGTGACTGGGCCAGCAGGAGAGGCCAGTTGGAAGGACCAGACCTGCAGGGGAGGGCAGTTGGGGGTGACCAGGCTGGCAGGGGAGGGAAATTAGGGGTGACTAGGCCTGCAGGGGAGAGCAGTTAGGCTGTCAAGGTAATCAGGCAGGCGAGCGGTTGGGAGCTAGCAGTCCCAGATTGTGAGAGGGATGTCCCACAGGGATCGGGCATAAACTGGCAGTCAGATATCCCCTGAGGGGTCCCAGATTGGAGAGGGTGCAAGCTGGGCTGAGGGATACCCCCCTCCAATGAATTTCATGCACCAAGCCTCTAGCTGATTAATAAATAAACAATAACATGATATAACAACAAAGACATGATATGAAAACAACAAAAACATGATATAAAAACAACATTGATAAAACAATGACTGCTAAATTGATTAAACTTATTCCAATGTGCCAATAGTTGGTCTTCAGACATATTCTATGTTGCTTTCTTTCAGCTTCATAATCTCAAAAAAAAAACCCAACCAAATTCACGATCAACAATGACAGATTGAAACACATGCGTGTTATTGGTGCCAGTGAGAACTTTATATGTATCGCGCATGCGCAAGTCAATGTTTATTTTTAAATTGCCAGTGCGCTTCATATGTACCTGCCATTTGTTCGGTCACTTAGCCACCCACTCACCACCCATTCCCCAGCCCATCTCCCTCTCCTCTGGCCTTCCTATTCCTGAGACACAACAATATTGAAATTAAGCCAATTAGTCACCCTACAATGACATCTAAATGTACCAGTGAAAGGAATAGTCGCATGTCTCTCACTTTAAATCAAACCTAGAAATTATTAAGCTTAGTGAATAAGGCATGTCAAAGCCTAGATAAGTCAAAAACTAAATCTCTTGAACCTAACATTTAGCCAAGTTGTAAATGAGGTTTAATGCAAGAAGCCATCTCTACAACATTAAAATACAAGGTGAAGCATCAAGGGCTGATATAGAAGGTGCAGCAAGTTATCCAGAAGCTCTAAGATAATTAATAAAGGTGATACACTAAACAACAGATTTTCATTGTAGCTGAAATAGCTTTATATTGGAAGGAGATGCCATTTAGAAATTTAATAGGTAGAAAGAAGTCATGCCTGCCTTCAAAACTTCAAAGAACTAATTGACTCTCTTGTTAGAGTCTAATACTATTGATGACTTTAATTTAAAGCCAATGATCATACTGAAAATCCTAGGGCCTTTCAGAATTATGCAAATCAACTCTGCCTGTGCTTTATAAATGAAACAAAGCCTGAATGACAGCACATCTGTTTACAACATAGTTTACTGAATAATTTAAGCCCACTGTTGAGCTCAGGAAAAAAGAAAAAAAAAGATTCCTTTCAAAATATTAATGTTTATTGACAATGTACCCGCTCACCCTATGTAAAGCTCTGATAGAGATGTACAAGATTAATGTTGTTTCAAAAACAATTAAAATTTTTAAAAAAGATTAATGTTGTTTTCATGCCTGTTAATAAAACATCCATTATGCAAACAATGCAACAAGGGGTAATTTTGACTTTTAAGTTGTATAATTTAAGAAATACATTTCGTAATGTGATAGCTGCCATAGTGATTCCTCTGATGGATGTGAGCAAAGCAAAGAATTCACCATTCTAGAATCCATTAAGAACATTAGTATTTCATGGAAAGATGTCAAAATATCAACATTAATAAGAGTTTGGAAGAAGCTGGTTTCAACCCTCATGTATGATTTTCAGAGCTTCAAGATTTCAGTGGAGGCACTAACTACGGATGTGGTGGAAATAGCAAGAGAACCAGAATTACAAGTAGAGCCTGAAAATGTGACTGAATTATTGCAATCTCATAATACTTTAGTGAATGAGGAGCTGCTTGTTATGAATGAGCAAAGAAAGTAGTTTCTTAATATGAAATAGACTCCTGGTGAAGATTTTTAAAGATTGTTGAAATGATAACAAATGATATTACATAATCTTAATTGAAAAAGCAGTGACAGGGTTTGTGAAGATTGACTCCATTTTTTGAAAGCTGTACTGTTTGTAAAATGCTATCAAAGAGCATTGCATCCTACCAATAAATTATTTGTAAATGGAAGTGTCAATTGATGTGGCAAACTTCATTGTTGTCTTATTTTAAGAAATTGCCACAGTAACTCAAACATTCAGCAACCACCAGGCAAGACCCTCCATCAGCAAAAAGATTATCATTCACTGATGGTAAGCATTTGTTAGTAATAAAGTATTTTTAATTAGGTTATGTACATTTTTAGATATAATTCTATTACACACTTAACAGATTACAGTATAGTATAAACATAAGTTTTATATATATATACTGGAAACTGAAAAATTCATATGACTTGCTTTATTGCAATAATTATTATGGTGGTATGGAACAAAACCAGCAAGATCTCCAAGATATGCTTATATTTAATTGTATTTCTTATAAACCATCACAAATACTTTTTGAAATGTAATCATGTGTAAAACACATTCTCTCTCTCTCTCTCCTTCTCTCTCTCTCTCTCTCTCTCTCTCTCTCTCTCTCTCACACACACACACACACACACACACACACACACACACACACTCACA
>NW_006297217.1:155555-158915 GCF_000327345.1 Myotis davidii
TGACATATCATATACAGATAAAAATCAAACAGAAAAATCATTTATATAGAATGCCTCCAGCATAATTCAGAAAACATTTATATTATCTACAAAAACCAAATTAATCTTATCTCTACATCTACAAACAAACCAAAACTAAACAAAATACACAAAGAACAAAAACTATCAGCAAGAACATTAGATAGTCTTTGGAGATTACATAAATGTGAAAACATTGTATAGGAAATTCTGACAAAGTATGAAAATGCTGACCAGCCAACGTGGCTCAGCGATTGAACATATATCTATGAACCAGGAGGTCATGGTTCGATTTTCAGTCAGGGCATATGCCTGGGTTGCGGGTTCGATCCCCACTGGAAGGCATGCAGGAGGCAGCCAATCAATGATTCTCTTTCATCATTAATGTTTCTCTCTCTCTCTCTTTCTCTCTCTCTCTCCTTTCCTCTCTGATATATACATGAGGAATATATACATATATATGTAATTTATATGTAATTTACATATTTATGTAATTTACATATATATATGCAATTTTTTAGATTACTAAAAAGCTTGCCTCAAGATTCCAACTACCCACCAGATCATCAGAAATGTTGCTAGCCCTACCCAGTTTGGCTCAGTGGATAGAGCGTCAGCTGGGGACTAAAGGGTCCTGGATTTTATTCTGGTCAAGAGCACATGCCCATGTTGTGGGCTAGATCCCCAATATGGGGCGGGCAGGAGGCAGCTGATCAATGATTCTCTCTCATCACTGATGTTTCTATCTCTTTCCTCTCCTTTCATCTCTGAAATCAATAAAAATATATTTTTTTAAAGTTATTAAAATACCTTCTGGAGGTAGGAAATATCACATATACATTACATACCTATATACATACATATACACATATAGATAGACACAAATAAAGATCTTAACACCTTTCATTCTAAAATTTCAGTCATGAGTCAGGCATAAACTCAGTATGGATAAAAAGGGGGGATATACTAAATATTACAAGCTCAGGGGATGCCTACATGGTAGGTCTTACAAACTCAGAGACTAAAAGTAACCACATAGGATTGTTTGAACATATACATTTCTAAAAATGGGTCATGGCAAGTAGTCATGTCTGCCTGTAACTTTCTTGACAAAGGTAAATCTCTACCTTAAGTGAGCCTGTATATTACTTTCTGTATCTAATATGACATACCTTTATCAGACACACCTCTGAAATGCCTCCTCTTTGAGGTAAAGGCGGCCATAATTACCTGGAGTATGGCCAAATGGGTGCTCCTGGTACTAACAGAATGATATGCTTTGGCTTGCTATAGTTCTTTCTCTGGGTACTAAGGAGAAAGAGGATGACCAAGAACATGACATGGGGGTGTGGGAGAAAGTCCTACAGAGTGAAATAAAGACAGGATAGGTGGAAACACAGAAGAAAGTAGAGAAATACTAAATCTATGTTTTAAGCAGCACAACACACTGAGAAGAATGTAAAATATCTGAAACACAGGACCCAACCTGCAGTGGGCACTTTATTAAATATGTATTGCCCCTAACTGGTTTGGTTCGGTGGGAAGAGCATCAGCCTGTGGACTAAAGGGTCCTGGATTTTATTCTGGTCAAGAGCACATGCCCATGTTGTGGGCTAGATCCCCAATATGGGGCGGGCAGGAGGCAGCTGATCAATGATTCTCTCTCATCATGGATGTCTCTCTCTCTCTCTCCCCCCTCTCCCTTCCTCTCTGAAATCAATAAAAGTATATATTTTTTTAAATTAAGAAGACACCAGTGTCGCGAAGATCACAAGGTGGGCGTGGCGCTGGGCTGTTGAGCCCATTTTGGTTCCCAGGCATCATCCCTTCCTTTTCTGCGGCCGCCCACATCCCCCTCACCTCTCTCTCAGCCCTCTGGCTCAGCGTCCGGAAGTCTCCTCTTTCTTAAGGGGGGATATACTAAATATTACAAGCTCAGGGGATGCCTACATGGTAGGTCTTACAAACTCAGAGACTAAAAGTAACCACATAGGATTGTTTGAACATATACATTTCTAAAAATGGGTCATGGCAAGTAGTCATGTCTGCCTGTAACTTTCTTGACAAAGGTAAATCTCTACCTTAAGTGAGCCTGTATATTACTTTCTGTATCTAATATGACATACCTTTATCAGAGTGGTGGTGAACACACAATTCAGTGTACAGCTGATGTGTTGTAGAATTGTGCACCTGAAACCTGTATAATGTTGTTAATCAGTGTTATCCCAATAAATTCAATAAAAAATAAAAAGAAATGTTGCTAAAGACAAGTGACAGCATCCACCAAAATAGAATTATAGGAAGGAAAATAATCTCACATAGCTTCCTGAAAACTATAGATGAGGAAAACTATGAGATGGATGGTATTAAAACAATATGGTCCAAGAAAGCAGCAGCACCAAGTCAGACCTTATTATGTAATGAGGTAATGATTAGTTCTCTTGATGAAGTAATCAAGGTAGCATAATATAGAGGTCCTGCCCTGAAGGAACTGACCTGAATATTTCCAGACCAAGCTTGTTTAAAAAAAAAAAAGATAGTCTTGGAGGAACTGGGGAGGAACCAGTAAGGGGGAGGGGCCGATAGCACCATTTCTATTGGAAATAAACCAGGTGAAAGCATACAAGAAACAAAGATGCCCCTGTTATCTTTGCCACATTACATAAAGAAGAACCAATCATTATTTCAGAACAAACCTCTGCACCCACAAGATGCTGACTATTTAAGGTGAATATAACTAAAACTAAATAAGCAAGAATTGCAAGCCCAAGGATCATTTAAAAAGCATAAAAAAATGTTTTAGTTTGCAATAGGTGCATCCAACATTGGTGGTAAAGATTTTAAGCATGCAAGTATGACCAGAAATTTTTAGAGTGTTTTCCTCTTATTCAAGACAATATGAATGAGGGAATAATTTTAGTTTCTATCTTCCCTATTTATTTTTGTATTATTCCAGTGGTTAGCATAGACACTTATATTGGCAAGTGGGGATTAAATATCTGTTAAATTGATTAAGTCCTACTACAACACTCCTAATCTCTGTGGATTTTTATTCTTTCCTTTTAGCCACCAACATCTAGTCAGTTGCCAAACTCTATTTTTATTTTTGCAAAGTCTCTACCATCAACCCTCTCCTTTCAACCCCTTCAGCCCTATTTCAAAAATCTATTACTGCTTCCACTGAGTAATACAATAGCCTCTTAGCTGGTATTCCCCATGCTGAAATGGACATATTAGTATAAAAATACAATCTTGCAAAACGCAATCAGAAAGAATAAGAAAACTTGAATAGACTGATAACTACTGAGGAAATTAAAGCAGAATAAATATATATATATATAT
>NW_006297217.1:159406-159845 GCF_000327345.1 Myotis davidii
AGCCTGTGGACTCAAGGGTCCCAGGTTCGATTCCGGTAAAGGGCATGTACCTTGGTTGCAGGCACATACCCAGTGGGGAGTGTGCAGGAGGCAGCTGATAGATCTTTCTCTCTCATCGATGTTTCTAACTCTCTATCCCTCTCCCTTCCTCTCTGTAAAAAATCAATAAAATATATTTTTTTTAAAATACTAATGGCATAGTTCATAGATCTATAACAAACACTACAAAAATTTTTATGGAACCAAAAAAAAAAAAAAAACAAAACAACCCGAATAACCATAGCAATCTTGAGAAAGAAAAATAAAGTTCAAGGAATAACAATACCAGATATCAAGTTATACTACAAAGCACTGCACTAAATATAGCCTTATACTGGCACAAGAACAAAAATATAGAACAATGGAGCAGAACAGATAATCCAGAAATGAACTCAAGCCA
>NW_006297217.1:159933-167631 GCF_000327345.1 Myotis davidii
TATAAAAACAGGATATTGCCCTAACCCAGTGATGGCGAACCTTTTGAGCTCGGCGTGTGAGCATTTTGAAAAACCCTAACTTAACTCTGGTGCTGTGTCACATATAGAAATTTTTTGATCTTTGCAACCAGAGTAAAACAAAGACTTATATTTTTGATATTTATTTTATATGTTTAAATGTCATTTAACAAAGAAAAATCAACAAAAAAAATGAGTGTCATAGGTTCACCATCACTGTCCTAGGGCAAAGGTAACTAAGGAGAAAATAAACAAATGGTACTACATTGAAATAAAAAGCTTTTGCACAGCAAAAGATAACATCAACAAAATGAAAATAGAGACCACTGCATGAAAGATCATATTTGCCAATGATACATCCAATGAGGGGATAATTTCCAAAATATACAAGGAAATCAGTTATACAACTTAACAAAAGGAAGACAAATAATCCAATTAAAAACTGGGCAAAGGACCTAAATAGACCCTTCTCCAAAGTGGACATACAGATGGCCAAGAAACATTTGAAAAATGTTCAAATTCACTGATCATCAGAGAGATGCAAATTAAAACCATATGAGGTATCACCTCACACCTGCCAGAATGGCTACCATCAACAAATCAACAAATGACAAGTGCTGTACACCACTAGTGGGAATACACACTGGTGCAGCCATTATGGAAGACAGTATGGAGTGTCTTCCATAATGGAAGAAAAAAATTAAATATAGAACTTTCATTTGACCCAGTGATCCCACTTCTGGGAAAATGTCCTAAGAAATCCGAAACACCAATCAGAAAAATTGTATGCAACCCTACATCCATAGCAATGCAATTTACAATAGCTAAAGATCTGGAAAGTAGATGAGTAGATAAAAAAGCTGTGGTACAGCCAGTTCCAGTGTACCTCGGTGGTTGAGCATCGACCTACCTATGAACCTTTTTTCCAGTAGCGAACAGAGCCCATATTTCCTTTTCAGGCCATTATGCACTTCTCACTGGAACCAAGCTAGTTCTTGTTTGAAACCTCCAACACATTTTTCCATAGAGCAATTCTACAGTGTTTAAGCTCTTCATCATTCTACCTCTCCATTGTGCACTGGTCTGAAAATGTAACTACCCTTAATAATTTTTCCTGTGGGAAAACATGTTAAGTCTCAAACAACCAATTTTCACACTTCTGAATGATAATTCAAAGGTTAACAATGACCCATGAAACAAGACAGATAAAATATATTAGGAAAGACTCCATAATCTATGATAGTGTATATAATCTTTAATTTTATCATGATTCAACACACACAGAAATTACTTCCTTTCACATTAAAATTAATAGATTATTAGGTTTTATTTAAGAATGTCAACATATTTTCAAAATATATATTTACAATGAAAGCAACCTTAGTCCCCAAAACTATCACAATTGAAGGCCGCAAAGCTCATGCTCAAAGATTAACATTTCTAAAGTCAACATCAACAAACATGTAATTAGAATAAATATAACTTCTCAAAAGAATACCATTATAAACAAATAACAACAAAAACTTCTACTAAATACTAAGCAGGCCTGTTTATATGTAGCATTTAGTTTTCACCTAGAATATTTGAATTAACTCACTTGCAGGGTTAAATCTACACAATCATAACTGTTTCAGGCAAAGAATGTAGAAATACTATCTTCACCACATTACCTTCACCTTTCATTTTACTCATAGGGATTAACAATTTCCACTGGAGTATTTTTCCAAATTGCTGAAGTAGAAAGACCCATTGTTAAATCTCTACTATATCTAAAACATACTGCAAACAATAAAAAACCATGTGTGATAATTACAATAGAAAACACTTAAAATAAATATAAAGAACAAAAACACATACAGTAAAAGTTAACAAAAAATAATAAAATAGTAGGCATGTGAAAGGCTACCCAGACACCACCCCATCCTTATTCAAGTTGTCTTGTAAACCAGTCACCTGAGTCTATGTCAGTAGATTACATACATGAATACAACAGTAATTCCTCTGCTCTTGAATAGTCTGGCAGAAAATTCTTGGAAGTATAAAACATCCCTACATTCCAAAAAGAAATGAACCCCTCTTCATTTGTCCTGTTCTTAATAGATGTAGAATATTAGATGTTTTTGGGAATTGCTTAATTCTGTAGTAAAATATTCCCTATAAGTAGAGAGGACTCAACTTTAGACAACTGAATGTGTTTCTACTACATTCTTGTTAAATGTTACTCTGGCATGTAATTTTAACCCAGTTCAGTTGGAAATTTGAAAGGAAAAAAGAATGAGTTAGACAAGAGTCCAAAGTGTATTTTTAAGGATGGAATGATACTTAAAGACATATTTGCACCTTGAGACACTGAGGATTTCAAGTCCTTCCTCAAAAGACCCTATTGGGAGTCAGTTTGGCATTCAAGTATTTTTAGAAGGTCTATGGTGGCCTCTACTGTAGTACTAGGATGTCAATCAATTAAGTTATCAGATCTGACTTTCTATCCCAAAAGTGTAGTTATTGTGCTTAAATGCTGCCAGCTTTTAATAGCAACAACAACAACAAACAAACAAACAACGAGAAAGCGAAGTACTTGTGCACATCTAAGTTCTCACTGCACAGCTGATCAAAGTTCAACCACAACAGTTTCAGAAGAGGAGCAGGAAGAGAGGAGAACCAAAATATTATGGTTAAATCTCACTGTCTTACCAAAGATACATTATATAAGGGCTGGAGTTTACTATGTGTCTTTTATGGAACAATGGGGTGGCATGGACAACAATTGTGAAAGGCAGAAAGAAGGGGTGGAGGAAAAGGGGCGGTGGAAAGAGGGGACCGCAGAGGATGCAGTAGAACATCACCTGAATGTAGATTAAGAAATCTGGCGTCCAGTTAATCGACACTGGGGTTGTTACAAAAAAGACACAAGCCACACAGAAATGAAAAAAAAAAACAAGTAAGGCGCACTCATCCCTAGTTGCAAATGTCCCCAATTACTTAGTCAACTTGGTGTTTTTGTTGCCCTGGGTTCCTAAAACACCCACGCTTCAACAGAGAGCTGAAGTTAGCAGCTGTCCCCCAAAGTGTTCCCAGCGAGTGCAGAGAGACGCGAACCCAGCGCGACACCTGGCTCATCCCCTAGTCCCACTCTAGATCGCTAAGTGCAGAAACTTAAGTCACAACTCCAGAGCAGCCAGCGAGGCAGGCACTCTCTCCACAACTGAGCCTGCCAGCTAGTCCCTGCCTGCTCAGAGGGAAGGCACAGTTGGGACAGCGCTTGTTTAACCCTCCTGCAGCCTCCAGAGGGCTTGCTTGGGCACCCTGCTCCCCAGCCCCACGCCCCTTCTTTCTGGAGTCCCCGCCAGGATCCGGAGGGAAGGAGGAGGGTGGCTCCAGCCCCCCTCGGCCACCACACTAACCTCGCAGCTGCTCGCGCCGCCACCAAACACCTCCATGTCTTGATCCCAGGGCTCCTCCTGAGGAGCGAATGGTAACATCACCCCTTCAGAAGCACAGGAACAGGAGCTGCCGACCACCGGCCCCGCTGTGCATCCTGTCTGTAGAGCTTTCCTGCCGCCGCCAGGACCTTCCAGCCCCGCCTGCAGCGACCGCTACTCTAGCCACTGGGTCCCTCCGAGGCTGGGAGCCAGAGGTCACCTCCGCCACAGGCTGCTGCTCCCCATAGAGAAGACAACTCCGCGCTGTCTCTCCGGGAGCTGCCGCTGGGCTCCGCTCACCACTGCCTCCGCCGCCGTGCTTGTCGCTTGGCGGTGACCCCCGCCCCCACCCTGTTTCCCTGAGCACCCTCCCCGCTCCAAGCTCTGTCAATATGGCGGCAGCGGCGGCTTTACCTGTGCAGCGCCTGGACAACCCCCCCCCACACACACACACACACACCCCACGGCGGCACGATAACGTCACCCGAACGTCAATGGAGATTCCCTAGCCTGGGGTGTCAGGGGTGTGGGAAAGAGGGGCGGGAGCGAGTTTGGAGGACCGCGTGGTGGGAGGTGGGACCGAGGGGAGGGGGGCGTGCTGGGTAGGGGAGGGAGGGAGGCTGGAGAGAAGTAGTAAAAGCCACTGCCAGCGCCAGGCTAAATCTGCCAACTCCACGGAGCATGCGCGGGACTGTTCACACATGCTCAGCAGGCCCTCTCAAGTCTACGAAGCAGCCTTGTGCAGGGAGGATTCCCCAAAAAAGATGCAGAAACATGGTGATCCTTCTGAACGTTGGAGGAGTCAGTGTCAGGGAAAACTCAAGGAATATCTACTTGCAGGGCTCACAGAAGCAGGTGTCCTCTACACCGAACCACAGTTTTAGTCCATTATACATTAGCCTCCAAGAAGTGGGAAGTAGGAAGAAAATGCTTTTAAAATAAATTAGTATATCTGTGGTCCATAACTCCTCCCCTCCCACCCCCCCTCCTGTTGGTCCCTCTCAGTCTGTTTCTGCTGTTTGCATTCATAGTATTGATTACACACTGTTTCTAGTGCACACACACACACACACACACACACACCACTTATTGGACCCTACTTGTTGCAATGAAGGTGGAATGTATAGGGGTGAGCAAAAGGATTCTGGTTGTGAGTACGTGAAACACAGAGTTATTCTTGTATTATTATTTATTTATTATTGTATTATTTTCCATATGAACAACTATAAACCTACTTTTGACCACCCCGATATAAAAGATAACCTTGCCCCTACCCGGCTTTACTGCTTTGCTACTCAAAGCCACACTGTACTAAATTCTAGAGACAATACTGAGATAAAGTAGATTCTCATACATGGTAGATGATCAAGATGCTCCTCAACAAAACACTTCAAAACCCAAAGTAGTTATTCTACCTTTGACACTTCAAAAAGACTTAAAAGAGCAACTGTAACAGTGACTAAGATAGCTCAGTACTTTGGAGAGGTTTCTAATGTTGGGTATACAACGCAGCATCTCCTACCCCCTACTACACCTAAGGCTATTGTGTTGTGCTACAGAAAAACAATGAACTATGCTCTCCATTTATTTCATCATAGAGCTTCCAGTGGACCACAAAGATTGGCTGACTGAATTGCAAACCAGAATCATTATTATTGCCCTCCCGACTACTCTCCTTAAAATCCTAGGGAAAGTGCTTTATGAATATGATTCTGTAAAAGTGAAAGCTTTGAAAATAGCGGGTGCATGAAGCATACAATGAAGATATGTGAGTGTGCATGCACGTGTGCATGAAGTTGTGTTTAGCTAAAAAGACAGTGTTTTTAACTAAGGCCAACGCTTTTGAGCACTGGATTGCATACCTTGTTGCCCATTGAAAGGCTTTGTTCTTCAATTCCACCCTGATCTCTTTCACAGCAATTATTTTCCTCCCTCTACTGGACTTCTCCCATCAGCAAAAACTATGCTGTTACTGACTTCAACTTGCTGGATCACACATTAGCATTTCATACAGTTCATGAATTCCTTTTTCTTGTTCATTTTTATCCTACGTCATTGGCTGTTTCTTTTTAGTGTCCTTTATTGGATAATTCCTCATCTTCCCAATCTCTAAAACTTAACTTCAGGACTCGATCCTCCATCTCTACCTCCCCCAACATCCATATGGGATTTCTCCATATCCCATTCAGTTCCACTGCTTTAAATTCCATGTGTATGCTGAAGACTCTCAAATATTATCTTCAACTACAAACTCATGAAATCAATACTCAAACATGCAACTCGACTATACTACCTGGATATTAATAGGTATCTCAAACTTAACCTAGTCAAAACTGAATTTTCAATTCGAGCCCAACAAACCCGTTCCCCAGACTTTGACAGGGAAATTAATGACCTCTACCATCCACCTAGTTTACTGCTCAAATTTCAATTCAAAGTCCTTCTACAACCATCTTTTCTAAAACACCACCCTCTTAAGTATCTAGCCTCATCCTGCTTTTTCTTCATAACATCAATCAACATGTGGTTGTGATATATTTTTATTCCCCAAAGAACCTTGCATAAAGCCCAGAACGTTCATTTAATAAATAAACCACATCACGTAAATTAAGAAATTTACGGTGAATGTATTACTTTGCTTCTATATAAAATTTAACCTTTGTATATATTCATTCATTCAATATTCTCTTTGACATATAAACATGCACACAGCTCTCTCATTTAAACCAAGTAATCATTGCCCTAGCTGGTTTGGTTCAGTGGATAGAGCATCAGCCTTTGGACGAAAGGGTTCTGCGCTCAATCCCAGTCAAGGGCATGTGCCTGGGTTGCGGGCTCGATCTTCATTAGGGGGCATGCAGGAGGCAGCCAATCAATGATTCTCTCATCATTGATATTTCTCTCTCTCTCTCTCTCTCTCTCACTTCCTCTCTGAAATCAATAAAAATATATTTTTTAAAAAGTAATCATTAAAACCCCTTCTTCAGTTCAATGGTTTTAATAGACTCTTGTTTCTCAAATGTTTCAGTTAACAAGTCTTTTTTACTTTTATCTCAAACTAGAAGCCCAGTGCATGAATTCGTGTATGGGAGGGGGAGAGGAGAGACCACTGGAGGTTGGCTGGCCGGCGGGAGGGGGAGAGGGACCATGGGCCATCAGCGCCTGCTGGCAGGGGGAGAGGGGCAAGGAGAGGGATCATGGGAGGTTAGCCATACAGGGGAGGGGCTGCAGGAAGTTGGCCGTCAGCCCAAGGTGGGAGCTGGCCCTCGGCCCCCCTGGGAAAAGGACTGCATCTGCCACCACTCACCCCCGGTTCCCCATACCAGCCTGGGCCCAAGGGCCCTGATGAGGTTGGGAGAGGAGGCAACAGTCCCTGGGGCAGTTCCCAGCCTCCCCTCTTCCTCCTTCCCTCACTGCCAAGCCACCACTGCAGCAGGTGGGTAGTCCCTGGGGAATGGAGAGGATGGGAGTGAGACAAACCCTTGTGTCGAGGGGTGACTTTCAATAGATTGCAGCGAGGGAGCTGCTCTGCTACGTAGGAAACCCCAACCCAGAAGCAGATCTCTAAAATGGTTTCGCTGACAGTGGTCAGCAAACTACAGTTTGTGAGCCACATGCTGCTTTTTGGCCCCTTGAATGTGGATCTTCCACAAAATACTGACTTGTGCCCATGGACCACAAAGTTTCAATCGCACTGTACATGCGCACACGCACGTGGTATTTTGTGGAAGAGCTACACTCAAGGGGCCAAAGAGCCACATGTGGCTTGCAGGCCACAGTTTGCTGACCACTGGTTTAGCACCAGGGGCCAATGGGGGCCAGTTGGCCAGGGGGAGGGGCCGCAGGAGGTTGGCTGTGAGAGTGCACTTACCACCAGGGGGCAGCTCCTGCATTGAGAGTCTGCCCCCTGGTGATCAGTGCATGGCATAGCGACTAGTCATTCCAGTCATTCTGCTGTAATGGTCACTTAGGCTTTTATATATATAAATCTTTGTTTTAAATGTTTGTTCCATCCCCATGGCCAATGTTTCAGTTCACCTCATACATTTCCTTGAAATAATGATACTAATAATACCTCTTACCTGGTCATTCTGACCTTGATTTATACACACACTCTCTCTTTCCAATCCATCCTCCTCACTGTCAGCCCAGTGATCAAAATTCTTCAATGATTTTTCCATCATCTCTGAAGGGCGTGCGGGAGGAGGAGTCTGGCCGCTGGGCTCTGGGATCCCTCCGCGCCCGCAGGCTCCGAGTGTCC
>NW_006297217.1:167735-173748 GCF_000327345.1 Myotis davidii
TGCTGGGCCTATGCCGCCCAGATGCGCCGCTGCGGGAGTCCCGGTCCGCCCGCAGGCCGGCTGCAGGTGTTGTGCGGGAGGGCCATCCTGCCTTGTGGCGTGTTCAAGCGGCGGCAGCGGGAGCCAGGCGGGGACTGCGCCCTCCATCTTGCCTTGGGTCCTCCATTTTGGGACAGAGCCGTGTGCGCCCTCCATCTTGCCTTGGGTCCTCCATTTTGGGACAGTGCCATGTGCTTCACCGGAAAAAGCCGTTGCTAGACCCACCCAGGATTTCTCTGGACTAACCAATAATAATCAAGGGAAGTGCACGCCATCACTATGACCACATCCTGTACCGACTCGCGCCTGGCCAATCAGCGGGGCCCACAGTCCCCTCTCCTGCCCTCACTCCACCCCCCTATATAACCCCCTGTCCCATCAGGCCTCGGTCTCTCGGCCACTGGATTTCCCGCTGTGTTAGTGGGTCTGGTGAACCGGGAGCGCAACCCGGCTTGCATTAAAAAGGACTCTTTGCTTTTGCATCGGACTGACTGGCTCCCTGGGGGTCTTGGGAACTTTGAAATCTGGGCACAACAATCTCCACTAAAACATCCAAACTCCTTAGCTCTGAATGAAAATGCTTTCACCATCTGGCCTCTGACTGTCTTTCTAGCTTCACTTACCACCTCATATTCCAGCAAAACATATGCACATGCTATTGTCTCTTTCTTATCTTAGTCTCCCGAGACAACTTATTCTTAATAGCAATCAACACTAACAACTATTATTTATGAAAACTTGCTATGCTACAAGCATATGCTCTTCATGAAATCATTTAGCTTTGTAAAAAATTGTAAAAAAATTATATTATCTGCATTTTACAGATGAGGAACCTGGGCTTTAAAAAGTTTTAGTAATTTTTCTGAGATCTTTAGATACTAAATGGGAAATCTAGGATTAAAATTAGGTCTGGCAGGATGTCTAATGTCCTATCTAATACCAAAACTCTGTGATCCTCTCTGATCTTACCCCCCTGTCCCCCAAACACATACTCCATATTCTCATTTCACTTATCTTCGTGGAAAATTAGTCACCCATTCCTTTTTTTTTTTTTAATATATTTTATTGATTTTTTTTTCAGAGAGGAAGGTAGAGAGATAGAGAGCTAGAAACATCGATGAGAGAGAAACATCGATCAGCTGCCTCCTGCACACTCCCCACTGGGGATGTGCCCGCAACCCATGTACATGCCCCCGACCGGAATCGAACCTGGGACCCTTCAGTCCGCAAGCCGACGCTCTATCCACTGAGCCAAACCGGTTTCGGCACCCATTCCTTTATACTGCATAACATCTTTTCAATATCCTTATTTCAGCATGCCTTTATCTTTCTTTACCAGCAAACTGTGAGGTTTTTTATGTGAATGAATTAACTTATTAAGCTCTGCATTCATAGCATATGGCTAGTGTTCAATAAATATATTGGATAGGCAAACATTTCTCTACTTTAGTCAGACACCGTGTTAAAGCTGATATAAAAACTTGTGACAGTATTTAACTCTTCAGAGTTTCATGCTTACTTGTTCTGTATTGACTCCCAATGTCAAAGACATATGGTTTAATTTTAAGTTACTAGTAACTATGGCATACTGGATCTAATTTCTACTAGCCAAGAAGGATATTGTCGGCTTATTGGTGGAAAACATGATGACTTTATTTTTAGTACAAAGGTGGGTATTAGGGAATGCTTGAATTTTTCAGTCTTCAGCAAAGTATGCACAACAGAGATTGTTGTTTTCTTTTCAGGATTCAGGAAATTTTTCACCTTAAGTATTTTCATATCTATATGTCTCTGGATTTCAATTATTGTAGCATATTGCTCTAAAAAATTACACAATCTTTGGCAATATTTTGGTGGTTCTTTGACTGGAATGTACTATATCTTAATAATATATATTGTTCATAATAAAGGATTATAAAATGGGCTCCACCACTATTAGAACATGTGTTCTGAGTATTTCTAGGACTAAGGAAGGGTACACTTAAACCTCCATACTGATTTATTTACCCTCAGTCAAACGACACATTGAATGACTAGGGTTAGGAGTGAAATGGGTGTCCATGTACTTTAACTGAAAAGAATTAACTGATCTATATGGAGATGAAAATCAACTCATCTTGCCCCACTAAGGGGGTATGAAATAAGAACCAAGGGCTTTTGATCAGCAGTTCACAGACTACCAACAGATCCTATACTGGTTCTCATTTCTATAATGTGACATATGCAAAGTAACACGTACTAGGGGTATAATTATAGAAAAAGTCATATAGTCTATCAGTATTCTCTGCCTATTTCCCAAAGTTTATAATCCAAATAGCTGGGAAATGGTAAGTCAACATAGAGCATAAAAGCACTATTAAAATATTCAAAAATATATTTTAAGATATTCTGATTTAAAATATAAAAATAAGATGACTAAAGAAACAGGAAACTTTTAAGTGTTTAAGTTTTAACAAGTACTTATTATTTTTCACTCCTTAGGAAGGTTAAAGAACTTTTATTCTCTAAAATACTAAGTAACTTTGGGTCCCCTAAATATCAATTTCTAAAGGGGGAGCAATTCACACATACTGGTGAAATGTAAGCTCACTATTACGTTTTTGTTTAAATGAATGAGATTAAATAAATAAATATGATCACAGTTTAATAATTTTTCCTTTTTGGACAGTAAAGTTTATAGTACATAAAGAGCCTTAAAAATATTAAAGAGCAGAAAGAATAATAACCATTATTTGTAGTCTAACTCCTAAGATTTTTATGAAAGATACAATTCATGATTTAGTTAGAAATCCAATTCATTTAATATTAACAGTGGCACCTATTACAAAGGAGTTCTGCTGTATTATATATGAGCAAAATAACAAACAGTAAAATTTTATTTTTGTTTCTAAATCTTTTTAAATCAGGTCAAAATATTTGATTATAATGTTATTTTGGGGGTGGGGGTGGGGGTGGGGAAAGAAACACAGTTGATCTTACTAGTGGGTTTGCCAAAATGTTAGAATGATGGATCTACTAAACAGGAAATGAATTCTAAGGGTGACATACATAAAGGTAATAATCAACTATAACTAACAAAAAGGATACACTTTTATAAGCCAAAGCAATCATGCAAGATATGAAGGTAATCTGGCTGCCCACATCTTTCATAGGTTTACCAAGGTTGAATAGTCCAATTCAATTGGTTATTCTTCCCTAACTCACACTTTTCCATTTAAGACCTTTGCAATTTTGGGACTTTATTGAGGAGAGTTCCTTATGAGATAAAGTCAGGCCAGTCTTTGATGAAAGGTATGGGAGTAACTATGTCACCCTATTCAAACTTCCAACATACTCATTAATCTGTAAAGCAATAACAACTACAGATTTTCACAGCTATCAGTTTACCTAGTTTCAGACTGTCTTTTGCATATAATTGGCAAAACTGTTGTCACCTACAATAAAACATTTGATTAGAAATACCATGACTGAAGTAAAAATAAAGTATTTTCAAGAGCCCATCCATATCTACTCACCCCCTGGCATTTAGGGTTTTTAAATAGAATTTATGTTAAACTGAAACAGATAATTTCAGACTTGTAATCATGGTCTTATTAACATCATACACTAAGTCATTGGTAGGTGTGCATCAACTGCAGGGTTTTGTCAAAACAGAGATTACTGAGCTTCAGTATTTCTGATTCAGTAAACCTGGGTTGGAGGCTGAGTGTTTGAATTTCTACCCAGTATTCAGGTGATTCTAATGTTGCTAGTATGGGATCATACTTTGAGAAACACCACCTTAAGTCACATATAGCTAAAGTAAGTAAGAGACAAATATTTTTAAGTAATTTTGTCCCAAAAGCCTAGATGATTCATTCAAGTTTTAGATATTTTGAATTCATATCAACAATTAATAGGGACTTGGAAAGTAAATGAAAATTTAAGCCAGAAAATTTTTATAAAGGACATTTTATATAAGGTGAAAACTCTACTCAGCCACTTTAAGGCCTTATTATATAAAAACAGTTGGCATAATAATAACTTATTAGTGTACATAGTTGAATGTAATAAAAGTGTCTTTTTCATCATGCCCTGTTTTAAGAATTCAACTGGGAAAGTGGGCAAATTTCAAAGTGGCTACAAAAAAAAAAGGGATAGGGGCAGGGATAGAGCTTCTAGGTTAGTTGTGGTCAATAAGCCATAGATAAGCAGGTTAAAATAGGAAGATAGGCAGATATCGATACGGTTATGGACAGTAGGTTCTTGTTCAGTGGATCAGGATAATGATGTGGTGTAGTACCCTGGATAGCTCCATGGAAAAGAAGTTGCTTTGAGTCTAAGTCAGGTCTTCCCTAAGTAAACCCTTATTTTTTTTTTCTACTTAGAGCTGCATTCCTTGTCAGAATTCTGAATGTTAAAGGAGCCCAAACATTTTATGTAAGATTGTGTGCCTGGGAACTAGGGGGTAAAGAATTATTTTAGTTTACCAAGGAATATTTGGACACCCTATCAGATTGAAAGCAGTACATATTTTGACCTAACTTAGAGCAACAGAGACATCCATAATTCCCAAATAAGCCTATGTAAGGATCCTGACATATTTAGACAAAACAAGACTTTTAAAACCAATAATCTGTTTTCTATACTAAAACTAAGACTTATTTTTATTATTTTTTTCTGCACTTAGTGATTCAGAGTTTGTTTAGTTCCTAAATTATTTATTAAATTTAACTATAGTCTAGTTTCAAGCTGTTTTCAAAGTAAATACTATGCAAAATAATCTTGTTACTCCTTAACAAATTTCTAGAAAATACACCCTTCCTATATAATAAAGAACTAATATGCAAATGGTCAACACGCCCTCATGCTCTCACACCCTCACGCCCTTGCACCAGGGCCGGGGCACCTGAAGCTGCACTGGGGAACCAGAGGCCATGCTCCCACCCAGAGTCAGGCTAAAGCCGTGCCTCCCTGGGGACTTGACTCTGGGTCTTGCGGTGCACCCCAGACTCTGGAGGAGATTTTCATATACATTTTACTAATTTTCTTTCAGCTCTGACACTTCTATTATAGAGAAAGGGCAAATGGCAATATTAAAATATTTCCTCTAATTAATTCCCTTTTACCATGCACAAATTTTGTGCACCAGGCCACTAGTATAACCATAAAAAGTTCTCAAAGGCAACACAGCTTCTACCTTTCTTATTTACTTTTTAGGTCTTTCACTATGATCTAGTATATTTAAGTGAACATTTAATTGAAGAAAGATTAAAACCTATTTTCCTAAAAATTATATATGCTTAAGGTATACAATATGATTTGATACACATATACATAGTGAAATATTACTACAGTTGCTCTAATTTACATATCATCTTCTTATAGTTATCAATAATAACACCTAAAATCTATTCTCTTAACAAATTTAGAGTATTCAATACAGTATTATTAACTAAATCTGTTGATGAACTGTAGACTTATTCATCTTACATAACTACAACTTTGTACCTACTGAGCTCCCCATTCCTTCACCTCTTAACCCCTGTAATCACCATTCTATTCTTTGCTTCTATGTATTCAATTTTGGGGGGATTCCACATATGAGGGAGGTCTTTCTGTGTATGAGTGATTGCACTTAGCATAATGCCCTACAGGTTCATCCATATTGTTACAAAAGGTAGGATTTCCTTCTATTTTTATGATCGAAAACTATTCCAATGTAACATTTTCTTTAACAATTCATCAATCAACAGACACTTAGATTGTTTCCATATCTTGGCTATTGTGAATAATGTTGCAACAAACATGGTAATTCAGGTATCTCTTTGAGTTGATTTTTAATTTTTTTTTTTTAATATTTTGTCGGTTTCTTTATGGAGAGGAAGGGAGAGGGATAGAGAGTAGAAAACATTGATGAGAGAGAAACATCGATCAGCTGCCCCCTGCACACCTCCTACTGGGGATGTGCCTGCAACCAAGGTACATGCCCTTG
>NW_006297217.1:192749-196183 GCF_000327345.1 Myotis davidii
CAAAATAATCTACTCCTTAACAAATTTCTAGAAAATACACCCTTCCTATATAATAAAGAACTAATATGCAAATGGTCAACACGCCCTCATGCTCTCACACCCTCACGCCCTTGCACCAGGGCCGGGGCACCTGAAGCTGCACTGGGGAACCAGAGGCCATGCTCCCACCCAGAGTCAGGCTAAAGCCGTGCCTCCCACCTGGTGGGGCTTGATGGAGGACGTGAGGCTGCGCCCCCCAACCTATGGGGTTTGATGGGGGTGGAGCCGGCCAGGTCTGGGTCTCAAGCAATTTTGAGGGATGCGCAGGTGGGCGAGGACGTTAATCTGGGTCCTGCAATGCACCCCAGACTCTGACAGAAGGGAGATTTTCATATACAATTTTACTAATTTTCTTTCAGCTCTGACACTTCTATTATAGAGAAAGGGCAAATGGCAGTATTAAAATATTTCCTCTAATTAATTCCCTTTTACCATGCACAAATTTTGTGCACCAGGCCACTAGTATAACCATAAAAGTTACAAAAGAGGATTTCCTTCTATTTTTATGATCGAGAACTATTCCAATGTAACATTTTCTTTAACAATTCATCAATCAACAGACACTTAGATTGTTTCCATATCTTGGCTATTGTGAATAATGTTGCAACAAACATGGTAATTCAGGTATCTCTTTGAGTTGATTTTTAATTTTTTTTTTTTAATATTTTGTCGGTTTCTTTATGGAGAGGAAGGGAGAGGGATAGAGAGTAGAAACATCGATGAGAGAGAAACATCGACCAGCTGCCTCCTGCACACTCCCCACTGGAGATGTGTCCACAACCAAGGCACATGCCCTTGAGCAGAATAGAACCTGGGACCCTTGAGTCCGCAGGCTGATGCTCTATCCACTGAGCCAAACCGGTTAAGGCTGAGTTCATTTTTTTCATGTATATGCCCCGAAAAGAGATTGCTGGATTACATCATAGTTCTAGCTTTAGTGAAATTTACTATTAATAAGAAGCCCAACAATGGCACTTCTTGTCTTTGAAATTTTAATCCATTCAAAGAAAATAGTTGAAGTTAAAGTCTTACTTAAATGAAAACCTATTCAAACTGAATTTAATATAATACCACAAAAACATTTTCTTAATATATTGAATTGAGAAGAAAACTCATTAAAAACATAAATAAGTGAAGGGAGGTGGAAGAGGGTATGAGGGGAGATAAATGGTGACTTGGGGTGTGAACACACAATACAGGGTACAGATGACGTGTTGTTGAATTGTGCACCTGAAATAGGTACAGTTTTGTTAACCAGAGTCACTCCAATAAATTCATTAAAAAGAAAAAATATATAAATAATATACCTTAAGGCAGAGGAGATTTAACAGTCTTTTAAATAGTAGTAAAATAGGCTGGCCAGTGTGGCTAAGTGGATGAGTGTCCACCTATGAACCAGGAGGTCATAGTTTGATTCTGGTCAGAGTACATGCCCAGGTTGTAGGCTCAATTCCCAGTAGAGGGCATGCATGAAGCAGCCTATGATTCTCTCCCATCATTGATGCTTATTTCTCTCTCCCTTCCTCTCTGAAATCAATAAAAAATATTTAAAAACAAAAAGAAAGTAAAGCCACTGTGAAGCCATTTATACCCACAGGTGTTTGTGGATATTTATCCTGTTTGGGGGACACATTGAAGGGGTTTCTAAGGGACAGTGGACAATGGTTCCCGCACTTAGCTGTAGAGAGAGGAGAGACAAAGCCTGGATGGTGGGGGTATTAATGCTACATCTAAGAACTAGAAAAGATAACTGGGCCTACACACAAGGAAGAATGACACCAAAGGAAACTCATGTGTCTTTTTCATCAACATTCCATTTTTAAAATCTTTATTTTTGAAAGTATTACAAATGTTCCCCTGTTTTCCCCATTGACTCCCTCTAGCTTGCCCCCTCTCCTGTCCCTCATCAACATTTTTTAAACAAGTTGATTTTTTTTAAGATAATAGCAACCAGAGTTCAATTTCAGCCTAGGATGTAAAAAAGATGGAAAATATATCAGTTCTACACTAACAACAACCAAAAATGCACATACACAACAAAATCATAACATTTTTTGAACCCATCATCTAGCTGAGGTCACGGGGCAACAGAATAGCCTAAAATCTAAGGAGAACAGAAAAGTAAGCACTGGTTCACCTATAGCATAACACAGGGGTAAAATACTTAGGTTGCCACCAAGAACTAAGGAGACTTGAATTCAAATGTTTGATGAATTGTTACAGGCCATATGTCTAAGCATAGATTATCTAGAACTCCTTGGAGCTGCAGAGACAAGGAAAGTTGCCATCCACTCTCAGGCTGTTTTCCAGAGACTTTTATCTGATGATCATGAAAGAAATGAGTGGTAAGGAAGAACACCAGATAAAGCGTTCCTGAACATTATAGGCATGAAAGAGGGGTCCAGCCATTGTCGCAGCAAAGGCAAAAATCTTGCATAAATGCTATTGGGTGATGGAGAAGGAGGGAACAGCACTCACTGTTACCTCTCAGGAAATACATACTCACTTCTTTCCAGGCAGGGTAAAAGAAAAACGAGTCCTTCTATTTCTTAGCAGAGAGACAGAAAGCTGTCCTAGACTCAGACAATTAGAAACTTCCTACCAATGGGAAGGGGCAGAAAACTCTCCTTTTTAAAGGTCCACTACTTATACAAGGTGAAATTTAGCGGCCCTATAGAAGACAGGCAGTATCACTAAAAAAAAACTCCACTCTGTAAATCAGGACCACAGGGTCTGTTTAAGAATGATACTAAACCAGGACAATAGAGAAACCACCTTGTTCCACATCATGGTAGTATGCACTAAATAAACAATAACAACAAATTAATTGAATATGGGTCATAGTGTAAAATGAAAATCTAAACCTTTTAAAAGAAACCAGAAAAAAATCTTTGTGACTTAGGGTCAAAAATCTTAAGAGAAGAGCTCTGAAACATGACACCAAAGCCATGATTCATAGAACAAATTGATAAATTAGACCTCATCAAACTAAAATATTTTATTCTGAGCCACATGCAAAACAATGAAACTAAACTACATTTTGTCCCCATATACAAAAATTAACTGAAAATAGATTTAAAAACTTTAATATAACACATTAAATAATAAATTATATAAAAAAAAAACCATAAGTCCTAACCTTATGAACTCAAATGAAATGAAACATGTTAAGAACTGACAATTCTCGGAGGAAAAGGGGTGTGGGTGTGCTGGAAGAGACTGAACAAAAATCGTACACCTATGGATGAGGACAGTGTGGGTGGATAGGGGCAGAGGGTGGGGTGGGAACCGGGTGGAGGGAAGCTATGGGTGGGCAGAAGAGGAACAACTGTAACAGTCTGAACAATAAAGATTTTTTAAAAAGTGTTGAAAGCGGACATCCATGTCTTATTCCC
>NW_006297217.1:196754-197214 GCF_000327345.1 Myotis davidii
TTACTACTTCAATTTATTTAGTAGTTATGGGGCTATTCAGATTTTTTTTATTCTTCCTGATTGAGTTTTGGAAGGTTACATTTTTTTTTTTTTTAGGAATATGTTCATTTTGTCCAGGTTGTCTCATTTGTTGGAATAGAGTTGTTCATAGTAATTTTTATGGGCAGAAGAGGAACAACTGTAACAGTCTGAACAATAAAGATTTTTTAAAAAGTGTTGAAAGCGGACATCCATGTCTTATTCCCATTCTTAGGAGAAATGTTTTTAGTTTTTGCACACTAAGATGTTGGGTGTAGGTTTGTCATATATGACCTTTATTATGTTGACGTATGATCCCTCTATTCCCACTTTGCTGAGAGTTTTTATCAAAAATTGGTGTTGGATTTTGTCAAATGCTTTTTCTGCATCAATTAATATGATCCTTTGATTTTTGTCTTTCCATTTGTTTATGTGATATATC
>NW_006297217.1:197306-198294 GCF_000327345.1 Myotis davidii
TTGGCCTTTTCAGGTTGTTGATTTTTCCTGATTGAGTTTTGGAAGCTTGTATTTGTCTAGGAACGTGTCCATTTCGTCGAGGTTGTCCAGGTTTTTGGAGTAGAGTTGTTTATAATATTTTTTTTACAATCCTTTGTATATCAGTAGGTTCAGTTGTTGCCTGACCTCTTTCAGTTCTGATTTTGTTTATTTGGGTCCTCTCTCTTTGTTTCTTGGTGATCCTGGTGAGAGGTCCATCAATCTTGTTTATCCTTTCAAAGACCCAGCTCTTGGTTTCTTTGATCTTTTGTATTGTTTTATTGATCTCTGTGCCATTTATTTCTGCTCTAGTCTTTATTATTTATTTCCTTCCACTTACTCTGGGCTTTTCTTATTGCTCTCTTTCTAATTCTTTGAGTTGTAGGGTTAGATAGTTTATTAAAAGTTTTTCTTGTTTCTTGAGGTAGGCCTGTAATACTATGAACTTCCCTCTCAGGGCTGCTTTCACTGCATCCCATAGATACTGGGCTGTTCTGTGTTCATTTTCATTTGTTTCTAGGATGTTTATTTTAATTTCTTCCTTGATCTCTTTGGTAACCCATTCATTGTTTAATCATTTACTGATTTGTGAATTAATGAATTGCTGGGTCTGATTTGCTAATATTTGTTGAGGATTTTAGCATCTATGTTCATCAGGGATATTGACCTGTAATTCTCTTTCTTTGCTGTATCTTTATCTGGTTTTGGAATGAGGATACTACTGGCCTCATAAAAAGAGCTTGGATATGTTCCTTCCTCTTGGATATGTTGGAATAGTTTGAGGGGGATAGGTGATAGTTCTGTGAATGTTTGGTAAGCTGTCTGGACAAGGGCTTTTTTTTTCCCTGGGGATATATATAAATAAATAACATATATATAAATTACTACTTCAATTTATTTAGTAGTTATGGGGCTATTCAGATTTTTTTTATTCTTCCTGATTGAGTTTTGGAAGCTTGTCTTTTTCTAA
>NW_006297217.1:198751-216735 GCF_000327345.1 Myotis davidii
GTTCATTTTCATTTGTTTCTAGGATGTTTATTTTAATTTCTTCCTTGATCTCTTTGGTAACCCATTCATTGTTTAATAACATGCTATTTAGCCTCCATGTGTTTGAAGGTTTTTGAGTATTTTTAATGTAGTTGATTTTTAATTTCATGCCATTGTGATTCAAACAAATGCCTGATATTATTTCAACCTTTGTGCACTTGTAGACTCAGTTTGTGTCTTAATATGTGGTCTATTTTTGAGAATGACCTCTGTGCACTTGAAAGGAATGTATATTCTGCAGTTTTTGGTTGAAATGTTCTGTAAATGCCAATTAAATCCATCTGATCTAGTGTGTCATTTAGTGTCACTGTATCCTTGTTGAATTTTTTTGTCCAGAAGATCTACCCAGTGATTTATGTGGGCTATTAAAGCCCCCTACTATGATTGTATTGCTGTCCTATCTCCCTTGAAATCCTCCAGATGTTATATTATTAGGTGCTCCTATATTAGGTGCATATATGATTACCAGAGTTATATTCTCTTGTTGCATTGATCTGTTTAGTAATATAAAGTGACCTTCATTGTCTCTTGTTATGGTCTTCATTTTGAAGTCTATTTTGTCAGATATGACTATTGCTACCCCAGCTTCTTTTTCATTTCCACTTGTATGAAAATTTTTTACTATCCTTTCACTTTCATACTGTGTCAGTCTTTTGTTCTTAGGTGTGTCTCTTATAGATAGCATATATATGGGTCATGTTTTCTTATCCATACTGATACCCTATATCCTTTTGTTGGAGCCTTTAAGCTATTTACATTTAAGGTTATTTTTGATAGGTACATATTTGTTGCCATTTTCATTTATTATTCCTGTGTTCTTCTCTCTCTTTCTTCTTTTTTTAAAATAGGTTTTTTATTGATTTCAGAGAGGAAGGGAAAGGGAGAGATAGAAACATCAATGATGGGAGAGAATTATTGATTGGTGGCCTCTTGCAGGCCCCACACTGAGGATTGAGGCCACAACCCTGGCACATGCTCTGACCAAGAATGGAACCTTGACCTCCTGGTTCATAGGCTGATGCTCAATCACTGAGCCACACAGGCTGGGTTATATCTTCCTAGACAGTCCCATTAGCACATCTTGCAGTGCTGGTTTGGTGGTAACAAACTCTTTTAGCCTTCTTTTGTCTGTAAAACTCCTTATTTCACCTTTGATTTTGAATGATAGCCTTACTAGGTAGAGTAGTCTTGGATTTGGTGCATTGCTTTTCACTAATTTGTATACTTCATGCCACTTTCTTCTGGCCTGAAGTGTTCCTATTAAGAAATCAGCTGACATTCTAATACGAGTTCCCTTGTGGTAACTTCTGTCTCTTGCATCCTTTAAGATTCTCTCTTTGTCTTTAACATTTGTCAATTTAATTATGATGTGCCTAGGTGTGGGTTTTTTGAGATTTATCTTTTTTTCAGCATTTTTTTTCTTTATTGATTAAGGTATTGCATATGTGTCCTTATCTCCCCATTGCCCCCCCACCTCCCTACTCATGTCCTCACCCCCCTGTTGTCTGTGTCCATTGGTTAAGCTTATATGCATGCATACAAGTCTTTTGTTTGATCTCTCCCCTTACCTCCACCCTCCCCTACCTTCCCTCTGAGGTTTGTTGATGATTGCCATTCTGACAGGTGTGAGATGGTACTGCATTATCATTTTGATTTGCATCTCTCAGATAATACTGGTGCAAATCACATAGTTATATCAATTGATGCAGAAAAAGCATTTCACAAAATCCAGCACCCTTTCTTTTTTAAATACATTTTATTGATTTTTACAGAGAGGAAGGGAGAGGGATAGAGAGTTAGAAACACTGATGAGAGAAACAACGATCAGCTGCCTCCTGCACACTCCCTACTGGGGATGTGCCCGCAACCAACGTACATGCCCTTGACCGGAATTGAACCTGGGACGCTTCAGTCCGCAGGCTGACGCTCTATCCACTGAACCAAACCAGTCAGGGCCCAATACCCTTTCTTGATAAAAATTCTCAGCAAGGTGGGAATAGAAGGACCACACCTCAACATAAGAAAAGCCTAATATGACAAACGCACAGCCAACATCATATTCAATGTGCAAAAACTAAAACCATTTCCCCTAAGAACAGGAACAAAACAGGGATGCCCACTCTCACCACTCCTGTTCGACATAGTACTGGAAGTACTAGCCATTGTGATCAGACAAGAAGAAGAAATGAAAGGCACCCAAATTGGAAAAGAAGTAAAACTGTCCTTATCTTGACTTGGACTCTCTGTATTTCCTGTACTTGTGTGACTTTTTCCTTCACCAGGTTAGGAAAATTTTCTGCCATTATTTTTTTTAAAAGGTTGGCTATTCCTTGCTTAGATTCTCCTCATTCTGGCTCCCCTAAGATGTGAATGTTGTTTCATTTCATGTTGTCTCAAAGATCCCTTAAACTCTCCTTCTGCTTTTTTTTCCAATCGCTGCTCTGAATGGGTATTTTTTTCTACCTTGTCTTTTAATTTGATGATTCGGTCCTCAGCTTCTTCTTGTCTACTATGGAGTCCTTCCAGGGTGTTTTTTATTTAAGCTCTCTCATTCTTCATTTCCTCTTGATTCTTACTGATGTTTTCTATGTCTTTTTTATGCTGTTGTAGTTCTCATTAAGTTCCATACGTTGTAGTTTCCACTAAGTTGTTTGTTCACCCTTATAACCATTACTTGGAATTCCTTATCTGACAAATTGCTTTCTTCCATTTTATTTAGTTCCTTTTATGGTGATTGGAGGAAGCACCAGTCAGATTCCTGCAACACTTGGGCAGACAGCTCCTCACCCCCATAATCCAGTCACTGAAGCTTCCTGAGTTTGTTCAAACCAGTAGACTTGGTGTGTGCTGCTGTCTCTTCTGCAAAGGTCAAGATGCAGGGTGTGGCAGGCAGGGCTCCTGATTGTGTGAAGGGCTGTATGACATAAGTGGATATTTTTCCTTTTCCTGGGCTTTGGCTTCTGGGAGTGCCTAGTACCTCTCAGGAAAAATGGCTGTTTCATTTTAGGGGGGGTGTGAACCAAGGCAGAACTCCCTGTTGCTGCTTTTCCACATCTCCCTCCAATTCTTCCCATACCAGCTTCTCCTTAGGCACCTTGAGTCCACACTATCCTCCCTCCATCAAAGTCTTGGGTGGGTAGCTACCAGTGAAACTCCTGTTCTCTGGGTTTAAAAACAAAACAACCAAACAGAAATGGAGGCTTTCTTTCAAACCGGCTATGGTCTACCAGCTCCAGGCTCCCTGCTGGCCAGCAGCCCTGCTGCCTTTTCCCTTTCGTGGCTGGATGTTACATGGGCCTTGATTTTCTCCAGGAAATAACACTCCCATAGCCAGGAGTTCCCTCCTCACCCTTGGTCTGCAGCCCGTAGAAGCTGGGTTAGCCCCACTCTCAACCTCATCCTTCCTACCAGTCTCCAGATGTTTTCTGCCTGTCCTTGCTTTAAATCTCATCCTCAGCTGGACCTCAGTTGGTAACTCTGGGTGAATGTTCCCCAATTTAGTTTTATTTCAAGTCTGACTCTGGGAGGAGGGGCAATAAAAGTCTTCCTATTTGGTTGCCATTTTTTCTCCAAAAGAAACATTTTTAAAATGCAAATGATTAAATAGACATCTCACCAAAGAAGATAGCCTAATGGAAAAAAGTACATTTGACAATGCTAAATATTAATCATTAGGGAAATCCATGGAAATTAAAACACCTGTTATGGACTAAATGTATGTTTTCTCCCACAATTCTTATTTTGAATTCCTAACACCCAATATGATGTTATTTAGAGGTGAGGCCTTTGGGAATTAATTAGATCATGCAGATGGAGCACTTATTAATGTAATTAGAAGATGGCCATCCAAGAACCAGGAAGCAGGTACTTCTTGCATCTGACTCTTGGACTTTCCAGCCTCAAAAACTGTGAAAAATAAATGTTTTTAAGCAACTCATTCAACCAATCAATATATCTCTGTCACATTGATGATTCTCTCTCTCTCTCTCTCCTCTCCCCACTCACTTCCACTCTCTCTAGAAAAATTAATGGGAAAAATATCCTTGCTCCTTGGGTAAAGATAAAAAAATGCAGCCTAAATTGATGAATATAACACCTATTAGAATGACTAACAAAACAAACAAGAGAAACTTGATAATACCAAGTATTAAAGAGAATGTGCAGGAACTGAAACTCTCCTATTCATTGCTGATTGAAATGCAGACTTTCATAGCCACTTTGGAAAACATTTTGTTTCCTACAAAGTTAAACATATACTTATCAAATAACTTAGCACTCAAGGAAGTGAAAATATAAATCCACACAATAGCCTATATGTGAATATTTATAGAAGTGTTAATCATAACCTCCAAAAACTGAAAATCACCAAAATACCCTTCAACTAGAAAATGAATAAGCAGACTGTGGTCTGTGGTACAGCCTTTGAAAGGAATACTACTCAGGAGAGAGAGAGAGAGAGAGAGAGAGAGAGAGAGAGAGAGAGAGAGAGAGAGAGAAATTGCTGGTACTTGTAACAACATGCATGAATTTAAAATACTACATTATTTCAAGTGGGGGAAAAAGCCAGTCTCAAAAACCTTCATACTCTATTATTTAATTTTTATGACATCTTGGAAAAGGCAAATTATAGGGGCAGAAAACATAGTAGTGGTTGCCAAGGGCTGGAGGAAAATGGAAGAGTTTTGAACAAAGGGTCAGAATTGGGGGAAGGGGGGTTGATGGAAATGTTCTGTAGTTGTGGTGACATGACTATAAATGTTTATCAAAACTTATAGAAGTATAATCTAAAATGGTGTTTTATTGTATAAAAAGTATCTCTATATGTAAAAACCTAAGAGACCGTTATGGCAGAATGATCAGAATGACCAGAATAACCAATTGCTATGACGTGCACTGAGCACGCAGGCAGACGAGCAGTTAAGAGCGAGCAGTCCTAGATTTTGATAGGGATGTCCGACTGCCAGATGTCTGACTGCAGGGATCGGGCCTAAAGCTGAGGGGTCCCAGATTGCGAGAGGGCACAGGCTGGGCTGAGGCCCCACCCCTCATGCACGAATTTTGTGCACCGGGCCTCTGGTTCATCAATAAACCTGATTTATAAAAAAGGCATCGAATAGGCCAAGAAAGAGGAAATACAAGTAGATACACAAAATGTGAACACTAGTAGAGAGTGATATTAAGTGGGTAGAGGATTGTGTTGTGACAACAAGGAGTTGATTTTGCAACAGAGCATTTTGAGGCCAAAAAAAGAGTATATAGAAGATAAGAAACCTTTGTGACCAAACTAGCCTTGTTACCTTGGTTATGGGTGTGGGTGTTTATGTACTGATTATATAAGAACACATCAAATCCTTTTTAGCAATAGTCTGTTATGTCACCTGATTTTCCCTCCCACTAACATACTGAGTCACTGTTTTTCTAGAGTATCTGTGCAGCACAAGCAACATATTCCCTGCTACAGTGCAAAACACTCTAAAATTGGAGACCCAGAGGGTTTGCTCTGGTATGTTATACCTTAAGGTCAACTTCTCCATCTAAATAATTTTTTATGGATACCTTTAGAAAGGAGCACATTCAAGTTTAGATATTTTAAACTTTATATATGTTTTTAAAAACGTGGCTGCAGTACATCTTAAATTACTTTATTAAATGGCAGAGAAATGACAGCATTCTTAAGTGTATTTTACTCACATTCAGTTAACATTACACAAAAAGAATAGAAATCACTATTGGAGTGCTCTTAGATTCATTTTTCTTTGGAATCTGTTTGAAATATATATGGTTAAAATGGATATTTGAGAAAGACAATATCTTTAAAATATAACCTTCATATTGGATACTAGAGAAATAAATATGCTATATGTCTAGGTCTAATACTGATGTTGGGAATATTTTCTTAAAATAAAAGGTAATGCTACTTCTTACATACTTCTTTCTATAGATTCATATGACTGTTTAGGACTATGCTACTGACTCTGATTATCATATTAGCACATTTCACATTATCTCAAATTTAAGATAGAGGTATTTCATAAAAAGAATAAATGTTTTAAACTTCTTTGAAGAGAAAAAAATAATCATAATACCAGTCTGTTCAGTAACTAACAACCTTCCAACCAGATGGCTACATGCCATTGCTAATTATCCCATTGTTCAATCTTAATTGTAGCTCTTTTTTTATTGATTTCAGAGAGAGGAAGGGAGAGGGAGAGAGAGAGAAACATCAATGATGAGAATCATTGATTGGCTGCCTCCTGCATGCCCCATACTAGAATCAAGCCTGCAACCCAGCATATGCCCTGACTGGGAATCAAACCATGACCTCAGGAACAACACCAGCCAGGCAATTACAGCTCTTTTTTAGAAGATAGATTAGTAGTGGAAGGGATAGAATTATTTATTAATACATCATTTACATATAATTTATTTAACCCAAATCACTGTTTCTCCAGTGTCCCCAAGTGATCTGAGAAGTCACATTTTTATATTCACAGGAGCAAAGAAATGGTAATTAAATAAATGACTCAAATTAAAAAGTTATACAGAGATGCCAGCCATCCTCCTTGCTTGGAATATATCAAATTTGTAGTAATGAGCTGGTTGTCGTCCTAATGCCCCATACCCTTCAACCTCACTTCCTTTTTTTCCCAATCCCCTTCCACTTCTGCCTTCCCACTTCCTTCTGTACCCATTCTATGTTCAAGCTTCCTCAGCCCTTTTGCACTCTCTGGACCACCTCATTCTATTCTTTCACCCAAACAACCCACTACTTTCTTTCTCCTTTGCATGGTCTCCTTAGTATCTTAATCTCTTCTCACCAAATCCAGCCCCTAACTTTTTGTTACCTTCTCTCTGTCCTTTATGTTTTCCTGATCTCCCTCCTGCAACCCTTATCCTCTAGATTCTCATCTGCTTTTGAGAACACTCATAAATTACCTTGCTAATCTCTGTACCCCCTCTCCATTTTTTAAAGAATTTAAATACTACTTTGATTACCACCTATCAGCTACCCCTATGCCCTGTGAGTACTCCCATCTGCCCTTTAGTCTGTCTTTTTTTATTATCTGCAGCTAAGCTTATTCCAAAGAGTTCATCCTACTGGGAATGTAATTACTCACTGGTCATGGCATATGGGCTATCATGCTTTTTGGCATAAACAGTGTTAATCATATGTTCTGATTTCTAGTCTCCATACAACACAATATAATATAAATATAGAATGCTTAATAAATGGATAAGGAATTTTTAGGACATATCTTATGTTAATCAAGTTTGATTAAGGTGGTAGAAATAATATTTCCTTGCTAACCAATAAGCATGCTTTTAAAATAAGAAATTTGAAAAAATGTATCACATCTCCAGATAAGACTCTTGATTCCAATAAAGATGTAATTAATGTAATATTCATATAAAAATCTTTCCATTCTTCTCACAATTTATGATAATGATTTATATTTCCTGGATATGATAGCACTGTGAAACCAAAATACATTTCTCCTTTAGTAACTGGAATGAAGAACTAGTGGTGGCTAAACTATGGAAAGACTAGAAGTCATCAATAATTTATGTAAAAGGAATAAGAACTTGGGCACAAAAATTACTCTGTATAGTATTATAATGATAGACACATCATTATACATTTTCCCAAACCAATAGAATGTACAATTTGAAGAATGAGCTCTAAGGTAAATTATGGACTTTGGGTGATTTTTATGTGTTAATGTAGGTTCATTCATCCTTGCTACAAAAACTGCACCATTGTGGTGAGTGATGTTAATAACAGGAAAGGCTATGCATGTGTGTGGGCAAGGGGTAAACAGGAAATCTGTACCTCCCTCTCCATTTTTTAAAAGACTTTTTATTGATTTTTTTAATGTGAGAGGATAGGAGAGAGAGAGAGAAACATTGATGTGAGAGAAGAACATTGATCAGCTTCCTCCTCCATACCCCCTACTGAGGATTCAGCTGAAACTGGCATGTGTCCTGATGGGGAATTGAACCAACAATCTTTCAGTGCACGAGACAACACACAACCAACTGAGCAACACTGGCCAGGGTCTCCATTTCCATTTTGTTGTAAATTTAAAACTGCACTAAAGAAATAAAGTATAAAAAACAAAACGTTGGGCCACACTCTCTTCAAACCCCTGAAAATGTAGGATTTACCATCAAATCTCTAGTAAATAACTTTTTGCGATATTGAGCTCCAGTGACCTAAAAGAGTCAGTACAGTATATGCAGTCAGTAAAAAATTTAATTCTGCCATCAGGAAATAATCAGAGACCATCATATTATTAGGCCTACATAATGGCCCACCCATGGCTACCATCTGCTATTGGCAAAGGGCATTGTCAGTCCTTTTACTCATCCATAATATGTTTTCCTTCCTAGCGTGCTGAGTCTGTCTGCTACTACAGGCAATTGCTATTTTGATTAACTCTACACAAATGACTATATAGGTGAATGGAGTTTTTAGCATTTATATATTCAGTTTTTTGCAACTATGGTAACTCCTCAAATAATGATACTTATCAGTCTCAATTATCTTACTGTGATATAGCTTTTCATCTACTCAGGCCTAAATTAATATCACCCATTTATTTCATCTGCACTATGAAAAGAGAACAATGCCCTATTGATCTTAACTTGATTGGAATCAGCACTGAAACCTTTATCAGAGGCACAGGGCCCTGATTAGATTATATCATCTTCCTCTAGCATAGAAGCTAATGTGCTTACAATTTTATTTTATTTATTGTATTCTTTTTAAAAATCTTTATTGTTGAAAGAATTACATATGTCCCTTCTTTCCCCATTGATCGCTTCTAGCCCACCCCACCTCCGACTTGAGGCCTTCACCACACTATTATCTGTGTCCATGGATTATGCATATATATGCATACAACTTCTTGCAATTTTAAAAGCAGATTACTTTTATTTTCCTACTTGTACTTCTAAAAATATCTCCATTTTTAATTACATGCATAATGGATAAATTAGAGTTAGATCCATTGTATATGGTTTGTCCAATTTACTTGAATAAAGATCTTGATTTAGAAATATTCATTCATCATGATAAATATCCAATCTTGTTTTCAGAGATAAATATCAAGCTTCCAGAAATATATTTAATAAGCCTGACCTTATAACCATTACAGAAATGGATTTTGTATCATCACTGACACATGTTCTGACAGGTCTTTTTTTCAATCATTGGGGAAAATAACTTGTTTGTAGCTATAACATTTATGGTTGTTCTCTGCTGTAGTCTCTCCAAGAGCTAAATGGATAAGATAAATAAGGATAATTTATAGAAAAATGTCATGAGTAAAATATCATAATATAAACTTGTTTTGCTTTATCAGTACTTTTCCCCCATTGAATTTGAGTTGTCAGTATCATGGTGAAATGCAAGGCTGCAAGGAGATTGGAATTACTCCAAATGACAAATCAGAGGGTAACAACTTCCAGGTCCTTCAACTTCCAACCAGTCCTTGTCAGAATCTCCAGAATGCATTTGTTCTAAAGCAGACGTTAAGGGTAAGGAAGGTAGGAATTTCTAGACTAAAGAAGGTATAAACTCTTATCCACAAAGGCTGAGAGTCTTTTTTTTTAAATATATTTTATTGATTTTTTACAGAGAGGAAGGGAGAGAGATAGAGAGTTAGAAACATCGATGAGAGAAACATCGATCAGCTGCCTCCTGCACATCTCCCACTGGGGATGTGCCCGCAACCAAGGTACATGCCCTTGACTAGAATCAAACCTGGGACCTTTCAGTCCGCAGGCCTACGCTCTATCTACTGAGCCAAACCGGTTTCGGCAGGCTGAGAGTCTTTAAAGCCAGAATTGCTCATTCTATGCATAGTATATGAAGTCAAGGCCTTAACCACCTTGTTGCCAGAAATATTTGACTAGAAACTTCTGTCAGCACAAGTATTCCATTAGGGGAATTGCCCCCTTGTAACATTAGGTCCAGGATCAGCTGTTCTTTCTGCAAAAACCTCAGTCAAACAAAGATCTGTGCTATACCCCGTTCAGCCTTTTAATTTCACTTTCTGCCCATTTTCCCAGATAAAACCTTCTTGCCACAGATTCATTTACTGTTTGTTCCCTCCAGACCTAACATCTATCAGACCTAATCACTAACCTACTACTTTTGATTGTGCAATTATGTCATCCTTTTTATTGACCCAGTCTGGGGCCAACTCCACAGGGAAGATCCTAGAAATACAAATTAGCGGCCAACAGTTTTGCTTTGGCTACATGATTTATGAGATCTTCCTTTCACAGTGTCCTAAGTGTGCATAAGTAGGGGAA
The DNA here is from genome assembly GCF_000327345.1 of Myotis davidii. Lineage (NCBI taxonomy): Eukaryota > Metazoa > Chordata > Mammalia > Chiroptera > Vespertilionidae > Myotis > Myotis davidii. The sequence goes on from NW_006297217.1 coordinate 209,111, forward strand.
TCCACAAGAGTTTCACTTCAATTCTGCTCTGTTCACCTGAGCCTTGCCAGTATAATTGATATTCAATAGCTCTTACTGGGTGATGCTGTGCTAGTCTGACAGTTGTAAATTTTTATTATAGCTGTACCACCACAGTACTATTCTTGGCAATGTTTTTTTTTTAATATTTACTATAAAGATAACTCATCAGGTTGTTGTGAAATTCAGGTACAATAATACAGGTCTAAAAGCTTTGCAGAAATAAAGTGTTATAGAACTCCAAGGGATTACTAAGGCATTTAATTATTTAGTTTTGTTTCAATGCATCACTTTTAAAATTTTGATTTTCATAGCCATTCTCAATAGCTGACTTAGTAATTGAATATTTAATAATGTGTAGTGTAGTATGAAATATGCAATACCTTTTTCTTTGTGTAGTTAAAAACATAAATCTTATATCTTTATTATGAGAGATGAATGTTGTCTTCAGAGGAAACTATATTACCTCAAGAATCAAGTTCTCTTCTTGAAATTATACATATATATATATATATATATACACACACACACACGCATATACATATATATATAGAGAGAGAAAAAATATATATGCATATATATAATGTACATGTAATGAGAGAATCAACCTATACATGATATTTTACATAAAGAATTTATATATTCATTCTTCTATCAACCAAAAAAATATTTCCTAAGCATCTACAGGCACTCTACAATGCAGTGGTAATAGTAAAATGAACAAAATATAGTAGCTCATGTCAATAAACAGTCTAGTAAATGTAATGTGGTATCCTGGATGGGAACCTGGGACAAAAAACAAACAAACAAAAAACATTAGGTAAAAACTAAGTAGCCTGAATAAAGTGTGGACTTTAATTAGCAATTTTGTATCAATATTAGTTGTGATACATATACCTATTAATATAAAATGTTAACGAAGTAAATTAGTGGGGGTTATATGAAAACTCCATACTATCATCGCAACTTTTCTGCAAATCTAAAACTGTTTTAGAACAAAAAGTTTATTAAAAATAGTATAGAGGAAAAAGAATAATGAAGAATAAATAAAAATAAAATCATACCTCTGGGATAAATTGTATAATCTAAATAAGTATAAGTCAATTAAGAGAACAGAAAATGGGTGTTAAATCAGAGCTGTGGCAATTAGTGGGTGGGCTGATTGAAAAACATTTGGAGAATTTCCAGGAGATAAGTCTTAAAGAAAAATCAAAATTTGCTTGACTTACTTTGTGCATGCCCTGAGGATGTGGGAGGGCAAGCAGGGAGAGAGGAAGATTGCTGGAGATAAGGATATTACAGACAAAAGAAACAGCATGTGCAAAAGTCCGGAGGCATGAGAAAGTCTGTTGCTTTGAGGGAACCAAATATAGTTTATTTGTGTTGGAGCAAGAGATAAGTTTGTGTGTATGTGTTTGTGTGCACTTTTCCATGCAGGATGCATAATGTTTCTGAAATTATGAATTTATAATGCCATCATTCTATTCATTCATTGAATCTACACTGGCAATTTGACCATTTTCTTTTGGTAGATCATCTTTTCTACCCCTTTTCTGTATTCTTCTATCCACATGTAACTATCCAGTTAAATAATAGAAATTAGCAATGTTTACCACTTGATAGATATCAATTATTTGCTCAAGGATGAATGGTCATTTACAAGAATACAACAAATGAAAGACAAGTTTGGAGCTAGACTGACTTTTAAAAGCTTCCAGAACTGGAGATTACAGATTTCATCAGGGAAAAATGTACTATAAATGCTTATGTCAGAGTGCTTACACCAAACACTCAACAGGATAATTCATTTCAGAATGTGTATGAATGATTATAAAATATACTTGGGCTTTACTATATATGATTTTAGATTTTTTCCTAATGTAGCCTTTAGGTTCCCTCATAACTTTCTGACCCTTCCCCAGTCTTCTATAATGACAACTCTTTCTATGAAGAACTATAAAATACAGACTTTTTTTACTTTCCTGCCTCCATCTTAACAATTATCTATTCCTATAGCTTCAATCATTCCATTATAAACGGATAACTCCTAAATCAATATATTTAATCAAATTACTTTATCTGACTATAAATTCTGAATAGCTGCTAAACATTTTTATATTAAATTCTTTGGTCACTTCAAAGTCAATGTGTCAAAAATCAATGTAGTTATTTCTTCCCTCATAAAAATCCTACTATTGGCATTTTGGGCTAGCTCTGTTAATGTCATCATCTTGCACACAGTCATTTGTAGCTAGAAACATTGTAGTTATCTTTGACTCCATCTTCCTCTTTTCCCACATCTAGTTGGCAAATCTAGACACTTCTGTAAAAAGGAGACATTTCTATCTCCTTTCTTGAAAATATTCACTGGACCATCAATGTGCCTAAAACAAAATGCAAACTACATCCAATGGTCCATAAGGCTCTGTGTATCTCTTCAGCCTCATTTTACTACTAAATTCTAGCCTCACTGACTCTTTCTCACCTTCTTCCTCATGCCTTAGATTTTGCTTAACTAATCCATGAGTGTCCTATGTAATTGCCCCCTTCTTTTATTTAGGAAAGCTTTTTCTGACTCCACACCTTGCACTTCATTAGAATCTCCTCCTTAGTAGTTTCAAGGCACTCTATGTTACTTTTATATCACTTATTAATATGAGAAATTACTATGAGACAATGGTGTTTGTATTTCTATTTAATAAATATGGAGGGTTCAAATGGTTAAGTAATTTGTCCTACGACATACAACTAACAAGTAACAGAACCTGGGTTCAAATCTTAGTAATCCCACTTGTGGCCAGTGCTCTGAACCACCATATTATACTTCATCCAAATTTGGGGGAACAATAAATATCTGTCACATTTAATGCTATGTCTCCAATAGCTAAGTTCATTCCTGGCACATAAAAGATCCTTAATAAATATTTGTGAAATAATTAATATATTTATTAATGGAACTCTTAGAACTTTTCTTTCCTCTCCATTCCTCCTTTTACTGACCCCAGTTTAGTCACTCATCATATCTCATACTAGAGGCCTGGTGCATGACATTCATGCATGGGGGGCTGGGGGTTCCTTCAGTCTGGCCTGCACCCTCTCCTATCTGGAACTCCTTGGGGGATGTCTGACTGCCTCTCACAATCCAGGACCACTCGTTCCTTCCTCTGTGGGCCACAGGTACCCAGGACCCGGGTGGGCTTCACCCAGGCCGGCCGTGGGCCGCAGCTGCAGGGGACCATGGGCGGGTGGCTTTGCCCGGGCCACAGCCACAGTTGCCCGGGACCACCAGGCAGGTGGCTTGTCCCTCTCCCGGGCCACAGCCTGTCTGGTCCCCATTCCTCTCTCCTGAGCTCATTTGTACCTGGCTGGTCCCCATTCCTCTCTCACAAACTTATTTGTGCTTGGCTGGTCCCCATTTCTCTCTCCCCAGTGTTGAGTGTCTGAGCCGTTTCTGCATGACAGGAGTGAGGGCGTGATGACCATGTGCATCTTAGCTCTTTATTATATAGGATGGACTATTTCATGTCTCCAGGTAGACTCCTTAACTTACTTTCTGGACCTATCCTGGGAGGTTAGCTTATAAGGCCTTTGAGACTTTTCTCTTTTCATTTCCCTGGGTCCTCACACACATCAACTTTCCCTTGCAAATGTGCTACAGAGGAGAGCAAGGTATTTCCTGACATTCAAAAGTTCACAATCTAAAGAGGGAGACAGAGTCACATGTCAGTAATATTAATAGAAAGCAGATTGTATACTGTCAGCACGGAAAATGAAAATATTTTTCTTCCTCGAATATGGAAAAATCAAAGAAGACTTTCTAGAATTTAAGATTTAAGTTGGACTTTGAAGGAAGGATATGATGATCTTCCTAACATATATATCTGATCGTGTCATTCCCTGGCTTAAAAAATGTCAATGACTATCCATCAACTCAGAATTAAATCTAAACTCAATAGCGTACAAGACCCTCTATAAACTAGTACCTGTGTAACTTTCCAGTCTCATTTTCTGATAAATTATCATTTACACCTTATATTTCCTTAGTTATGCCATGTTGCTGAAGTTTACGTGTCTTTGTATAAACCATTTCTGTACCTCTCCATTCTCCACCTATCCAAATGACTAATAAGTTTTTCTCACAGCCTAATTTGAGCAACCCATTCTCTCTGAAACCTCCTTTACTTGACAGATTAGGTCAAATTCCTCCCCCTTTTTTCCCCTAGCAACATCTCATACCTTTCTTTCATAGCACTTACAGTCTATATACATGCATTGATTGTGAGATTATTTTATTATAATCTTATTCTTCCACTAAAAATGTAAGCTATAAGATGGTAGAGACATGTCTTATTTTTCTCACCACTATACACCTCCATCATCCAGCACATTTCCTAGCATACTGTAAATGCTCAGTCAATAATTTTGAATGAATAAATATGAATCCTTTGTGTTATCTCTTTATTTTGTACATGTCTTTCTTATTATACTTATACTATATGTGTACATGTATATTTCTCCTACTAGTTTGAAAACAGAACAGCTTCTTTTACACAAACTTTTAAAAAATATATCTTATTGATTTCAGAGACAGAGAGGAGAAACATCAATGATGAGAGAGAATCATTGATTGGCTGCCTTCTGCATGCCCCCCACTGGAGATTGAGCCCGCAACCCAGGCATGTGCCCTTAACTGGAATCAAACCTGGAACCCTTCAATCCACAGGCCGACGCTTTAACCACTGGGCCAAACTGGCTAGGGCAAAAGCAGAAAAGCTTTGATAAAATTACACACATGATATATATTGAAGCTCCAAGAAAAGGCTTCATAGATTTGTGCGTGTTTTTTTGTTCTGTTTTTTTCTAAAAGTGTGGAAAATTGGGCCCATATTTAAAAATTTATACATAGTCAAATAGCTAATAAATATCATTAACTGGATTCCAAAAACTTCAAGATATAATACATGTATTTGTAAATAGTGCCATCTATTATCTGACAATTTTTAATGGCTACTTATCTATATATTTATCTCATTAATAAGTAGTAGAGTGGCTTGTACCATATATTACCTATGCGATCTTGGGAAAGATACTCTAAGCTCTCTGAACTTTCAGTTCCTTAATTTTAAACATATGTCATCAAACCTATCTCATAGACTAGTTGGGAGAATTATAAAATGTAATGCATGAAAACACCTATATTTGGAGGGGAAAGAAATGAGGCTGGAGTGTGCCTTGTTAATGGTTAATTTTTAAAAATGTATGTCTATTCTATCAATACTTTATATTGATCACACTGCACCAAACTTCAAATAGTCATGTTGTCTGTTTTATGTAATTATACAAGCATCCTCAATTTCAAAATCCTAAATTCATTGAGTCTACAACTTGTTCCACAACCACATTATCTGGATTGATTTGATTTTCTACTTTTCTGATTTGCATATAATGATGATAAATTAATTACCTTGCAATTTCTATTGTTTTAAAACATTGTTCATCAATAAAAGACTATAGTTGCCTTGTTTCTGCTCATAGTTCCAATTAACTGATGTTGAAACAAAGATGCATATTTGTAGTGGAGAAAAGATCCTCTAGTTATTCAGTCAGCACTGTTTGTAGGCAGTTGTTAGTATTCTTGGGAATATTTGGCTTGCTACCATTTCAAATTTTAATTTTAGAGCCTCTTTTTTCCTCATCACACATTTTTGGTACAATTCCACAGCAATAACTACAAGAAACATCTTAGAATCTCTATCTTCTTTTTCTCCTTTTCTAATGTGCATGTCTCACAAGGATAATTTAGAGTTGCTATTTGTCTTCAAACAATGCCTTTGTTATCAGGAATCAGTATATAATGCATTGCATTAATTAGCACTATAGCTGTTAATGTTCAGACAAACCTAAACAAATGCAGAAGTTGAGAATTTAGGCACTTTTCTGAACAACTTTTACATTTGTAAATATTTAACAGCAACATTCTTACCAGATTTGCTTAAAATATATAGCTACTATAATTGAGGTCAAAGAGGTTAACTTTTTGTGCAAATCATGTGTTAATTCTCTACTTCACTTGAGGTAAAGCAACTAATTGGGTGAAATTTCCACTGAAAATTTCAATGAAAAAAAATAGTCAAAATTAACACCCAGAAATCTATGGCCTTTTTATGCACCAATAATGAACGCATAGAAAGAGAAACTAAAAAATAAAATAAAAAAAATTCCCAATTTCCCATTGTGCCAAAAAATTAAGATACCTAGAATAAACTTAACTAAGGAGGTAAAAGACCTGTACTCAGAAAACTATAGGATGTTGAAAAAAGAGGTAGAGGAAGACATAAACAAATGGGAGAATATACTGTGTTCATGGATTGGTAGAATCAACATCATTGAAATATTCAAACTACCAAAGCAATCTACAGATTCAATGCAATCCCCATTAAAATACCAACGACATGTTTCAAAGCCCTAGAATAAACTCTCCAAAAATTCATCTGGAATTAAAAAAGACCCTGAAGAGCCACAGCAATCCTTAGAAAGAAGAACAAAGTCAGAGGGATCACAATACCAGATATCAAGCTGTAGTACAAAGCCACTGCTCTCAAGACTGCCTGCTACTGGCACAAGAACAGACATATAGGCCAATAGAACAGAATATAAATTCTCTCTGTAACTGAAAGTCTCACAGATGACCATAGCCAGCGCTGGCAGGCAGCACTCATAGACATAGCATCGTCCATCCATTTTATTGGGTGTGTGTAGTGTTGTCATGACATCTCCTGGGAGAACTGGGAGCACATTTGACACTCATGACGTCAGGTCTGTGGGGGTATTCCCAGGTTCGTGAGGAACCACTGCAGCCCCCGCTTAAAAATAAGAAGGTAAAACTTGGGGCCAGGAGTGAGGTGGGCCATTGTCAGGCTCTGACCCATCCTGTGGTCCATGCTGAGATCCCACTGTGGCCAAGGGGCTGACAGGCCTGGCTGCCTGACATCACCTGGTCACCCTGCCCTCCAGTGTCATCTGGCCCCCTCTTCAAAACAGAGCTATAGATGGGGTGACTTTTTAAAAAGGTGGGGTCTGGAGAAGAGGATGAGCGGTGAGTTCGCGGGGCAACAACACGCCACGGCAGAGCAGAGACAGGGCTGTATGTACAGGGTGGGGTGCAGGGGCTGGTGGTGCCAAACCCCCAGGGGATATCGCCAATAAATAAATAAATAAAAGGACTAAATAGACATTATTTGAAAGAGGACATACAGAAGGCCTAGAGACATATGAAAAGATGCTCAAAGTCACTAATCATCTGAGAGATGCAAATTAGAACAACAGTAAGATATCATCCCACTCCTGCCACCATGGATATCATCAACAAATCAACAACGACAAATGCAGGGGAGGTTGTGGAGAAAAAGGAACCCTCTTGCACTGCTGGTGGGAATGCAGACTGGTGTAGCCACTGTGGAAAACAGTATGGAGTTTCCTGAAAAAGTTAAAAATGGAACTCCCAGCCCTAACCAGTTTGGCTCAGTGGATAGAGTGTCGGCCTATGGACTGAAAGGTCCCAGGTTCGATTCCGGTCAAGGGCATGTACCTGGGTTGCGGGCACTTCC
>NW_006297217.1:216847-230895 GCF_000327345.1 Myotis davidii
TATGGAATATAATGATCAACATAAACTGATGAACAAAAATAGATCCAGAGACATAGAAACACTGAACAGACTGTCCAACCTCAGGGGGAACAAATGGCAGAGGGGTTAGAGATCAACCAAAGGACTTGCATGCATGCATATTAGCATAATCAATGGACACAGACACTGTGGTGGTGGGAGCTTGCCCTCTGGGGTGGGAGTGGAGAGGGGAGGGGGCAATCGGGGGAAAAGGAGACATATGTAAAACTTTAAAAAAATGAATATTTGGGGGCTCAAAAAAAATCAGTGTTGAATATCTTTAAGCCCAAACAAGTTGCTACTTGCATGAAATTACCAGTTGTTTGGTTATTAAGTCTTGGTTCACTTCGTTTTCTTTTTTTTCTTTTTAGCAGCTGTTTTGTTTGTTTTATTTTTATTGATTTCAGAAAGGAAGGGAGAGGGAGATAGACACATCAATGATGAGAGAGAAACATTGATCAGCTGCCTCCTTCATGTCCCCTACTGGGGATTGAGACTGAAACCGTGGCATAGGGAATTGAACCATGACCTTCTGGTTGATAGGTCAATGCTCAACCCCTGAGCAACACTGGCCTGGCAAGTCTTGGTGCATTTAGAGATAGCCATGGTGAAATTGGAATTAAGATAAACATTCCTTCAACATGCTTACCACAGTGTTAAATAATATATACTCAGTAAGTTAGCAGACTGAAAATTATTTTGAGCCTTATCTGGTTTGCTCAGTGGATAGAACATCGGCCTGTGGACTGAAGGCCCTGAGTTCGATTCTGTCTGAGAGCACATGGCCGAGTTGCGTGCTCAATCCCAGTAGGGGCCATGCAGGAGACAGCCAATCAGTGATTCTTATAATTGATGTTTCTATCTCTCCCTCTCTCTTCCTCTCTGAAATCAATAATAATATTTTTAAAAAGAAAGTTATTTTGAAGAAAGTTTATATTATTAGAATTTATGTTAGTACAGAATAAAAAGAATGAGTTGAGGGGGCAGGTTAGCAGCTAACTTTATTTCATTCAATTGTCACAAACATCTGCTTTAAACATGGAGAGAAATTTTAGAAAAACAGAAAGAACTAGAATAATCTATAAACTAGAAATATGAAGATTATATGAAAATATTTTCACATATGTAATTTTTGTGTTGCTAGAGCACAATCTAGGAAGTCAGGACAAACAAATGACAAATTAGTAGGCACACTGAGAACTGGAAGAAAAAAAGGTTGGTGTTAAATATTTACAAATGTAAAAGAGGTCTTGGAAATCTTAAAGTCTATGAACTGTTTAAAAATACTCCTGAGGGCAAATGGTATAAAAATTATAATGAGAAACAAAATTGACATTTAGGAATCCAATTTTCTCCTTTGAATTGTTGATATCAGGGTGAACGAACTTTATTTCACAGACTTCTGTTACTTAAACAGCTTTCCAAAAATCTACTAATTGATCGACTTTGCCATTTAGCCAACCTGCAATAGACATTTCACAAAGTTAGTTGTTTGCCTTACTCAGATAAATCTTAGAGGAATTTTTTTAAATCTGAATTTACTTTTAAATAATTCTACGTTTTCTGTACTGAAAAGTGAGGAGAGGTGTTACATAAAAAAGTTCTGACTTGCTCCAGTGTAATTAAAGCTCATCTCTCCTCTGGTCTGACTTGAGTGGATATGTCTTACAACTGCCTGTTCCACTCCCTTTACTCCTCATATAATATTTTTCCAACTATTTGAAGACGTGTGGATAAGCTAATTCTTCAGTTCTCTTAGTCTTCTTTTACAGGGGGAATTTTCTACATCTTTCAAAGGAATCACTTTAACTAGCTTACCTTGACCCTACTTTACTCCACATCTCATTTAAGCCATAATACTGAAACAATATATTATTTCACAGGAAAGACATGATAAAAGCCTAACTGATGCAGAATATACCCAGAAGATTACAACTCACCTTCTTCATGCTATTAATATATCTCTATCTCTATCTATCTCTATCTCTATCTCTATCTCTATCTCTATCTCTACCTATATCTCTACCTCTATCTCTACCTCTATATATAGCTATAGCTATATACTTATATCTATACCTACAGGGCATCCCCAAAAATGTATACATTCTTAAAAGCTGATAGCTCAATAGATGTTTCTTTCATTTCAGATTTAACCCATTAGAATTAATAATTATTCAAAGTGTGTATACATTTTTGGGACACCCTGTATATATAAGATAATGTTCACCATTTCACCCATGGCATTGTAGTAATGGCATTATTTACCTACTAGAGGCCTGGTGCACGAAATTCAGGCATGGGTAGGGTCCCTAGGCCTGGCTGGTGATCAGGGCTGGCTGGGGCCTTCCTTACCCCATTGCCGGCTGCCAACTAGGGCTTTTCTTCATTCCACGCCACCCCTTGGTGTTCAGCGCACACCATAGCAACTGGTCAAACTCCCGGTGTGTTGAACTCCGAGGGGACAATTTGCATTTTATTATATGGGATAACTCCCATAGTCTCAAGTCAATTATTTGTTATAGTTATACATAACCAATCCAAGACCACCTTGTACTCATTTCTGTAATCTGGTATTCCTCCCTAAGTGAACTTGCTTTAATATACTTTATCTTGCTTATTTTTACTCACTTCAGCCTTGTTAAAATTCGTTTCCAATCCAAATTTTATTCCACTTCCCCAATACTCTGCACCCACAAAGGCAGAATTATTTGGACTTGTATGAGTTTCATAGAGAAAGTCTCAATTATGACACAGCTATTTAGTAGATCCGCACACAGTCATAACACTAAAACATCCAATATTTCCCACTCCTCTGCCCTTGTTCACAACCTAATAAAATCCAAAGCTTTGCTTCTAGATGCTCTTACCTGATTCTGAGGTCTCTGCTGATGTTTAAAAAATGGAAAGCAACAGCACTGACTTAAATTGGAGTTGGTCCTACGGCCAGATGTTCTATGATGTGTACCTCTAGAACTCATTGTGCCTCAAAGTGGACACTCGGTAAGTGTGTTCCCTCTGGAGTGAAGCCTGAAAAACAAAAACAAAAACATGTGACTAAGTGTGGAACAGGTATGAAGCTTGGAAACATGGCAAGTTCACCAAATAATAGATCTCACCTTAACCCTTGCTCTCTGGAGATGAAGAAAGGATCTTATGTTGGGAATAATAATAATAATAATAATAATAATAATAATAATAATAATAAATGCAACTCTTTAGGCCAACTGTTTCTCTTGGACAAGAGGAAGAAAATGCAAAATAATGGTTGAATGAGACCTCACCCCTACAAAACCTAGGCTTTACATATCCCTCAGGCATGGAAGGAGAAAATAGGCTGAGTTGTTTCCTTTTCTTCTATTTTCTCCTGGGCTCTTCACTTACTCTTTCTCACTTTAATTCCTGGCATTCCCATGTCAGAACGGTCTCTATCCCTGATTAGTTCCTGACATAAATATACCATTCCACCTCAGACCTGGGCCACCAGCCAAATGGCCATGTCCCTTCTATCAATAATTAGATTGTCCCTAATTATACAGCATTTAAATGCTACAAATATCAACATGAGTAATTAACTTGGACTGTGAACCAGATTGACAGCATCTATGCCTTAATATTCAATACATATTCAGTTATTGTAAATCAGTGTATTACTATGTCAATGTAAGTTTGTGGTGAAGCAAAATAGATTATACCAAGCATTAAGGTTTGGGGGAAATTATTTACCAATTAAAAAGATTCATGGCACTTCGGTTTCTCTGGTATAGATGTAGGTGAAGCTATTTTGCAATTTTAAGCATTTGTATTTATGTGGGACAAAGGACAGCTAGTCTGAAATTAAAATTTTACTTTATTTATAATTTCTACATCAACTTCTGAAAAAGATTCAAAGCAGCTGACATTGAATTGGAGATGTGCTATCATCAATTATTGTTAAAGCATTTCAATCAAATGTTTAAAAAGTATTCTATATATTTGCACAATTCTTGTTTTTATTTAAATACTCCAAATAACTATGTTGAAGAATAGGTTTTATCCTTTAAAAGAGAACATTTACTAATAATGAGGATTGTGCAGTGTATTGCGGTAATGGGCAGATCTTTATTCTAAGGAATGGATAGGTGACAGAACATTTTTCTCCATCAAACTATGTACCCATCTCCTTCCTTTTTAAATTTCTTCAATAACATTGTGACAGAAAAGATAGAATTGGCCCCATCATAGGTAAATATTATGTTTACTACCTGACATTGTCTTTTTGTTTCTCATTCTTTGAAGGAACCCTTTGAAACATTGCTTCACATTAGCTTGTAGAATCAATTACCAAGATTACAAAATTCTTGATTGTTAGTGACCCTGGACTGAATTAATAGTTTTCTATAAGTGTTCCAGCTGATATGAATAAAAATAATGAAAATAGCATCCAAATTTGTAGACAAGAGTGGTTAGCTTTAAAGAATAAGAAAATGCCAAAAGAAAAGGAAACAAATCTAGGATAGGCAATGAGTTATATGCTCTACATAAGTTACCTCATTAAATCCTTGATATTCTAAAGTAGTGCCAGGGCTTTCCAGCAGACCCTCAGCAATGGTTGAATAGATTACTCTGACACAAGTTTCTGTGAAAGAGAGGCTAAGGGGCTGGTTGGCATTAGGCACCAAAACCAGCTTCGATTGCTTGCCTCCTTAGGCTTTTATTGTAATAACAGCTTGAACTAAAATTAACCTTTAGATACAATCAGCAGGGTAAGTATCCTTGAGAAAGCACATGGTCGGGTTTGAAGACTAAACATAGAGATACTAGTAAAACACCCAGGGGCTTGAACTTGTTTAGAAAAGTCAAGGCAGGGATTGCTGCCTTCAGAAAGATCCCCCTAAAAGGTTCCTGACCTTTCAGAGAATTCTTTTTACAGACTTCCAAACAAGTTCCATGCTTCCCCACAAATTAGATAATATCATTCCAATTTTGCAGGTAAGAAAATTGAAAATCTATTAAGTGCCCACAGCTAATAAGTGGCTTAACTCACATTGGAATTGAAATCTGAAATAAAAGGCCATGCTTCTATCACTACTCAGCACTCTGGCAAAGAGATAACATAATTAAGAGTGGGGCATAGAAACAGAAGCTAATTTCCAATGGAGTGGTTACTCATTCCTTTCCACAATATTACTCTATTTTGACTGAACAATAAAACAAAATATATAGCTTCTCTATTTAGTTCTAAAATATATTTACAAGGTCTTTCTAGGTGAATTATGTTTATAAAAGTTGATGTAGATTTTTTCTTTCCTGAATTCAGGAAAATTTAAAAATGAATTCTAAGGATTAAGCCTTAGAACTTTTATTTCTAAGCATTACATACCATTAGTATTCCAAGCCCCCAAACTTAGCCTATGTGTTTACAATCTAATAATTTATACTGCCATATAAACTCCTGGGAATATATTCCAAAACTCACATAAAAATTGTCAGTGTATATTATAAATTACTAAAAATGAACTGGCATGACTGTAACATTAATATTCTAGTACCAAATGCACAATCAACTAAAGGTCTTCATTGGCTCAGTATATTAACTGACAGCTTTATGGATTTGGTGATAAACTAAAAGATTTTACATCCAGAATATGCATGTAATAATCAAATATCTTAATCTTTAACAACTTTATGGAAGCATTGGTATACCCAACTTTGAAAACAACAATTATGTAACGCTACTGCTCCCTCTATCTACTACCTTACATTTTTTCCTTTCATGCCAAACTTCTCAAATGGTCTCCAGAAGCTTCCTCCTCTTTCTATGTAACTCCTCTCTTCAATTTTTACTTATCCTCCACCTCACTAGGACAGCTGCTTTCTCAGAGTTCACTAATGATCTCTTTGTTAAGAAATCCACATTCTCTCTTCACAGCACATTGTTGTCCATCACCTACACCTTGAAACTCTTATTTCCTTGGACTTTCATAGCAGTATCTATCTTGACTTTTATCCTCTATCCCCACATATTCATTCTTTGTTTGCTTCACTGGTTATTCTTCTTTCTACACTTTTCTGTAGACATAGTTTCTAATGGCCCTGCTCTTTTCTCACTCTTTACCTTAGAAGTTTTATTCATTTTCATGGCTTCTATTACATTTGTGTTGATGAAAGCTAAAGCTAGATCTTCAAGCAACATCCAGTTTCATATTTCTTACTGAAAATGATTGCATGGCTATTAATCTTTACTATAGAGTTCTCAATTTCAAAACATAACCAATTATAGTTCCCTTACAGATGCCCTGCCCCCTCTCCTGTATCTTAAACTTTTCTCTCCCTATAAGATCTTCCCAACAGCATTGAAACATGCTTAAGTCTCTATTTAAAAAACAAAATAAAAAAACACAGCTTGACCAGTGTGGCACAGTGGTTGAGTGCCGACCCATGAATTAAGAGGTCACTGGTTCGATTCCCAGTCAGAACACATGCTGGGGTTGTGGGCTTGATCCCCAGTAAGGGGCGTACAGGAGGCAGCTGGTCAACATTTCTATCTCCCTATCCCTCTCCCTTCCTCTGTCTCTAAAAAAAAAAATCAATAAAAAACAAATATGGTTCCTTTTCATTGGATGGCCCCTCTAGTTATTGCAACATGACCTGTTTCTACATAACAGACAAGTTTCTTTAAAGAGTTGTCTACACTCATTGGTTCAATATCCACACCTCTTATTCATCCTTCAACTTGCTATAATCTTGTTTCTAATCCATGGGTCTATTGAAATTGCCACAGTCTACAATGGCCAATTTATTACCAAATCCAATGGTTACATTGATCTCTCCTTCTTACCAAAATGCCTCTTATCCTTTTCATTTCTAAGACATTACCCTGCTTTTTCTCCTATCTGTGTAGCTACTGCTTCATTGTCTTTTAGAGGCAACTCTACTTCCTTCAAAAGTTTCTTAAATATTGCTGTGTCTTAGTGTTCTACCCTCACTGTTCACTTTTCTCATTTTACACTTTCTTCACCATGTGATCTTATTTCTATACTAGAGGCCCGGTGCAAGGATTCATGCACTGGTGGGGTCCCTCAGCCTGGCCTGTGGGGATCAGGCCGAAACCAGCTCTCTGACATCCCCTGAGGGGTCCTGGATTGCAAGAGGGTGAAGGCCAGGCTGAGGGACCCCACCAGTTCTTGAGAGGGGCTGGGAAGGGACCATGGGAGGGTTTCAGGGAGTGTCTGCCTGTCTCGTCCAGTCCTGAGTGGCTGGACCCCAGCAGCAAGCTAACCTACTGAGCAGAATGCCTTCCCCCTTGTGTTCAGTGTGTGTCATAGCAACTGGTTGAACAGCAGAACAAATGGTCGGACACTTGGCATATTAGGCTTTTATTATATAAGATGCTAATATATCACAAATTTCTTCTTCAATTCAGATCTCCCTTCTTCCTTTTAAACTATTAAACATCTTCACTTGAACTTCTCTCAGACTACATGTCCAATTTTTAATTTATCAACCGCCATCTCCACACTCAAAATGCTAGAACTATTCCTCACCCTTTGTTTTTAGATTCTCAGTAAACAGCCTCACCAACTACATTGTTATCCTAACCCAAAAACCTAGATGTCAGCCTTGACTCATTTTTTTTTTTTACTCAACTTCTCACCATTCCCTAGACATGGTCAGCCCTTTCACAATTCTGTGCTTTTGCAAATAGTGTTTTCTGTGCCTAAAACGTTCTCAATTCCTTCCTTTTACCTAGGGCATTTCCTGTTTATCTTACCTAGATTGACTCTTGCAGATTTGATGTTCAGCACTCATCCAAGACTTCATTCCTCTGAGCTTCCATAACAGCCTATTCATAACTTTGCTGTAATAATTACCCCATTGTTTCATTCACTTATCTGTCTGTCATAGACTAAGTAAAGTGCAGGTAGATGTTGTGCCTTAGTCCTATTCATATCTATGTAGTTAATACAGTACATCGACACCTAAAAATGCTCATTGAATAAATTTCTAAAATCTTAACAGAATTAAAAAGGAATGCAGAAAGAAAAACTAGAGGAAAATATAAAATACATGTTGATGGGAAAATATAGAAATGTCTAATCTATATAATATAGAGGTAATTCTTTTATTTCTCAACATTAATACCTTTAATCATTTTATCTCAGTATTTAACAACACAGTGTTAATTATAGTATTATTAGAAAATACAGATAAATTTTAAAAATAAAATAGTATCCTATAATGGTATTATTTTATTATTTTAAATAGCTTTATATCAAAAGTTATGAAAAATATTATATAGCATATTCTTGTATATCCATGATTATTCCTCAAGAACCCTTAGAGATTCCCCAAACTTTCTCACATAGTTTTCATTCCCATGGATTTTCTTTAACCTAATTTTCAAAAATTTGTTTTTGGAAAACCAAGATCTATCCTGGTTTAAAATTAAGTGGTTTTTTTTTTCATCTGAAAACTATTTTGTGGTTATAGGAGACAAGTGAACAGCATCTCTCTTTTCTCTACATAAACCCTTTTCATTTTATTGCAGACAACAATTACATTATTCCTTATACTCTCTTCTTGAGACAGAATAGCCTTAATTGTGTTAGGACCTCCTCTCCATCTTATTGACTATTTCGGTTCATTTTCATTAGAGTCCCTCCAGCTTTTCCAAACAAAATGCTAATTTTTAAAAGAAAATATATGAAAGACTCATTTTAATAGTAATAAAAGAGATATCCAGGTTAGAAAATGAAGATCTGCATTTTAATGAAACACCAGGTATTCAGGACATGAAGGCAATGTCTTTTTTATTTCCTTAGTAATTCATTCCTGAAAATGAGGGGTTTCAGAGGTTAAAAAACACTAATGAATCTCATGGTATTTCTAGCTCTTTATCAATGCTACTCTTCTTCACAGCCAGATTCCATGTAAAGACAACATTTTAAAGATTAATTGTAAAGGATTTCTGCAAGCTTATTGATTTCCTACTGACTCGTTTTACTGTTTTGAAGCTGATTTTTCCTCTCCACTTTCATAGACACCTACACAATAGAGATAAAAGAGTTTCTCACCACTCCATAAACTCATTTAAATGTGGCTTTCCACGAAGTCTGTTAACTAACCCAAATTTTTTGACAAAAATGTTTCCAATTAACTGATATTATACTCCTTCTTTCCAAAACTTTTTTTTTATCAGCTCAATACCCAGTGTCCACAGGAAAGAACAATGTCCTAGCCTCCTGTGAGCCATTTCTTTCTTTGCTGTCTGTGAACCTGAAAAGGACAAAAAAGAGGTGTTGGCCAGTGGCTATTAAATGTCTTCTTTCACTATCATGGCCATACTCTGCTAAACAAAGGCTGAAGAAAATAGATGCCATAGACAGAGGACAGGGAAAGGAATATTTTTAGCTTTGTATTTATATCTTCTTTCTCTACATCTTCTCTTCCAGCCCCTGCCTATATGATGCCTAGGCTTCTATTGTCTCTCTATTATCCACTCAAATGCCCAAGTTTCTTATCCAAACCTGTTTGACTGGAATCTTCATCTATACTCTGGATCCTCATCCCCTTGTTTTTCATTAGTAACTCTCACCTATATTGTGTTCTTTCCTCTCAAGGACTTACTAGGCAATTGAAACTAATCTGAGAAAATAACCCATGTTAAGATATTAATAGATGATAAAAGCCTAATGAGTTTCTGCTCTAAGGTAGCACATTAGGACTGTGACAAGATACTTCCACATCTTAACACCAACGTGTGATACTTTCAGGTACTATGGAAGACTTTTGAGAGAGATTTTTGGCCTTCTCAAGTATTTGTGGCCTTCTCAAATCATCCTGTAGCACCAACCAGAATTCTTTGATATTCTGTTGCAGATTGATAACAGCCACACAGTTTCCTTTTCCTCTCCTTTTTATTCTTACCTATCAAGTTCTATCCTGTATAAGATTTAATCAGTGAAAGTGAAGGACTTCTACATTTTTATCAAACATTGCTTGAAGCCATCTTTTCCCTCTTCCCACCCCCCACTGCTTAGTATTATATTTCTCCCTATTTGGCAAGTGCTTAAGTGTCTGTACAAAGAGACTCAATATCTTATGTATATACAGAGATTCTTGCACATTGAAATGAAATTAATTAGAAGGTGGCTGGCGGGGTGGGACTGGGCGAGAGGGGCTGGACACACCCTGGAGCCAACCTCCCATGGTCCCTCCCCAACAAGCAGCACCTGGGTGGCACTGCAGCTTGAAGGGTCTCTTCAGAGTGAGCTGGGTCCCTCCAGAAGGTAGGATCCCTTTGCCTGACCTGTGGGGATTGGGCAGAAATTGGTTCTCCCACATCCCCCAAGGGGTCCCTGAGAGCGAGAGGTCACTCTGCAAACTCGCTGTGGTACAGGGTGTGGAACAC
Source organism: Myotis davidii (assembly GCF_000327345.1). NCBI lineage: Eukaryota > Metazoa > Chordata > Mammalia > Chiroptera > Vespertilionidae > Myotis > Myotis davidii. The sequence goes on from NW_006297217.1 coordinate 227,256, forward strand.
AAACACAAGTGTGCAGCAAACCAGATTCAGGGCTGACAGTGCCCCAGCAACAACATAACCCACGGCTGAAGGTGGAATCATTCGGCCCACAAGGAATCAGGCTCCCTCTTCTCTGGTTCTGGGGTGCATCACCAGAGAACTGCCGCTGCCAGGTCACCGCAGCTCCGGAGCTTCTTCATTGAGCGTCTGCCCCCTGGTGGTCAGTATACATCATACCTACCTGCCGGTTGGGCAGTTGGATGGTTGGGTGGTTGCTTAGGGTTTTATATATATATACTAGAGGCCTGGTGCACAAAAATTTGTGCACTCGTGGGAGAGAGGGGTCCCTCAGCCCTGCCTGTGCCCTCTCACAGTCTGGGACCCACGGGGAATGACCACCTGCTGGCTTAGGCCCACTCCCTGGGGGATTGGGCCAAAGCTGGCAGTCAGACATCCCTCTGGCAGCACGGGAGCCCTCGGGACATGTCCACTTGCCAGCGGGGAGCAGGCCTAAGCTGCAGTCAAACATCATTAGCGATGCTGAGGAGGCAGCAGAGGCTCCCACCACCAACACTATACTGGCAGGCACCAGCCTGGCCTGTGGCTGAGCCGAGCTCCCCCTGTGGGAGAGCACTGACCACCAGGGGGGAGCTCCTGCATTGAGCATCTGCCTCCTCGTGGTCAGTGTGTGTCATAGTGATTCGTCATTCCCAGTTGTTCTGCTGTTAGGGTCAAGTTGCATATTACCCTTTTATTCTATAGGAGTGCCTGGCCATCCTGGGTGCGGATCTGAGGTCCGTTTGGAGTCTGGCCACAGCCCCTTCAAGGTGGGGGATTCTGCTGGGGTTCCTGGCCAGTCTGGGTGAGGGGCTGATGGCTATTTTCAGGCTGGCCACAGCTCCTTCAGTGTGGGGGTCCCCACTGGGGTGCTTGGCCATCCTGGGTGAGGATCTGAGGTCCGTTTGGAGTCTGGCCACAGCCCCTTCAAGGTGGGGGATTCTGCTGGGGTTCCTGGCCAGTCTGGGTGAGGGGCTGAGGGCCGTTTTTAGGCTGGCTAAGCCCCCCAGTTGGGACCCTCAACCCATGAGGTTGTGGCCAGCCTGGGTGAGGGGCTGATGGCTGTTTGCAGGCTGGCCACGGCCCCCAGCCACCCAAGCTCCCAGTGGAGGCTGGCTGGAAGCAGGTACCTGGGATTTATTTGTCTTCTGTAATTGAAACTTTGTTGCCTTTTGTGGAGGCCACAGCCAGCTCAAGGCCGGTGGGAAGCTTGGCTTCCTCCATCGCCCAGGCAACCAAGCCTCCTGCTTGCTCCAGCTCTGTGGCTGCTGGTCGCCATCTTGGTTGAGATAATTTGCATTTAGCCACTCTGATTGGCTGGTGGGCATGGCTTGGGGGCATAGTGAACTTACGGTCAATTAGCATCTTTGTCTTTTATTAGTGTAGATAGATACTCAAGAGGCCTCTGTAATGGGCTTTCTATAAATTGAAAAAATAAGTAAACCAGTAAAAGGATCATGTTGGTTACCACTTAGGGGTAAAAGGACACTCTAAGTTCAGTGGCCCTTTCAATTCTACACTCCTGGCCATACTCAATTAGTGCTATGAATTGTTAGGAAAGGCCAAATGGGTAAATGCCTAGCCAGGCCTCTCTGCATAGCCCTGGAAGAGATCCATTCCCCTCTATACTAATCAAATAGACCACACTCTGTGACTTACATACATGCCAGGGATGGCATTTTAAAATGTTAATATCATTGATAAATCCAAACCCATTTGAAAACTGTTCATTTGCTCAATTGAAGGCACTAAAGTACAAGTGTGCTTAATTTTCCCATAAACACAATTTTAAAAGCTCTTTTTGTTCATTTCAAGTGAAGAAAATCCATTTTCTCTCTGACGCTGGTAACTCAAATGGTAGAAGGAAAAGGTTTTATTTTTCTTTTATTATTGTCATAGATTGTTTTTCTAGCTCAAGCTCTAGTTTACATAACACCCATCATAGAAATTCTAAAATGAAAAATCATACAAATCATACAAACAATTTTTGAAGGAAAATATTTAGTAATATTAAACACAACAATTGCTCTTTAGTGATGAGTTAACATAAATGGGCTTGTTTTTATAGACTGTCACCCATTGCTTTTAAAATTACTTCTGTCTTTTTGCTTGTCATGAATCATTGTTAATTCTCCATCTCCCTGTCTGTCTTTAGGTTTCCATTCTCCCTCATACTCACACGTACACATTCATTCACAGTCCACCTTGTCAGAAACTAAATGAAAAATTTTTACAGCTGTTATAACCAATGACGCTTGCTTTTTCTAAGTCATTTTTTTTTCCTTTTTTAAAAAATATATTTTACTGATTTTTTACAGAGAGGAAGGGAGAGAGAGAGAGAGTTAGAAACATCGATGAGAGAGAAACATCAATCAGCTGCCTCCTGCACATTCCCCACTGGGGAAGTGCCCGCAACCCAGGTGCATGCCCTTGACCGGAATCGAACCTGGGACCTTTCAGTCCGCAGGCCGACGCTCTATCCACTGAGCCAAACCGGCTTTGGCAGCTTTTTCTAAGTCATTGAAGTCAGTTAGAAGTGCTAGAATTCTTCCTGCCAACCTACCTAATTACGGATCAAGCACTGCATCAAAAATTGCAATAAATAATCACAGAAAAAGCAAAAGATATCAATTATCTTGGGACAGGGTGAACAAATAGGCAGAGATGAGGAAACATATGTCCCTTGCCTTTTAGCTGATATTCATTCTTAAATTGCCTGTTTCTTAAAAGTCTGCCATGGGTTGTTACCTGAGATCTGGAGTGTATTTTGCAACAGCATTTCTCAGCACTTGGAAAAAGGAATGATGTGGAGAAACCAAGATGGTGGCATAGGTAAACACCAGAAATTGCTGCCTCGCACAACCACTTCAAAAATACAACTAAAAGACAAAATGGACATCATCCAGAACCACAGGAAGGCTGGCTGAGAGGAAAGTATACAACTAGAAGGAAAGAGAAGAACAACCACTTCAAAAATACAACTAAAAGATGGAATGGAGAGCATCCGGAACCACCGGAAGGCTGGCTGAGTGTAAATTCTATAACTAGAAGGAAAGAGAAAAGCATACTGAGACTCAGAGGAGGTGCAGTGCGGAAGTAAAATACTAAAGTACAGAGGCGCACGTGGAGCGAGCTGGTGGCTGAGGGCGTGGTTGTCTTTTCAATTGGGAGGGAGTCTCGGGCTCTGAACTCCAGTTCTGGGCGAGTCTTTGGGGACCCAGACTCATACAGGGAGAAACAGGACTGTCTGGCAGCAGGCAGAACTCGAGGGCGGCTTTCTCTCAGAGGTGCTTGCAGCGATTACCACCGGGACCTCTTAGGGGAGGACTGAGGATCAGCCATAGCTGTTTGCTCCGCCCTGTTGATTCCCTGAGACCCCTTCCCATCCAAGCTGTGGTAGAGGCTTTTGCATATGAATGCCCTGGCCCTTTGCAATCTGAAAATTCCTAACAAACTGCAGCTGGGCCAGACAGACCCAGAACTTTCAAGAGTAGGCCCAAGGCCCCACAGCAGCTTGCACTGATTCACAGCTGGGCCTCATCTGGGCACCTCCAAACCCCAAACAATGAAGGGGAATCTGCAGATCTCTTCTTAGCTCATTTTG
>NW_006297217.1:232393-239181 GCF_000327345.1 Myotis davidii
TATACCTCTGTTTACTGATGTCTAGTAATGATCCAGATTTGAACAATATGTAGGGCAACAGTTCTCTAACTCTGGTCTCAGGACTCCTTTACACCCATAAATTGATGAGGATCCCAAAGAGCGTTTATTATGTGGGGAATGGCTATTGGTATTTTCCATTTTAGAAACGAAAACAAAGACATTTAAAAAATGCACTGATTAATTTGTTTAAAGTTACAATAATAAACTCATTACAGGTTTTCATAAGTCACATTTTTTATGAAAATGAACTATATAAAAACATAATTTAGTGAGAAGGCTAGCATTGTCTCACATTTCTGTAAATATATTAAATATCAGCTTAATATAAGACTGCTGGGTTCTCAAAAAAAAAAGGAATGATGTATTGCTGCAGTAAAAATAAAAATGCTAATGCACACATGAGTAATGTTTTTCTACACTAAACTCAGACTATGTGGAATCATTTACTGATTTAAATCATGTACTGATTTAAATCCAAATAGTCTTTAAAATTAATAACCTATTCAACATTCTTGGGGAAGATTATGGCCATAAAGAAATATTCCCACATTTGGTCAAATCTCTTAGATTTGCAATAGAAATTAGAAGTCTGGTGTAAGCTCTGTTTGACAATAGACAAATTGCCTCACTCAAACTTTTATCCCCCATTATTTTAATCTTAGCATTTTTAAGTTTATTTATGGATGCAATTGTGAGGCTCATTATGCCAGATTTTTGTGTGTGTGTGTTTTTTTTGCGGGGGGGGGATCAGACAATTATTTTTTATTTATGTATTTCTTTCTTTTCTTTTCTTTTTTTAAATTGATTAAGGTATTCCCAATAAGTTTAGTGCATACATCAGGGGTCCTCAAACTTTTTAAACCGGGGGCCAGTTCACTGTCCCTCAGACCGTTGGAGGGCCAGACTATAGTTTTTTTTAAAAAAACTGTGAACAAATTCCTATGCACACTGCACATATGTTATTTTGAAGTAAAAAAACAAAACGGGAACAAATACAATATTTGTCTTTGCATGTGGCCTGCGGGCCATACTTTGAGGACCCCTGGCATACATAAACATGGATTCTAAAAATTTCTCTATATAGGTAATAGATGAGATTCAAACTTTCCTTTTAATTGACTTTGGGTATCCAGACTGGCAGAGAATACTGTGGTTTTAGAAGAAAGTTTGTCTAGAGGATAGATGGAATGTTTAATTGGTTTCTATATTTTATTTATTGTTTCCATGACTATAGTCCTTGAGCTGATTTAAAGAGTAGATAATGAAGTGAGAAGCAGAGAGGCACCAGAGGAAATACTAGATTAAATATAGGGACACCTGGTTCATTCACAACCCTTATCGCCTACCTTATTTCCTCTACATATAGAATAATAGAAGAAAAATCACTTTACTGCACTGTACCTGCTACTTCACACTCAATAAACTGGCAAAAGAAGAAAGTGTTCCACATTTTAAAAACTGCACACAAAATCTTAATTACACACCTTTTAAAACTCCAATCTGCATTATGTGTTCAATAGTTGTTGACAACAGTTAATTTTCAAAGGAAATCACAAGCTCCAAACTGTATCCTCACACTGCCATTTCACCACTCTAGCTTTGTCTTCTCAAATTACAAATGGAGTAACCCCTACTCCCTTGCTTCTGAATGTTCCTATAAGCAACAGTTTACTGTAATTGGATATGAAGGCATAGAGAGAGGTAGCAGTTCATTATTTATCCCCTAAGGCAGTCATAAAAAGGTACATGTTTTCATTAACAGTGGGTTGAATCATTAGAAAATCTAAGTTACTTAATTCATATTCAGTGTTTGGTCTGCTCTACTATTAGTACTGCAGAGGTGGGTAGATTGCTTTTAAATAAGATTCCAATTGAGAATTTATTTTCTTGTGAGCCCAAACCAAGAACTCAAAACTTCAGAGGTAATTTTTTCAGCTTTACAGCAGTATAAAGTTTGGAGTCAGCCCAAAGATTTTAGAAGTCTTAAAATCTATCTTTTCTAACAATAATTTTGAAGTTTTTAATTCATTTCCCTTGCTTACTATCCCCACAGTGTTGCCTCATGATATGACAGTTACCATTGCTTCTACCTACCACATTAGTTTTCATATCTCCCTCTGCCTTTTTGATTTTCAGTGTTAATATCTTCTTATTCAAGAAATGATTGCAAAATCTCTTTTCAATCTAGTCTGTAATCCTTGAATTATGACATCTTTGAGATGCATTGTTTCCTTTTTTATTTTTGAATAAACATTTTCTGCTCCATTCTTCCAGGAAAAAATTGTGGGAAGATGGATAGATAATATATATAAATATAGATAGAGGAATCTCTAACTCTCCTGGCAGTAAATATCTATAATTTATCTATACACCATCATTCCCTTCTTTGTTCTTAGAATCATTATTATTTATCTTCATGTTTTCTACAACTATGCTTTCTTTTCTTATTAAGTTTTTTACACTCTTTAAACCCTCCTATAATTTTAATGCATTTTATTATCTGTCATTTCAAGCTTTGATGGTTTACTACCCAGGAGTTTCATGAAACACTCCCAATGTAAGCAAAATATTTTAATGAACTTTTCAATATCTTTTCAGGATAAATTTTAGCTGAATCCCTGGTTAGAAAGAGAATAATAAAGGTTACTAGAGATAATATATTAATCATTATTTAAAGGTAGATATTATATCACCCACCTTGCATCATCAATCAAAATCCCTTATGGAGAAAAGCAGCTGCTGAGGTAAAGCAGAATGAGTCAGTGTGCTCTTTTTTGTTTCCCTATGGCTTTTCCTCTACTTTTCATTTCTTAGTGTGATGTTCAGTTATTAGTAATACTAATAAGAACAATTTTCCAAAATATGACATCTAATAATCCAATCAACCTAGTCAGCTGTCCCCAACAACTAGATGATGATCTACTGGTAGATCTCAAAGCCCTACCTGGGTGTTATCCAAGCCATGTAGATCAGTGGTTAAAAGGTTGACATATAGGTGGGTTTCCCCAACCACATATTCCTCTCTATGGCTTACAGACAGTCCCAGTAGAGGGAGGTTGTATTCAACATTCTGGTTAGAGGTGAATTAATCCTTTAACTTAAAAACTCATACTCCCCTGCATACCTGTAATAGTAACAAAACTTCAGCTAAATACAAGAGGCTCTTCATCAAGAAACAGTTGTCATTTTATTCCTTTTGAGATATTTTGGTAACCCCAAAATACAGAAATGAAATGAGTATTTTTAAGGCTCATTTGTAGAGGTCTTGATTACTGTGACCAATTATAAAAAGAGGCAAAGCAGAAGAGAAGATTTTGTTTTCACCGAAAGCCTGTCTCAAATTGGGAACAGTAGAATGAATTATTACCTAGTGATTAGGCACTACAAAAGATTTCAAGAGCCACCAAGACAATAATGTCAGGGGTTTGGGAATTACTGGATGATTGGTTGAAATACAAGTCATTCAATCACCAAGTCACATTTCCCAAGACTCACATTTAATAGACAATATGAATGTAGTTATGCTATTCTTATTAAGTCATTGCTTTGGAAACTAACAAAACATAGGATAAGCCACCAATGGTTCCCCATGGATTCCCTCAAACTTCTCCCTTGTAGCCTTGTTCGGAAAGGAGAAGTTTGTAAAATATATATATATATATTTTTTTTTGCAGAAGGCCATTGTGGAAGAAAACACTCTACAACTAAAATCAATGCCATTAAAAAGGAGGTTGCCATCAAAAAGTGAAATAATCCAGACAGACAAAGGTATTTACAACTGCTTCATGTTGAATATTAGGAGAATGGGCACTCAATTATAAGATTTTTCATTTTTTTTTATGTTGAGGAAGAGAGAGAGGATGGACAAGAGAGAGAAAATCATCAATGTGAGACTAAAACATCAATTGACTGCCTCCTGCATGTCCCATACCTGGGATGAAACCCCCAACTTTGGCATGTGCCCTGATTGGGAATGGAACTGACAACCTTTCAGTGCATGGGACAATACCAAACCAATTGAGCCCTATGGGCCAGGGCTAAGGTTTTTTTCAATTTAAAGCAAGCATTTGGACAACAAAAATAGCATGGAAGAAACAACTTTTAAACAAAATGGGAAATTATTTAACAGATAGTCAAATGTTACCCACTAAACTATCTGGACAAAAGTTTTCTAGCCAAACCCATTGGCCATCTAAAAGTACTGAGCTCTGGACTGCTGCAGAATTTTAATACAAGATGCTTAAGACAATACCTAGAGCTACTGTGAAATTTTCTTTTATTTTTTTTTCTTTGTTGTTGCTGTTGTGAGGCTGTTGTCAGTTTTTTATTTGACAATTTAAGGGAAGAGAGGTCACTGTCCCAGAATAGTCAGGTATTGCATGTTTGTTTGTTTGTTGACATTTCTATTTCTATTTTATTTTTTAAATCTTTATTGTGGAGCGTATTACAGATGTTCCCGTCCCCCCATTGTTCCCCTCCACTTGGTTCCCATGCTGCCCCAGTCCTTTACCACCCTATTGTCTATGTCTATGGGCAATTCATATATGCATATACATTCTTTGGTTAATCTCTTTCCACGCCCCGCCCCATGACCCTTTCCTTCTGAGATTCTTCAGTCTGTTATATGTTTCCATACCACTGGTTTCCCCCCAAAAAAATATTTATTTATTTTTTTAAAATTTTTTATTGTTGAAAGTATTACAGATAATAATCTCCAGGTCCCTCCCAGGAGAGAAACTGAATAGATACTTCTTCAAAGAAGACATACAAATGGCCAAGAGACACGAAAAAAATGCTCAACATCATTGATCATCAGAGAGATGCAAATTAAAACAACGAGGTATCACCTCACACCTGTCAGAATGGTTACCATTAAAAAAAAATGGTTACCATTAATAAATCAACAAAAAAACAATTGTTGATGAGGATGTGGGGAAAAAAGGAACCCTAGTATACTACTGGTGGGAATGCAGACTGGTGCAGCCACTATGGAAAACAGTGTGGAGTTTCCTCAAAATATTAAAAATGGAACTCCCATTTGATCTAATGATTCCACTTCTAAGAATATATCCCAAGGAGCACAAAACACCAACCAGAAAGTATATATGCACCCCTATGTTCATAGCAGCATTATTTACAATATCTAAGATCTGGAAACAGTCCAAGTGCCCATCAGTGGATCAGTGGATAAAAAAGATGTGGTACATTTACACCACGGAATACTATGCAGGTGCAAAATATTTCTTGATAATATTATTTTTAAAAAGCACTAGACAGCAAAGTTTTAAGTCCCACCATGTGGACAGTTAACATCTATCAAATAATTCTAGAGAATACCTACTCAAGCCCAGCCAGCATGACTCCAGTTGTTGAGCATGGACCTAAGAACCAGGAGGTTGAGATTAGATTCCCTAGGGTGCATGTCCAGTTGCAGGCTTGATCCACAGTAGGGGGTGTGTGCAGGAGGCAGATTATTGATGATTCTCTCTCATCATTGATGTTTCTATCTCTCTCTCCCTCTCCCTTCCTCTCTGAAATCAATAAAAATATTTTTTTAAAAAAGAATACCTACGCAAATAGTGATAGGAATGATAGCAGTAATGGTGAACAAGGCTGATTTTAAAGCAGCCAAAAGAGGCACTTGATTTAAGGTATTATTTAAGAGGTATTGGGGAAGGCATACGCTCCATACTACTTCCTAATCTAATGGTTTAAAAATCTATGTTTAGGGATTCATTAATTTAAGGGTCTCAAGTTGGTAGATTTTAGCACTTCCTTCATCCAAAAATTAAAATGCAAATATTTCTGAAGAAGGCCAAGGGCCAATCTTTTTGTAATTATTAGTTATTAAAACCCTAGCACTTTATAACATCTACATTTTCAAATATAACCACTAGTAGAGAGAACAACACTCTATGGTAGAAAGGGCCCATAACAGTGGTCAGCAAACTGTGGCTCACGAGTCACATGCGGCTCTTTAGCACCTTGAGTGTGGCTCTTCCAAAAAATATCACATGAGGGCGCACATGTACAGTGCGATTGAAACTTTGTGGCCCATGTGCAGAAGTCGGCTTTTTGTGGAAGAGCCATATTCAAGGGGCCAAAGAACCGCATGTGGCTCATGAACCACAGTTTGCTGACCACTGGCCCATAGGGCAAGACTGCAACAAGATAAGATCCTATATAATAAAAGGCTAATATGCAAATTGATCCCTCAATCAGGAGTTCAACAGGGAGTTCCACCAGGTGTGGGCCGGCCGGACTCCACCCATGCACGAATTCTTGCACCAGGCCTCTAGTATTAAAATAAAAGAGAAAGAGGACTTTACATGTGTTTTATTTTTTGGGGGGTGGGGGTGGAGAGGCAAAAGTTGGTCCTGTCTACAGACTTGCATAACATATAAAGCAAAATTCCTGTAAAGGCAGTATACTAGTAGGATTATGGACAAGGATATAGGATTTAATACTATAAATAAAGTAAGGACATTTTTCCAATGATAGAAGAGAATGTTGAAATAATAGAGAGTGAAAAGGTAGAGATTTGAGGTGGAGAGAAGAAAATGTGTTCATTAATACAAACACATACTTGGCAATGGCAATGTAAGGACTTTTGAGAGGGAAAGTGATGAGCATGAAGTAATTTAGGACTTAAGGATACTAGCAATCATTTGGAAATATGATAGAGGTTTATAGAGAACCTCAACTTCCTTTGGTGACACATGATTACCCAGTTATAGAAATGGACAAAACATGCCCTAACCAGTTTG
>NW_006297217.1:239227-240239 GCF_000327345.1 Myotis davidii
TTAAAATGTAAAACTATATTGAATTATCTTAAGGCTAACAACATATACTTGATTAGTGGCACTGAAAGGTTTAGTGATTTAGGATAGTGATGGTCATTAAAAATAACACTCAGATAAAATTTTTTGAAAATTCATGAAAAATAAAATACTATACATCCCTTATATGCACCCCTATGTTCATAGCAGCACAATTATGGACAAAACAGAAGGGTCTATTTATTAATGACAAAATATCATATGTCTGACCTGAAAGTTGAAATTCAACCATAGGCATTTCACATGGAAGCAGAGAATATTGACAATTTAAATTGCTCTCAAACTGTCACACTTGAAGTAAACCATTTTGAGCAAGTATGATTATAATCTATACAAGAGTGTTGGGGAAATGACTAGCTCTACATTACTAATATGAAGATACTAGAGGCCCATTGCAGGAAGATTCCGGCAAGAATAGCGCGTCCTTGGGCCTATTCTTGCAAGAATAGGGCTTCCTGAGGCCAGAGCGGAGCAGAGAAGGGAGTGATGCCCTCTGAGGCAGGCTTCGCTCCCTTCTCCACTGCCTCACTCCCTCCCATCTCCACTGCCTCACTCCCTCCTGTCTCTGTTGCCTCGCTCCCTCCTGTCTCCGCTGCCTTGGCTCTGTTCCCTTCTCCTCCACTTCACTCCCTTCTGCAGCGCTTGGCTTCCTTCTACGCTGTCTTTAGTCTTTGTCTTCGCCACGCCTATGTATGCAAATTAACCGCCATCTTTGTTGGGTTAATTTGCATATTACTCTGATTGGCTGGTGGGCATAGCGGATGGTTGGTCAATTTGCATGTTTCTCTTTTATTAGTGTAGATGGTGTTCCTTGATTATACTATCTAATAGTAAAATGACTTGAAAACTGAGTTTCACTGTCCTGAGTTATATTGGTTTAGCCCAGCGGTGGGCAAACTACGGCCCGCGGGCCAGATCCGGCCCGTTTGAAATGAATAAAACGAAAAAAAAAAAAAGACTGTACCCTTTTATGTAA
>NW_006297217.1:241501-242553 GCF_000327345.1 Myotis davidii
AGGACTTGTATGCATGCATATAAGCATAACCAATGGACATTAAGACACTGGGGAATAGGGGAGACTAGGGGACTGTCTAGGGCGGGGGGGAAAAATGGACACATATGTAATACCCTTTGTAATAAAAAATAAAATTTAAAAAAAAAATACTATACATCCTTTAGAAAAACCAAAAAATGAAATTTTGTTTGTGAAAGGTAGAGTGATTGAGGAACATATTTAACTTAGAAATATATGTGGTAATTCTTAAATTATATTTGGCCAAAATAAAAATAATAGTCCTAAGACTCACCAGTAAATTAAGAGAAACTGACACAGGAGAAACATAGGGTTGATTTAAAACAAGATTACATTTGGTTCACTAGCTATTAGCTCTCAAACAAAGCTGATAAAATAATTCAATGGCTATTTCATATCATCATCATAAAATGCACTGAGAAAGAACAATAACAACACACCAATAAAGTCTGACCAAGACAAAGAATTTTGCCATTAAGCAAACCCTCTAACATAGTGAAATATTCAGCTGTTGCTATTATGCTTACTATTTAAACTTTATATAGTACTTTCAAATTTACAAAGCCTTTCACAAACATTATCTCTGTAGTCATCACAACCACCTATTTGAGCTTGGTTGCCCATAGACTAAGTAGCACAAGTTCACAGCATCGGAGCCAGAACATGAAATCTGATCCTCAGATTTCAAGTTCCTCTTTGTTGTTCCATAGTTGTCTCTCAATTGACACATTTTCACAAACAAATAATTGAGAATGCAGCATTGGTGAATGGAGACACAAATTTCCAGGCAGCAGCATGATAACTAGATAGGGTTGACAAATCCTGATTATAGATCATGTGACAACTAATATATTATATATATATATATATCCTGATCTAATAAAAGAGAAACATTGTAATTGGGGTACGACCGCTACCCTTCCCATTGGCTAATCAGGGCGATATGCAAATTAACTTCCAGCCAAGATGGCTGCCAGCAGCCAGGCAGCTTGAAACTAACATGAGGCTTGCTTGCTTCAGTGATGGAGGAAACC
>NW_006297217.1:244544-261918 GCF_000327345.1 Myotis davidii
TCTACTGAAAGCAGATATCTGGGCTTTGTTTAGCTTCTATAATTGAAACTCTGTTGCCATCACTGCTGCTCCGCGCTCTGAGCCCGCTGCTGGCTGAAAGCAGCTATCTGGAGCTTGTTTAGCTTCAATAATTGCAACATTTTGCATCTGAAGCTCAGAGCTGGGCAAAGGCAGGAGGGGAATGTTGGCTTCCTCTGTCACTGGAGCAAGCAAGCCTTATGTTCGCTTCAGCTGCCTGGCTGCTGGCCGCCATCTTTGTTGGCAGTTAATTTGCATATCCTGCTGATTAACCAATGGGAAACATAGCGAAGATATGGTTAATTACCATGTTTGTTTATTATTAGATAGGATATATATACACACATATACACACACACACACACACACACACACACAGTGACACCCTATGTAATTTATAGACACTATTTCAAGTTTTCTGGTCCTAAAGCAAATCACTGTAAGAATACTGAACAATTGATTTCATGCTATGAAGAATTTACACCAGATTAGCAACAAATTAAGATCACCTCTTAGAAGATGTCATCTCAGTTGCTTGTATTTGGGTCCAGGTAAAGGTAAATTCTTCCATTTTCATCATTAATAATTCAAGAGCACCAGGGGCTCCAACAACAATTCTGCCTTTTATAAATTTGTGATGCTGGACGGTGACTTAACATATGTAAGATTTAATTCTCTCAACTGTGAAATGAGGATTGTAGTGGGAAAGAATGGTTGTAACTTATATGATAATATATCCCATGTAATATGTCATTTTTATTAAACTAATTCTTAATTGATTAATTCATTAATTTTATAAATTTAATGCCTACTTTGTGGATCAGAGAGAAATTCCCTCTTGAGCATAAACAAGTGATATGAGGGGCAGAACTAATGTACTTACTCTTCTTCTGAACACAATGGCAATGAGTATAGTTGATCTTAAAATATGAAGTATCAGACCCTTATACAAGGGTCCTTGCTATGTATATCAATTATATCACAATGAAACCATTAAAAGTAAATTAGGAAAAAAAGAAACTATGCAGAAATTATTAGGAAGCCAGCAGGATGGAGACTCAACAAGTACCAATTAGTTCTTTTGATTTAATGTTTTCCAAAATCAGCCACATATTAAGTCTGCTCTCATAAAATGTTGGGACCCAAATTTTGAAATAAATTAACTTCACTTCCTACTTATCTAAAGTTTTTTCCCCTATGATATGAATCTTTCCAATTACCTATGTATGCACAGGTGGAATAAATTCTTATTTCCAATATGCATGACAGTATCATAATGTATTAAAAAAACCCAAAATTGAATAGTCCTCAATATTATAAAGTTATTTGTACTCTCCAAAACCTAAAAACCCTTTTTAAAATATATTTTTTTAATTTTTCAATTACAGTTGACATACATTATTAATATATTAGTTTCAGATGTAAAACATAGTTATTAGACATTTATATAACATGACACTTGTGGAAATTTGTTCATACATCTTTATAACAAAACTAATTCTGTGATGGAAAGCATTAGAGTTAAAGCTCTGGCAATCTGTTATAATAAGCTTCAGTAGGAAGTGTGGAATGGCAATAACTGTAGAGGCCCTACTCACTCCAGATAATAATATCTTACTCAACTGGAACTACTCAAAACAGTAAATGTTCAGAAAAATTTAATTTGCCAAATTAGACACTGGTCCAGAAAATGCCTGTAGGAGTTTATCAGTTTGAAATGACTGAAAGAACATATTCTCTTCAACAGTCGAGTATTGCTTACAAGTTTGGTATAGTAAGTGCTCTGAAATGATTCACAAGTAAACCTTCATGAAGTAACCTATGCAGAATAATATACTTCCCAGAATTTTTATTCTGCACATATTACATAAATGCCAATGAACAAAAGTATGTAAATATAGAGAACACAATTTAATCACGTGGGTGGTACATCCATGAATTATATCTAGGCTTACTAACAATTTTTTTAAAATATCTGATTGATGTGGCAACTTAAAAACCAATTGTATCCTTATAGATTTGAATTGCAAAAATCAATTTTGCAATGATATAACAGATTGCTTTGGCATGGAAGAAACAGAGTGATCAATGGTTATGTCAGCAGCCGCTTTGTCATACAGACCTAAAAGAATTGGCTATAATCAGTCTAAAGCAAGGAAAAGACAATGCTGCCAATATTATCATTGAGTGCCTAGTTTATTTGGTGCTGAAATAATCTGGCAAAAACAAAAGGAAGAAGCTTTAGGACTTAAAATAGCTAGAAATGGATGATGTGTGTATTAAATATGATAGTAAATTGATGCATAAAATGAGTACAGGAGATATTTATAGAATGAACATTATTTATATTCTAAATACCATACAGAAGTGAATTGGAATTGTCATGGTAACTCAAAGGGAAATGCTAGAACTTGTGGCTGGATAGTGGAGGGAGGAAGGGTAGAATTTACCAAGTGTATTTGTAATATATATAGGAAAGAATATCTGCATTGCCATCTATACATTCAATAAGTCCTTTGAATCAAGGCTACTTGATACGCACCATTTCTGAAGATCTTTGAAGAAGCTAATAATACAAGTCCATAATCATACAGGAACGACCCATTTAGAACTTATTTTTATTCCTCTTTCTTTCCAAGAGGCAATTTTATCACATTGCTCTGAATTTATAAAGAGCTTTTCTTCTAAGAATCTTAAGTCATGTCAGATGTTGGGTCACATTTCTTTCATCACTATAAAATAGCTGGAGGAAGGTGGGGAAAGGGGTAGGGAGGTTGGGTCTGATTATTTCTATAAATGTAGCAAGCTTGTATGATTTGTAACAATTCATCCAGGTAATCATAGGAAGTTAGTAATAAGACATAGCCCAGAGTTCAACTCTGACTCCCAAGACAAGAAGAAAGAATCGGAGAGCATGCTCCCTATAAGCATGTTTTGGTAAAGAGAAGTCACATTTCATCCACAGTATACTCATATTTTTATAAAATACTTTTCTCAGATAAAGTGAAATTCTGAATAGCTAATAAGAAAAAATTAAATACCTGAATATGAAATTATGAAGTACTGTTTATTTTTTAGTCTGCCAGATTAACTCTAACCTTATTTAATTATAAAAATTGGAAAGGTTTATGTGAGCTCTGAACTCTAAGGCCTGAAACTTAACTCTAAGTTCCAAGATAGAAAAAAAAATCCCAATCTGATTTCATCTGCTTAGAAACATTTGATTGCATACCACAAGCAAGGCATCATTAGAGAAGTTAAAAAAACACCGCTCATGCCTGCTGGCCTTTAGGTAGCACATATTCTTAAATAGTAGCAATGAGACATGCATGCATACAAAAAATATGGGTAGATTAAATTGGGTCATGAGAAAGGAGGCAGTTTGGAAGCATTTACTGCCATAACCCATGTTACAAAAACCAATTAAAGCCTGAATTAGTGTGATGGCAGTAGAATTGGAAAGGGAGAGGCAGATATGGAAGATGTTTCTGAAATAATAGACTTGGAAACTAATTTTATGTGATATAAGAGAGAAGGCAAAGAATGATTCCCAAGTTCCTAGTTTGAGTGATTAGGAGAATAATCGTAACATTGCTAGATATAACAGTAAATCAATAGGACATATAAGTGGTATTTCACCCACAATATACTTATTTTCAGAATCATAGGGGAAACAGAGGCATTTGATTTCAGACATGATGAATTTCTAGCAAAAGTCCTCTGATCTTATTTTTATCACCCTCCAAACCAGTGCTCTCTTAATTTTACGCACCCAATCAATAAATTTTAGATATGTGTCCCCAAAATTTGTAGATCAATTATATTAATGTATCAATCTATTTATATACATACAGAGTGTCCCAAAAAATGTATACACACTTTGAATAATTATAAAGGCAGTGTTTATTAAAATGCATTTCATTTTCAAAATGTAATAGATGTAATAAATGTAATAAAAAGCTTTTGCATTAAAAAATATAATAAAACATCTTTTTATTATAAATTTAAATGTTAAAATGTTAAAGTGTGTATACATTTTTGGGACACTCTATATATTATAAAATTTACACAAAAATTAGAAAATGTAAAAGAATGAGTTGAAAATAACTATAAATAGTTATACTAGTTTTCTTCCCTCACCCCAATAGCTTGTTTGCACAATCCATATTGGAGATCACTTATCTAAACAATTTAGCTATACTTTGTTTTGTTTTTAATTTGCAAAATTGAAAAAAGTAATACTGACTTATCTCACTCAAGTCAATGATAAGGATTTTAGGCTATAGGAAAAAATCATACTTTGCATTCCTAAGGTATAAAAATAGTAAATTGCTCACTATTAATAATGTTCTCTTTCAAGCTTTGCAAGCAATTCAAAAGGCAGAGAGATTCCTATTTATTTTATTAGTTTTACGTCTGTATCTTACACTAAGAAAACTTTGCAAAATAGCAAGCTAAGAATCCTCGAAAAAGACAGTCCCCAAAAATAGAACAGGAAACTGTATCCCTAATTTAGTACAGTTTCTCTTTTTATATTTTGTGAAGGGAAAATTTTAACATTCACACCAACTTCATTAAACACCATTCATCTGGGGGGAAAAAATTAAAAGCCCAGAAACCAGGGCTACAAAGAATTAAATGATTTGCCCAAGGTCATGTAGTTAATATGTGCTAGAGCTCAGATTTGAGTCCAAGTTTTGACCTCAAGTTGCTCTCTTTTAACTAAATCACAGTTGACTTAAGTCATTTTGTTTTCTTTTGTTTTTTAAGACTGTTTCAGTTCTCCTTATCAACACAGATTCTTTAAAATTTCCACTTGGTCTCTAATCCAAACGCAGAGAAGAAACAAGACTACTTAAAATGAGTTGGGGGGAGGGGATATTAACCAAATAATTTATATGCATATATGCATAACCTATGGACACAGACAATAGTGTGGTGAAAGCCTGGTGGGGGGAGTGGGGAAGAGGGAGGTCAATGGGGGGGAGGGACATCTGTAATACTTTCAACAATAAAGATAATTTCTTAAATTTAAAAATTTATAATAAAAAGCTCTTGCATTAAAAAAATAAAATGAATAGAAAAAGTGAAAGACTACTATTTCTCTTGTTCATCTCTTTTCTTTTTCTAACAATGATTATATTCTTTCAATTTTCCAACTTTTATTTCTGTGTATCATACTTCTGGGTCATTTTTGTGTTAAAAATGGCTGCTTCTGAAACATGAGCTCTGTCAACTGGAATCTGAGTTCCACTTCTGGGCTTGGTCAGGACAGCACAAGTGCACTGTAATTTTTCCTTGTTAGAGCCAGATAACTTGAACCGGCAAGACAGAGACCATTTCATCCTCCATAAGATAGAATAGGTTCATGGAGAAGCCAGGCCAAACTAACTTCATTTCCTTTTTTAATAGTGTTAATAGCCTGAAAGATCAGATGATCACTTTATAGCCATCATATCTGAATTGAAAAAAACAACAACTTATCACCTCCCTTTTGTCAAGAAAGACAAAATGTGGCTTGAGGTAATAAGATTTACAATTAGGTAACCAACCATTTCACCAAAGGTATTAATGCATTTTTTACAATAGTAGGAGAACATTATAATGCTCCCCTATTTTATTCACATTGTTATCAGGGTATCAAAATAGAAAAGGAATGCTTTTCAAATTGGCAGATGACAAAACTGGAAGGGAGAGGACATTATTCTGATGTCAATCTGAAAGGATGGGTAAAATCTAACCACGTGAAATGTAAGAAGTAATTAATACAAAATATCTTAACTTGGTTTATAAAATTAACTCTACAAGGAGACCTGCCTTAATAATAGTATGTATGAAATGGTCACTGAAAAATTTGTTGTTGATCATAAGCACAATACACCAGTAGTGAAAGGTGGTTACTGAAAAAACAAAATGCAAAAACAGAAAAGGCCACCACCAGAAGACAAAGTTAATGCACTTTAATGCCATTTCAAACAGTACAGTGTCCAGATGAAACTCTTACACAGATCTCTGAATGGATCAAACAATTCCAGTGTGTAAACATTTTTCGGGGGTATATAATTGACAAAGGACATTGACAAATTTTATGAAAACAAAGGCAGAAAATCACCCTTAAGGAAGAGAGTGGAGAGCTCAAAATGGGGGAAGGGAAATGTGCACCCACTAGCAACTTTCAAAAACTTTAAGGTCTGCTAAATATTGATTTTTTTCTCATGTTGATAAGGTAAATATCTAAATCAATTAAAAGCACTCTTTGTGTTTTAAGAACTGAAACATGAGGCCCATGAGACGTAATATAAATCAGATTCCTCCAGAGTGTCACTACCTGATTATGTGAATGATGTACTTTTAAAATTTACCCTTATTCATTTAGATATTATTATTGTATGCTGTCATTTAGTTTTAAACAAATAGTAACATATCTCAGGAGCTAGAGGAGTTCAAAATTGGGACAGCTGCAAAATCGACTTCGATAGCCAGGGAGTTGCTTGATTCTGGAGAAAAGCTGAGCTATTTCTGTCGTTGTGGGAGATAGAAAGCTATATCACAATTATAAAGTAACAAGAAAAATAGGTAGGTAGTTTATCCTGATATGTCTGTGCTCAATAACTTGCCTAAAGGTATAGTCAGGACATTGAGTGCCCTGGAGAAATCACACCTTATTCTCCCTCTCTCAACATGGGTTACATGGAATAATAACAAGAAGTCTGAGTGAAAGTGTAGTTACTTAGAGGTCAGTCTGAGGGTGCATGTTTAAAAGAGAAAGGATGGAAAAGCCGTCCCTGGCTGCTATACCTTGGAGCAGCAGGTGAGGGTAGTTGTAGAGATGGAAAGGGATGCTCAAGTGTTTGCATATGCATAGTTCAGTTCTTTTAATATCAGTTTATAAAACACCTTCCTCACTTTCCATAGGGGTACTTCAAAGTTACAGCTCCAGGGAGATAAGTACCATTTGTTATATTCTAAGAACAGTTATGCTCACTGTCTTGGGGAAAGAAAATGCCCATTTTTCAGCTCACCTTAACAACCAGAATAATGCTTGGAGATATTGACTTGAAGAGAGATTGTTGCTCAATCTATGCGTCACTCAGTTTCTGAATGCCAATATTGGTGTCCTATTCTAGAAATAGCTATCACACTTGGAATGACTGGCTGTGTTCAGAAGACAGCCTGCTGGTCTTCACAAGGGGTACAGTACACCCCTGTTTGTTTCCAGTGCTCTGCAGGAAGAAAAGTCAATGCTTTTTTGGCAAGCTTATCAGCTTGAAAAGCAGAAATGGACCTTTTTCTTACTTGAGAAAGCAGTAATGCCTGGCTGGTGTGGCTCAGTGGCTGAGTGTCAACCTATGAACCAGCAGATCACGGTTAGGTTCCCAGTCAGGGCACATGCCCAGGTAGCAGGCTCAATCCTCAGTCCTGGACGTGCAGGAGGCAGCCAATCAATCATTCTCTCTCATCATTGAGCTTACATCTCTCTCTCTCTCCCTTCCTCTCTAAAATCAATATATATATATATATAAAGCAGTAACTAGCAGTATCTGCTATCTGTTGGGAAAGAGGGAAGAGAATATCTGCTAAACAAAACAAAGTTGAATTCTGGAAATTTCTTCAAATGTATTGAGAAAAAGGAGCCCCAACCCCCAAGAATAATCAGTGACAATTTAGTCTCTCACTCTGGGGCTTCCATGCCTGTTTCAAAAACACGTTTGAAAAACTACTCACCACAGAGAAGTTGGCCCTTCATATGCATCCAGAGGCAGCCAGCCTGCTCCTGTGGGAGGGCACCAGAGAGGGAAGCAGAAGCCTTGGTTTTTAGTTCCTTCTCTGCCACTGACTTGTTCTGTAACCTTGAGCAAGTTCCTTTGCCTCTAACACCAGATGGATCTAACCACCTCACAGAGGTGCTAGAAGAACCCACTGAAATCACAGATGTAAAAGCACTTTGCAAAGCATTAAAGCACTGTATAAGTGTGAAGGATTATATCCAAATAAATTTCATTCCAACCCTTTTGATATCACTCTCAAACCTCCTCAGGTTTGGCATAGGATTCCCAACTCTCTGGTTGCTCCCTTCAAGTCATACCTGGCTTTGGAACAGCACCTTTCACCCTCCTGTCTCTTGCCAGCTTCCTCCTTAATGAGGCCAGTTGAGTGTAGTTTAATCAGCTCTAGTCTCTCCTAGCCAGGTCCAGTTTTCCTCAGGAAAAGACTCCACCCATCTATAAAACACTAACAACTCTTCAGGCACAAACTACCCATTTTGTAGGTGTGAGGCTGAGGAGAATAAAAGCTGGAACAATCTACAGCTCCAGGGGAGAAATATGTGATTTGAGTGAAACTTCCTTGAGAAACTCTCAGTGCCCAGAATTCTCCCCATCCCCCCTCCCTCTCGCTTTCAAAGAAAGTCTCAGGCTAGTCATACCATAGCAATCAGAAATCTTACCAGATCGCTGCTCTCACTCTCTGCTCCTGAGTCTGTGCTGGACACTCTGTTGTCTTCTGTCTACCACCTGTGAAGATTCTAATTCAGTGCTGCCCATTTATACACTCCCAACATTGGCAGGACTCCAGGAATCTCTATGCCCACCAATCATAAGTCAGAACTCCCAAATTTTTGACCTTGTCTGATTTAACCCTCTCTATGTAGACATTACATCAGTGTTGTCAGCTTCATAACTGAAGGCAGGACTTGGACTCAAAATCAAGAAGCTGTTATGTTGTGCCTGCTGTCCAAACCCTGTAACTGGGTTGACCAATTATCACAGACAATTCTGTGTGTCAGTAAGGCAGAGCAAATCTCACTCATAAACAACATGAAAAGAATAGGGGAGAAGTCGAGTCCTACAGAACAAGGGCTCAAGTGTAAAATGGTTCTAAAGGGAAAAACTAAGGTCACAGAAACAGGTGTCATATTAAAACCGAGGGAATAGGATATGGACAGAGTTTTAAAAAGGCAGTGGGTATGCTTACAGATAGAGGCTTGGCACAAGAGTACATACCAAAGCAGGGTCCTAACATTCAAGCAGAATTTGGTAACTCAACATCCTAACTGGCATGGACAGAAGTAGAGTCTAAAGATAAGACACAGAGGAAATGGTACAAACTAAGCCTAAGAATAGTGCCTTAAACTCTGATACACTTAAATACATCTCCACAGTACAGAAGCCATAGCATGTCTGAAATCATTAGGCTGAAAGTAACAATTTTGAGGGAGCACCTCAACTGGTATAGGAAAACAATAGGCTTATATAAGGAAGTATGGTTGTATAAGGGTTCAGAATTGAAGCTCAAGCAGGATACAAGTATTATATCCTGGGTATTATAATGGGTCTAAATAAATCTTGGGGCAAATGTTCTACCTAAATAGAGTATAAAGATTGCCTTTCTGGTTAAACAAATACAATCATATCTGGATTTCATGGAAATGGGAACAGATAAAAAATATTTGGCAGAGTAAGGTCCAGGTGATAGCAAGATACTGTGCCAAAAGCTAAATGTGTGAAATGGTGACCAGATGTTGCAATAGACTGTGTAAAGCAAATCAGAGGAAAAGAACTAAATCTGTTCTCAAGTGGCCCCATTTAAAATAATACCAACATGAAATTTCCTTGTAGTAACTGCATTGTACCTATTTAGCAGAGAGGTTGGCATGTGGTAAGTATTCAATAAGTGGTTGTGATTGAATTAATCATAAATTACACCCCCAAACAGCCAGGCAAAACTTTCCAAGCTAATTACAGCTGTTACAAAGATTTAAAGTTGTAATAAATTACTTCACATATTGAATCAGCTACTTGGAGAATTTTACAAAGCTGAAGTCTTATTTTTGCCCTCTCATGATTTAAAGGCTTCAGTTACGTACAATTAAACTATCTAAGATGCACTGATATCAGAAGGCAAAAGAGGAAAAAGGAAGGCAATCAACGAAAGTAGGTAGGGATCCAATCTTCTTAGCCTGGAAAAGAACTATCCCTCACCTTGTTAATGTGACTTTAAAAACTTCTTGTTCTTGTAGAAACAGATGATATATATATATATATATATATATCTCCAATGATCCCTAGTCAACAATTACTTCTCTAAACTCTCTTGATTTAATTCAATTTAACTCCTTTTCCAGTCAATAATAGCTTAATTAATTACTGCACCATGCCACATGAAGTAAAAGAAGATGGTAGGCAAATATTCAGGCTGAAGTTAAGAAATATGCTGGTTCTGAAGGAAAGCAGAGCCCACAGGGTTTAGAAGTCTTCCAAGAGGATCAAAGATGTGCAAGGTCAATTAGCTTTTTATTATTTGCCATTACTTTCAATTACAGTTGACATTCAATATTATTTAATATTAGAGGCCCAGTGCACAAAATTTGTGCACTGGAGGAGTGGGTCCCCTCAGTCCAGCCTGCACTATTTCCAATCCGGGACGCCTTGGGGGATGTCGGACTGCTGGTTTAAACTGGCAGGTAGATATCCCTCTCACAATCCGGGACAGCTGGCTCCTAACTGCTCATCTGCCTGCTTGCCTGATCGCCCCTACTGGCTCCCCTACCAACATGATCACCCCTAACTGCCTCTGCCTGCCAGCCTGGTCGCCCCTCACTAACCCCCCTGCTGGCCTCGTCCCCCACTCAGCCTGTTCAGTCGTCCGTTCGGTTGTGATGGCCCCTGGCTCTTTATATATATAGATTAGCTTCAGGTGTATAGCAAAGTGGTTAGACATTTATATAACTTACTAAGTGATTCTTCCAATAAACCTAGTACCCAGCTGGCACCATACATAGTTATAACCGTATTATTGACTATATTCCCTGTGCTGTATTTTACATCCCTGCGACTATTTTGTAACTACCAATTTGTATTTTTTAAGCCCTTCACCTTTTTCACCAAGCTCCCCTGCCCCCAATCCCATTTCTATCTGGCAATCATAATCTTGCTTTCTGTATCTCTGAGTCTGTTTCTATTTTGTTTGTTTGTTTTGTTTTGTTCTTTAGATTCCACTATAAGTAAAATCATATGGTATTTGTATTTCTCTGTCTGACTTATTTCACTTAGCTTAATATCCTCTAGGTCCATCCATGCTGTCGCAAATGGTAAGATTTCATTTTTTATGGCCAAGTAGTATTCCCTTGTATATATGTACTACGTCTTCACGTAGCTTTAATCTGAGAGTAACATCTGTTTGTTTTTGTTTGATTTCATCTATTTTCTGGATGTGGTTGTACAGGTATAGATATTAGCCAAAAGAAACCAAGAAGCCTGTAGGTGAATACTGT
Organism: Myotis davidii; assembly: GCF_000327345.1. Lineage (NCBI taxonomy): Eukaryota > Metazoa > Chordata > Mammalia > Chiroptera > Vespertilionidae > Myotis > Myotis davidii. The sequence continues at coordinate 255,835 of NW_006297217.1, forward strand.
CCTTAACAGAAAGCCAAGGAGAAAGATGGTAGAATCATTTCTATATTTTTTTAAATATGATCTCTTTCCTAAAAATGAAGAAAGTGGTTACTTAGAAGTTTTCTCCTGCATACTAGTGCCAATATTTGTGTCCTATCTCTTTGCTGAGCCCACTCTATCTGTTTCCACAAAACTGCTATATTTTCCATGCTTCATTCTTCTTCCACTGGATATATTACTATATATCCCCTCTCTGCCAAACCTTCTCCCTATATCTTGCCTTTTCCTTGGCTTGCTGAAATGTATTGGTCTCACAAAGGTACTGCCAAACACTTTCCTTAAAGTCATTTTAAACCTGGATATTCCCGGATGACCTTGGTCCATAGTTCATTTCTAAACTCATAAATACCCAGTTGACAGTAAGGAATAGACAGAATAAAAATCAAATCCAAATATTGAGGAAAATTTTGCATCATCTTATTTAGTATTTTTCTAGTTTGTTAATGATGTTTTTCTTTATTTGAATTGTAAACCAAAAATATTTGAAAGGCTTCTCTTCTGTATTTTATGTACTATATGTTAAGAAATATCTACATTCAGAATGTTCCAAGTAATAATAACAAAAATATTATAATCCAATTGTGTTGGATAAGACTTGGAAATTCCTTGAAGAAACTCTTAATTTTTAAAAAATATATTTTATTAATTTTTTACAGAGAGGAAGGGAGAAGGATAGAGAGTTAGAAACATTGATGAGAGAGAAACATCAATCAGCTGCCTCATGCACACACGCTACTGGGAATATGCCGGCAACCAAGGTACATGCCCTTGACCGGAATAGAGCCTGGGACCCTTCAGTCTGCAGGCCCATGCTCTATCCACTGAGCCAAACCGGGTAGAGCTTGAAGAAACTCTTGATAAACAGCTGATGTGGAGAAAATCACTGAACTAGGAGATGAGATACACATTCTAGTTCCAGATTCATCATTTAATTCCTATTAACTTTAGGGGAGTTACTCTCCTCCAGGATAACAACAGTAGTAATAATAATAATAATAATAATAATAAAAATAATGCATGTAATTACATGTTTACCATGTTCAAAGCAATGAAAGAAGAGCATATATGCTCTATCCCATTTAATCTTCACACCCTACAAGAGAGAAACTATTATAATTATCATTTAATAGATTAGGTAAGTGAAGATCAGAGATGTTGACAAGATTGCCCAAAGTTGCACATGGCCAAAGAGCTCTCTGAGTTTCAAAATTGAAATTCAATCAGCTAGTAAGTATTAGAAACAGGATTCAATTCAGGTCCATCTGACTCCAGAGATCACACTTTTAATCAGCATGAAATGCTTCTCTTTTCAGCATTCTATTGAACCTTAGTTTCTGCATTTATAAACATAAGGTGGTTGGATTAATTTTTAAGATCCCTTTTAGTGCAACAGGTTAGAATTATATCAAAGAAATATTTAACTCTCCAGTGGAAGCCGAATTAACAAATATGAGCCAAAACCCAGATTAAATTCTTTCCCTCACGTCACATGGAAAGGGCCAGGTCATGCCAATGCTTTTCTTTGTGTTGTTGGGAAGGAGGAATGTGTAGCATCAATAAGATTTTAAGTCATAGGTCAAAGGTAGATAAAAGCCTAGCATTTCCATCAGGTAAGTGAAGAACTGAGAGAAATGTGTGACTTCTCAGTTCAGATCTAATACATTTGCCAAGAAGAAAATGAGCACTCTCTTCCAAGAGTGGAGAGCAGCCCTGCACAAATTGGTAACAAATAACAGTATAGCAAAAAGCCTCTGAATCTACTGAGAATTCAGTAAGGCTTGACTTTCAAGGAAGCAAAGCCTTGGTAAATTAATTTCAGAGTCTTAGATAACAAATTACTACCAGGGAGTAATATTCCAGAAGAGAAATGTATGCCTTTGGTTGACATACCAAAAAGGCATGGAGCACTAGTGAGGCCAAGAGTTATTCCGGGAGTTATTCTCCCTCTACATTCTCTTCATTTAAGATCTTGCCCCTAGCATGGCTTCAACTGTCACATCTATGTGGATGACTCCCAAATCTATATCTGCAGTCGTATCTTATCACAGTAACTCCAAATCTGTATAACAGCTGCCTCCTGGACATTTTCACACCGACATTTTGACGCCACTTCAAACCATTAAATGTCAAACCAGATTCATCATCTTATGTTCCAAGACAGTTCCCAATAAAATGAGAAAAATGCTTTGACACATATAAGGACCAGTACAAATATAAAGTAGTTTTATTTTCGTAGTCAATGTTAATAACAGCATTGTTTATCCAGGAACCTAGGCCTGAGACTTTGGAGACTTCTCCAAATAGACACTTACTAACTCTAGTAGATTCTTCTCTTATGAGATATGTTGTATCTGTTCCTTTCTTGCCACACACAACATCATCATCTCCAGACTGATGAATCCTAAATCTTTATATCTATTCTTATGTAAATTAATGTAAATATGTAAAGTACCTGGCACACAGTGGTAACCAAACAGTGTTAGATGTACTTTCAACTACAAGATATATGCCACTTAGATAGCTCTCTGGAAAATCAAACTTAGCATGTTATGAACTGAATGAATTTCTTTCCCTGAACCATTTTCTCATGAGCTCCCAATATTGATTATTGTAACCATAGTTTATTCACTCAGTAAAAAAACCTGGGAATACGTTTTCTTTTGTATGTATAAATAAATAAATAAATAAATAAATAAATAAATAAATAAATAAAGCCACTTTAAAATGGAACCAGAGCTGCCATGCCAGAGGAACTGCCTTAAATGTCTTAGGCCTAAAATCTTTGTAATGTTAAAACAAGTTATAACAACCTTTAGACTGGACCTAAAGCATCATTGTACCCCCTGCACAAGAACTATTTGCAAAGATAACATGCAAGTAGAATTATGACTACTAGACTGATGGCAAGCAGACTAAAAATTAAATATTCTTTAGAATTATCATCACTATATGGTGTTATTTGCACCAATAGAAATGCCTTCCTTCCATTGATGTAATTGTTTTTGTTTATTTCCTTTCTCATAAATACCCACCCATTGTTTTTGCCTTCTAACAGGAGCATTATTTGGGCTTCTGTCTGAATCAGTTCTTCCAGAATAGCCACTATTGATCTCAAATACATGTTTGTTGCCTCCCATTTAAAAAAAAATTGAGAGAGAGAGAGAGAGAGGGAGAGAGAAAGAGAGAAAGAGAGAGGGAGAGAGAGAGAGAGAGAGAGAGAGAGAGGTCAATTTGTTGTTTCACTTATTTATGCATTTTTTTTGGTTGATTCTTGTATGTGCACTAACTAGAATTAAATCCAGAGCTTTGCCGAAACCGGTTTGGCTCAGTGGATAGAGCGTCGGCCTGCGGACTGAAGGGTCCCAGGTTCGATTCTGGTCGGGGGCATGTACCTGGGTTGCGGGCACATCCCCAGTAGGAGATGTGCAGGAGGCGGCTGATCGATGTTTCTAACTCTCTATCTCTCTCCTTTCCTCTCTGTAAAAAATCAATAAAATATATTTTAAAAAAATAAAATAAATCCAGAGCTTTGACATATCAGGACACTTTAAGCAACTGAGCACTCGGTCAGGGCTGTTGTGTTTATTTTTAGGTTAGCACTTTCATTTTTTTCACTCTCTTGATACCTGTAATTTCTCAAGTCTCTCTGGTATTTCTTTTCAATACATCTGCCCTCTATGTCATCATTGCCACCTGAGTAAAGAAAGGTCTTTTGACTCAGACATATGAAAGTCTAAATTTTGATAACTTGTGGATCTTGGACAAATTATTTAACCTCCTTGAAAGTTTCTTCCTCTGTAAAATAGTTATGACTTTATCTAAATCATGGAGTTATTTTTTGGATTAAATTATATTATTATATGCACAGTCTCCTTATGTTTCCTTTTTCCCCCTTTTTAATTGAATTTATTGGTGTTGCATCAATTAACAAAATTATACAGGTTTCAGGTTTACAATACTATAATACACCAACTGTATATTGTATTGTGTTCACCACCCCAAGTAAAGCCTCCTTCCATTACCATTTATCCCCTGTCTACCCTCTTCTACCCACCTCCCCCTCCACACACACACACACGCATGCACACACACACACTTACCCTCTCATAATCACAATACTGTTGTCTGTGTCCATGATTTGTTTTTGTGTTTTGTTTTTTGCTTGTTTGTTTGTTTGTTTGTTTGTTTTGCTTAATCCCATCTCCTTTTTCACCCAGCCCTATAACCCCCGCCCCTCTGACAGCTGTCAGTCTGTTCTGTGAGTCTGTATATATTTTGTTTGTTAGCTTATTTTGTTCATTAGACTCCTCAAGAGTGAAATAATATGTTATTTGTCTTTCTCTGACTGTCTTATTTCACTTAGCACAATGTTCTTCAGGTCCATCCATGCTGGCACAAAGGGTAAGAGTTCCTTCTCTTTTACAGACACATAGTATTGCACTGTGCAAATGTACCACAGGTTTTTTTTTTTTTTATCAACTCATATGGGCACTTGGACTGCTCTCAAATCTTTGCTATTGTAAGAAGCACTGCAATGAACATAGGGGTGCATATATTCTTTCAAATTAGTGCTTTGGTTTTCTTTGGATATATTCCAAGAAGTGGAATTCCTGGGTCATAGTGGGGTTTTTTTATGTTTTTTTATGGATTTTAGAGAGAGAGAAAAGAAGGAAGGGGGAGAGAGAAACATCAATTGGTTACCTCCTAAATGCCCCCTACTGGGAATAAAGCCCACAACCTGGACATATGCTCTGACCAGAAATCAAACAGGTGATTTCCTGGTGCATGGGAAGATGCTCTTTAAACTGAGCCATGCCAGCCAGGGCCGTTTTTTTTTTTTTTTTTTTTTTCGTTTTTGAGAGAACTCCATACTGCTTTCTACATTGGCTGCACCAATCTGCATTCCCACCAACAATGCCTGAGGGTTCCCTTTTCTCCACATCTTTGCCAACATTTGCTCTTTGTTGATTTATTGGTGATATCCATTCTGAAAGGTTTAAGGTAATATCTGATTGTGGTTTTACTTTGCATTTCTCTGATGATTAGTGACATTGAGCAACTTCTCATTATCTATTGGCCATTTGTATGTCCTCTTTGGAGAAGTGTCTATTCAGGACCCTCGCCCATTTTTTAATTGGGTTGTTGTTATTTGATGCTGAGTGTTATCAGTTCTTTATAAATTTGGGATATTAACCCTTATCAGATGTATTATTGGTGAATATGTTTTTCCATTCAGTGGGCTGTCTTTTCATTTTGTTGGTGGTTTCCTTTGCTATGCAAAAACATTTTAGTTTGATGTAGTCCCATTTGTTTATCCTTTTCTTTTTTTCCCCTCACTTGAGGGGATATATCAGAAAAAAATATTTCTATGAGAAATGTATGAGATTTTACTGCCTATATTTTCTTCTATGGTTTTTATGGTTCTGAGACTAGCATTTCAGTCCTTAATCCATTTTGAGTTTATTCTTTTTTAATTTTGTTTTATTGCTTAAAGTATTACAAAGAGTAGTGCATGTGTCTCCTTTTTTTGCCCCTTGACCTTCCCCTGACCTCCCCTACCTTGAGTTTATTCTTATACTAGAGACCCAATGCACTAAATTCTTGCAAGCTGCTAAGCCCTTACAGCAGCCGTGGCGGCTTTCCTCCTCCAGCTTTGTCCAGCAGGTCATTTTGCTGTCTGGTCTAATTAGCATATTACCATTATGCCTTTATTATTATAGGTATGGTGTAAGAAAGTGGTACACTTGTATTTTTTATTGCACATATCTACCCACTTTTCTCAACACCATTTATTAAATAGACTATCTTTAACCATTGTCTGTTATGTATCCTCTATCAAATATTAATTGGCCATAAATGTGTGGGCTTATTTGGGGGTTCTCTATTCTGCTCTATTAATCTATATATCTGTTTTATGCCAGTACCATGCTGTTTTCATTACAATGACCTTGTAGTGTGGTCTTTTATCAAGTAGTGTGATTCCTCCAACTTTGTTCTTCTTTCCCTTGATTGCTGTGACTAATCAGTCTTTTGTGGTTCCATATA